>NW_003302551.1:20642743-21180509 GCF_000004255.2 Arabidopsis lyrata subsp. lyrata
TTAGTTTAAAAATAAACAAAAATTAAATGATCAATTAAAAAAAACAGAGGGGAGTAATTTTACTAAGAATGACAGAGACTTAATTACATTGTTCGGTGGGCCATGCTAGTTACAAAAGACAAAGTGTTACCGGTTTTTATCATTGAACATGTGTTTTATATGTGACTATGGTATGATCTAGCAATCCTAAGATAATGAAAGATATATGAGCTGATATATTGACGCCAAGCAATGCAACATCTTTCGAAATCAAAAAGTGTGAAAATGATGTAGCTTATGCGAAAGACGCTTTTGATCGGAGTTCTTAAAAGAGTAGATGTCCCTTGAGTTTCCTTATAGAAATGTATTCGTTGAATTAAAGGCCGAAAAAGCTTTATTCGATCATTTTTACTCGATTTTTTAACCTGTAATTTTGAGGTGAATAAGTTAATTTGACTCCAATAGTAAAAACTAATTAGACCGATATAGGATTTTCAGCATTAATGGACATTATAAACTATTAAACTCTATCAAGTGTGTTCTTTCGAATTTTCATACTTGTGCGTGTCTGTGTTTTTTTTTTAGGTTGAAGTCATTGGCCAATTGTAGTACTTTTGTTTATCAGTTTTTTTTTTCTTAAAGTTGAAGTCATCGGCCATTATTTTATTACAAATTAGATTTTGTAATTTGACTCAGAAAAATCATATGGTTGTTTCAATTACTTGTTCCCATTGTTGATCAATTTTCTAAATTATTTTTAAAAGTTAATTAACCTTTTTGTCGTGATTCTTCAAATTTGATTCCTATTGTTTGATTTTTTAAAACTTTAGAGTATTTTATTTACTACAAAAATATCTAGTTTGAGTGATTAGTGGTCTATTATTATCACCTTTATGGCTTTATATATTGATTGATGCTGTTTTGAATGGATCTAGTTTATGTGTTTGTTTTGTTAACGATGTATATGCATAATGTAGGTTTAATTTGATAACACTAATACAAACCATTATGTTTCATTATATGGACCATAAACTAGTATTTAAAAGTTTAAGAGATGTCACAAAAAAAAATAAGCGCTCAAGAAATATGTGCACCGATGTAGCCTATCATTAAATCAAATCAAAATACTTAGATTTATATAGTAGCGATACAGTCCGTACAATTTCTTAAAAAATAAAAGTTAGTTCTTCAAAATGTTTCTCAATGAAACCTTGGAACTACTGCGTCCTTTGGCAGAGCGTGGAAACTGCCGCCAAGGAAAGAACTTATTCTCATGCTTGTAATAAACTCCATCTTTTCTAATTGAGTACTTACAAATATAACTAGGGAAACAATGAGCGGATAAGTCTGGCTGCATAAAGATATGAAAATTCACAAACCCGCGGTTCGACCGGATATGGCAATTTGTGGACATGTACCTGACCCTACCGTTGTGCTTGAACCGAAGCAAACTGTACCGTTGTCCTGGCTTGCTCTTCCGCCAAACCTTTGGACCATGAGTGCATACGAAGCCAGCGTTTCCTTTCTTTAGACCATACAATTCATTGGAGACAACGATATGTGTGACGGTGTCTGGATCTACGGTATACTCTGATTTATAATCTTTTTTATATCTCGCTTCAAAAGATAAGACAATGGTGGAGAAGTTGGAGATTTGCAACAGGATTAGGAGGAGGAGATTTGTAACTATGGTTTTGGGATTCATCATCATCATCTTTTGAGTTATGTCTCAGTTCTTTATTTGATTATCTTTTATATCTTCAATATATAAATTTCAGTTTTTGGGTTATTTCACTAGTGCTAAACATGAAACGGATCTCCTTTATTTATTATATGTACTCACTAACGGACTACTTAGTGTTGAACTGTTTTTTTTTTTAATGATAAATGATTTATAAAGGTTTAACTCGTTATTAATTAATACGTTATTTTTTGTTTTTTTTTTAATTTTTTTTTTGTGGTTGTTAAAATGAAAGATAGAGGGAAGCAAGTGAGGTGCACAATTAGTTAGGAAATTAGTTGTTTTAAGTTGTTACAAAAAAAAGTTATTATAAGAAAGCAAAAGCAAAAGAAAAAAAAGTAGAATTTTGATGATATGTCATTGTGACAGTGATAAAAGTTAACGATATATGTTGCTGTAAGAGTAATGTGATGATGTTTATGTTGTTGTTTCAAATGATACATTTCGAGGAGATAAAGAGAACTCAAAACTAAATTATTAGACAAAATCATAGAATGAATAACTAGTGTATATACTCAACATAATTCGATTCCTTTATAAGAAAAAAAAAAAAAAACCCTTATATATTTGCCTTTGTTAAGCGATCTCGGGATGTTACTAAGACCTAAGCAGTAAGTATGTTGAGGACAGGATAAGTAGATTGGATTTGTGAAATTGCTTTTGCTTGATATCAAGCTTCCAGAATATTTTCGAGCTTATCGGCATATTCCTTCATGTGATCTTGATCCCTTGGAATCTTGAAGCTTGATATATAGGCAAAAGCATTTTCATATCAGACATCAAGCTTTATGAAGACGCGCCGTGGCTTCTTCCGCACGTCAACACTGATCAGTTCAAAAAGGAGTGGTTCTACTTTGTTAAAAGGACACTTAGAGCTGAACGAGGAGGCAGCGAAGGAGGGGGACATAGACGAGCAGCGGCTCACCGACGAAGATCTTGGACAATAAAAAGGTTGTTGAAGTAAATTAAGTATTAATTCATTTTTTTTGTTAAAATTTTAGGTTAAGTTTGAATTCATACCTCAAATTTATAAGCTTTTTAAAAAGAAACTGCGATTGGCAGAGATTTTTCTGTTCCCCTAATTGTTACTACTGTTGGAATATTTTTCTTTTGTTAGGGCAAAAATCATTTCATTTGCAATTGTTAAATTTTGATTAATGTTTTCTGAACTAAACAATGTATGTATTGTATATCACACAAAAAAAGGAAGAAGAGATATGTATACACCCTCCCATAATATACAATATTCAGAGGAATCAATTGGTGATCTTAGGCAACTTAGGTTGAATGTGGCGGCGAGGCCAAGGTGTCCAAGGAAAGAGTTCGTTAGTGTCTTTCATCAAGAGGCCTTCACGTCTAATTGCTAAAATGCATCTATAACCGGGACATGATCGTCCGAGCGTTGGGGTTATCTTGATATATGCGTCAACATAGCCCAAATTCGATCGGAAATGGCAATGTTGAACGACCTTTGCGTGTGGATTAACCCGGTAAAAGAAGAACTTGGCGTAGAAAACGTCTCCCGGAAGAGACCTTGTCCATTGTTTTTGGCCATAGTTGCACATGAAACCTGCTTTTGGTTTCTTGATCCCTTTCAATTCATTGATGGCTTCGAAGATCACATTGGTTCCGTCTTTGAGTTCGAAATCGGAACTGTAGTATTCGCTGGGATGAATCGTTTCGTAATCAGCATAATGGTTTATCAGAGGGTTGTCCTCCTCGCCGCTGGTGAATTGTATCACAAGGCATAGACATAGGAGTCCAAGAGACAACTTGTTTTCCATTTTCTCGTTTTTTAAAATTACTTTTAGGTTTATCTCTTTTTTTCTTGTTATATACGAAACACTGTTCGGTTAGAGAACGAAGCCGTTATGTGCTCAAAGAAAAGGTAGTTGAATGTTTTTGTAATAATGTTGTGTAACATTCTTTATTTGTCATGTTTGTTGACACGATCGATAAATATAGTAACTTCTTAACTGTAACTAATGGGGAATAATTTTCTTTACTATATTTATAGTATAATTAAGTTTATTACCATGTATAAATATTATATAATTTAATATCTAGTTTTAGAGTCGGTTCTGGATATTCTGAGAATCAAACCACCGATCTGTATCGGAAGAAACAATCCATTTAACAAGCTATTCTACCTTATCTGTGTGAAATATTAGTTCCTCCATATGATATTGTGGATCTTTGATATCAAATTTGATTTGTTTGGGCCGAGAGCCGGCCTTGTCCAATACATATATTGGGTTAAATGTTAAAACAATTCACTTTACTAGTTATTCTTTCATCTCTGTGTGAACTATTAACTCCTCGATATGATATATATTGTGAATCTCTGATATCAAATTTTATTTGTTTGAGCTCAGAGCCGGCCTTGCCCAATATTTTGGGTTAAATGTTAAAACAATCCATTTTAACTCTTTGATATGTTATTTATTGCGAATCTCTAATATCAAATTTTATTTGTTTGGGCTTAGAGTCGGGTTCGTCCAATACACATTTTTGCTTAAATGTTAAAACAATCCATTTTACCAACTAATTCTATTTTCTATTGAAATATCAGCTCCTTAATATAATATATTATATAAATCTCTGATATCAAATTTTATTTGTTTCGTTCCGTCCAATACATATTTTAGGTTAAATGTTAATTTCATTTTTCTAAAAACAGATTTGCAATGGAATATTGAGCGTTACCAAATACATTTGCATGTATTATGTGAAGGTTTTAAAAAAATTAGCCATATAAAGTTTTTGAAGAAAAATATTAGAAAACTCCAACATGCATGCAGATATATATACTGATTATTTCTGGCTGAACAAATGAATAAATTTCTTGATAAAATTTGATTCATGTATAAATTATATATCCAACGTTGCACATGCAAGTTATGAGCAGATTTCAAGAGATATCTGTAATAATACGTCAACGGATCGGGTAATATTCCAACAAAGCATAAAACAAACAGAAGCATCCAACATTCCAAAATT
Organism: Arabidopsis lyrata subsp. lyrata; assembly: GCF_000004255.2. NCBI lineage: Eukaryota > Viridiplantae > Streptophyta > Magnoliopsida > Brassicales > Brassicaceae > Arabidopsis > Arabidopsis lyrata. Next base: position 20,647,464 of record NW_003302551.1, read on the forward strand.
ATTCAAATCGGTGTCGTAATCCCATATCTATATATAATAATATTTGAGAAGTGTTTTTGCTGATGTGTCGGACTCACAGCTCTTGTTGAGCTCTTGCTTTTGTGTGATTACTTAAATACCCTTTATTAAATTCGAATATTAATTAGTTATTTTATTAAATTATAGCATTTTTACTTTTATACGATAATGTTTACATATTCGCAACAAAATTTACATATATCCCACAAATTATCGATACTCTAATTTATATACTTTTCGAAAAATAAGAGATACAATATACTGCCCGGAAAAAAGGCAAATATATTGAATAGTCTAAAATCTATAAATAACAATATTTGAGAAGTGTTTTTGCTGACGTGTCAGACTCACGGCTCTTGTTGAGCTCTTGATTTTACGTGATTACTTAAATACCTTTTATTGCCTAATTTAATATTTTTAAATGTTTTTTCCGTTTTTAATCTAATTATATTAAATGATTTTCGTTTAAATAAAAGGCCACATTGTGTAATCCGTTTAACCAATATGGGCCGAACAAAATATACAACTACACCGACTATATGTTAAATCGTAAACCCTAGAAACACATATTTAACCTCCTATAAATACATTAACTTCCTATCGTCATAGCCGGAGACACCGCCACCGCCGAGTCTCAACTCAAGCAAACCCTAAGCCATAAAGTTTCAAGAGGGAAACTGAATCTGATATCCATTGTGCATCCAAGCCGCCGTCGTTGAGATCATCACCACCACAGCCACGTTGGAGATCACTGAAATTTGTGAGCCTTCTTATGTTATCGCCAACGTGATCACGTTGGCACCGTAGCAAGTAAAGAAGAAAAGAAAGAGCATATTGGAGAAGACAAACAGAAAGAGGAAGAAGAAGAAGAAGAAGAAGACATTGAGACAAGGAGAAGAAGGAAGCGTGAAAAGAATCAAAAGAGAAAGAAAAGGATATATTGATCAGAGAAGGCTTATAGGAAAAGAAGAAGGAACCATGTAGGTAGAATCAAAACTGATATTATTTCGATTCATTTTTTCTATCTTTGTTGTTTGTTTTTTAACAAGTTGTTTCGTACTGTTGCGTTCCTAAACTGTATGAGTCTCTTATCTCTATATATCTCACACATATAACATGTGAGTCGAATTCTTTTTTTTTTTTTTTAACCTCAGGAGGAGTACCATCTAGCGATTATAGCTACACCAATAGCTCTTATCAAGTCTCCCTTTTCTCTCTTCATCTTCAAATCACGGTTCCATTATCCATGTTCAAGTGAGTTAATTATATAATAAAGTGGGTTAAATTTTGTTTTTAAGTTGTAGAGGAAGGAAGCAACGGAAAAGGTATAAAATAAAATAAAAAGCTTCTTTGATTTTCTCTTATATATGTTAACTGCTTCTGTTTTCTAAGGTTTTTTGTCTCACCTATTCGGTTTTCAGAAAAATTGTCTCTTTTGTTTTGGTCAAGGATCTTTGGGATTTCTCAAAAAGGTATTGATAATTAAGAAGCAAAGGTACGTATATTAGGTAAGAAATTAGAAGATTTTATGATGTATATGATAACCAATGGATTTTTATTTGAAGAATTAAAGTTTTGGAAATAATTTAGAGGATGTGAAATCCGGTGACCAGGTTATTTTGAAGCTGTTCACTTTGATGTCAAGTTCGTATGCTGGTGTTCCTCCGGTGCTGGAAGACACCATGGATCAGCCTGGATATGAATCTCCACGATCTTCTTTTGGTGGGATTTGTGTTGTCGTCTATTTGTTATATTTTAGATCTGGTATTATCTAATATTAAATTTTATTGTTTTGAAGGATATGTCCACTTCGTTGTTTCGTTGATCATCGCCATGTTCTAGCAAACATGTCATCGGGTGAATACGAAAGAGTAGGTTGGATGTGTGTAAACCCTAAGTTTTTATGAACCGGTTGGATAGGTAATTAATATTTTCATCATGGATTTAGATTAGGGTTCCAATGTTTCCCTCTTTAAAAGTTTGTAAACGTGGTATTTTTCTCCTTTTAGTCAAGCATACATCATTTCATGAATAAATTCTCCAAAAATATTAGGATTTGTTTCATTTGGGTATCTAAGGTTTCTTTTGTGATTCTTATTTGGAGGAAGCACTCGAATCCCAAAAGTTCAGTAGATGTTAAAGGATTTCTTCGATGGCAAGGAACCCAACAAAGGAACTAACCCTGATGAGGTTTTGGCCTATACAACCGCCGTCCAAGGTGGAGTATTAAGTGGTGAAGGTGGAGAAGAAACGCAAAGTAAGTGACTCTTTTTAACTCTCTTTATGACAATAGTTTAGACCATCTATAGTGTTTTCATGTTAGTCATGTATTTGAGTTGCAGAAAACCTAAATTTATTGAAAACAAATATTTTGCTACTTGATGTTGCGCCTTTGCACCTCGGTATTGACACTGTCGGAGGCGTGATGACAAACATTATTCCTCGGATCCCAACGAAGAAGTCTCAGGTGTTCACTACTTACCAAGATCAGCAAACTACTGTTACTATCAACGTCTATGAAGAGATAAGCATGACGAAAGATAACCCCGAGCTCGGAAATTTCCAGCTCACCGGCCTTCTTCCTGCACCTAGGTAAACTCTCTAATTCAATATTGGCTACTAAACCATTTCGGTTCTTGGTTTTTTAAAGACGCAAGGAACAGTTTTTCATGGGGGTGCCACAGATGGAGGTGACTTTCGAAGTGGACGCAAATGGGATTCTGCAAGTGAACACCGAAGACAAAGTTCCAAAGATGTCACAGTCACTTACAATAACGAACGATAAAGGTCGTTTGACAGGAGAAGAGATTGATGAAATGATTATATTAATTAGCTACGTATGAACTAGACACCGTTTTTTTTTTTTGATAAAATGTGAATTTATATTACCGAAAGGAACATTGTTATATATATCAAGATATAAACACTAATAATTGTTTGTGATTCAAAAACACTATTAATTGTTGATTACTAATAATATATATCAAAAGTTATAGCGTTTTACCATAATTCTATATTAATGTCGTTATAAAAATTAGACTCTTGACAAAATTAATTCAATAAATATCCCTAACTTGATAACCCTAAATGCAAAGAAGATTGGAGTATCCGTTTTGAAATCCATGATCATAGTATTTAGGTACGGAAACTAAACATTGATAATCGGGCTGTCGTTTTGTTTGAACAACGATTTATCAAGTTACAGTAAATAGACAAATAGAACCTTAAACCTTAAACCAAAAAAAAAAAAAAAAAAAAAAACAAAATGCAAAAAATATTTGATGTATCTGCTATGAAATCCATGATCATAGTATTTAGGTACAATAATAAAAATAATTAAGAAAATAAATTATTAACATTAAGATTCATTAATTAACGGAGTCGTGGACTTCCAAAACAAATTAACGGAGTCGTCGTCGTCGTCTTCTTTCTTTAGATTTTCGATTTAAGAATTCTGGAACTTGTCTATCTGCAACATCGAAACCATACGGGCGTTGTATAATTGATGTTCTTTTAGACTCTGGGAAAAAAGTATATTTTACATCTAGAGAACAATACTCTTGTATTTGTGAGAAGAATTTTAATTTGACAAGAGTTTTGGTGGTTCATCGTAAAGCCATAGCTCTGATGTTTTTATTTATTAATATTTTCTTTCACAATCATGCTCGCAACAAGTATTAAAGCTTGTTTGATTTTTTTTTTCTTCGGGAATCACAACTTACAAAATCACATTCGTATCTTTTTTTTTTTTCTTTCTAAACTAGATTATCAGTTCGACAACTACAAATCATCTTCAATCTTATTTGATGGTGGTTCTAGACAACAAATTATCAGTTCTACAACCATTGAGATTATGATCAAATAGAACATAGAACAAACTAATTCTACAAACGGTGTATGAACCAAAGATTGGGATATGGTTGACTTTTATCATTTAAAAAAAAAACCGATTTCATAAGACTAGACACATGACGAGAGACAGATATTTCATAATTACAAACCCAAAACAAGAAGCATACATAATTGATAATCCTATACAAATTGATTGCATTCACGTGACCCTATATTTTCAAATTAAAATTCTTCTTACAGATACAAGAGTATTGTTCTCTAGATATAGAATATACCTTCTTCCCAGAGTCTAAAAGAATATCAATTATACAACGCCTCGTATAGTTTCGATGCTGCAGATAGACAAGTTCCAGAATTCTGAAATCGAAAACCTAAAGAAAGAAGATGACGACGACTCCGTTAATTTGTTTTGGAAGTCCACGACTCCGTTAATTAATGAATCTTAATGTTAATAATTTATTTTCTTAATTAATTTTATTTGTTTATTTAATTTTTATTTAAGTATTAGATGACTTGGCATAATGATTGGATTAGAGTATGGGAGGTGAATACAAAGGTTTACCCCTAAAATTGTTCTTTTTATATACACAATTCGAAAGAAGAAAAAAAGGAACAATTCTTGGGTTCACCCCTAGGGGTGAACCCTTATATTCACCTCCTTTGGTTTTAACCAATGATTATGCCATGTCATTTAATATTTAACTAAAAATTAAAAATTAAAAAAATTAATAAAATAAATTAAGAAATAAAAATCACCTTCTTAAAAACGTCGTTGGTGTTAGGGTTTCGATTTTTTTTTCCATGGCCATTGATACTTAGCATTACCAATTCACGCACTTCTATTGTATTAGAACTTTCATAATCTTGGAATTGTTTCTGCTACAACGTCAAAGTTTTCTCCTCTTTCAATCTTCTGTGATCACAATTCTCCAAATGTTTTTAATTTTGCATGAAGCTACAATTATTAGTTTTCATCTAATTGCTTATCAGTTTGAAGTAGTATATGGATGAAAGCTTAGTTTTTAGTCTGTCACACTGCTCTTGTATCACGCCTAGCTTATTAGCTAACAAAGAAGCAACGAGATTTCCAATCCATCACTCTAGTTGCCAATGATGAGATTTGATACACCCTGCAACTCTGCAGAATTTTCATTTGATGCATCCTAGTCACATAGAAGTAACGTATTAGCCAATACATAAAAGAAAAAGGCATGATACACACAAGTATATTCTTTAATTCACCGTATCCAAGTGAAGAAGCCCTCTCTCGTCATGTGTATACATCATTTATTAACAAATCATAAAATCATAAAATTTCATTAGAAGATGGAAATCATAAAATTGCCAAGGAAAACCGTCATCGTCGTCTTTCCCATGTCTTCACGTTTCTTCGAACGATGACGACGTATCAATGGCTGTAGAATAAATTGAAACCCTAACGTATAATACTAACACCAACGGCGTATCCGTTAACTAACATAATCTTTTGGTTAATGATTTTTATTTCTTAATTTATTTTATTAATTTTTTAATTTTTAATTTTTAGTTAAATGCTAGATGACATGTCATAATCATTGGTTAAAACCAAAGGAGGTGAATACAAGGGTTCACCCCTAGGGGTGAACCCAAGAATTGTTCGAAAAAAAGCAAGGAATATTCAATATTTGGTTATTATGTAGTAGGTGTGGTCCAAGTCATAAATTTTGTTTTCGCCAATAATCACATAATTTTTGTTTGTTCTTATAATGAGCCTGAGAATGAGGATTGGGCTATGATGTGGCCCAAGTTGTGCTTTTCCTAACTTGACAAACGAAGTTACTAAATTGCCACATCTACTTAGTTGTCTTATGTGCGTTAGTAAAGGGTAGAATCGAAACGAACGTGTTACTAAAATACCACAGCTACTTCATAAATATTGTCTGAAGTTACTAAATTACCACAGCTACTTAGTTTTTTTTTTTTTTTTCAACATTGCATGATATAAGTATTTAAGTACTTTTGATGAAAAAAAAAAAAAAAAGAACTTGATTTTCAGACATAAAAGATAAATGGATGGAAATAGTAACCAAAAATATTACTTGAATAGTTTCAAATTTTCAAAAAATTCAAAGCCAACGAAAAGAAGATTATTTATTAGGCCCAAAGTGGGAGGAACCACTGTAAACGAGACTTCCACGTCAGATCGACAAAAGGAAACGAATAAAATCTAGCAAACATAATTATTGAGAACGATAAAAATATGCAGAGTACTAAGCTAAAAGAGAAGGAACATTTAATCCATAAACACTGCACTTGCCATTATGTTAAAGAGAATTAAGGAATATTTATATCCTCTAATAAATGCCAATGAAATAAAAAGCTCAAACATAAGCCAAATCAGTAAATAAAACTGATAAGAATTGTATTTTTCAAGATAATTTTAAATCAAAATTTGGGAAAAATAAGTCCAGCTAATAGACTGAAATATCAGTTTTATCTAATAAAATTACAATTATATAGGTTTTACCCTTTTCACAATTGTACCAGTTGCTGCATTGTACCAAAGTTTCACATAATTCTAATATTAAGAGCGAGAGATCAGAGAAATTTGAGTTTCTCAAAGAATATCTGAATAAGATTAGAGATACTTTTGACCGTATGAATGACGACGATGAAGAGAATCTGAGAACAAATGATTTTACGAAAAACAGCGGCGATAAGTGTTCAAACTTTTTATATATCGTCTCACTCCCTAACCGTCATCTAACGTCTTTGGGATCCACTGTCACACGTGTGACATATAAAGTTTATTTTTTCTGCGTCTGTCAAATATTATTTTAGTTAAGATAGTATTTTGTTTCATACGTTTTTTGCATGGTGATTTATTAAAAAACGAATGATGCTAAATTTTATTTTATGAATTTTGGTTTTGAAAATGAATTGATAGTAACTTATACGTACAAATTATAATTTTTTTATGTATGTCTTTTAAATAATAAATATGCAATCGATACTATGACGGAGACATCAGAGAAATTTGTTGTAGAAGACTCACCGTGAAGAGAAAGAGAGAGATGAGACGACGATGAACAAAATGGGAGTAAGAGTTAAGTAACGACGGCCATGAGTCAGATCCGGCGGTGGCTTTCTTCGTCGTTTTGTAGGTCTCCAAAGATTTTGTGATCTCTGAGCAATTGTACTGGGAGAGAGGACAAAAAATCTGAGAGAAAATAATTCTGCTTTTAACAAATTGGAGCTCCCAAAAAGTTTTAACGGAAAATAGTACTACTGTGAGTGTCGTCCCTCCCTCTAACCTCTAACCGTCATCAAACGGGACCCACAACACACGTGTAAGCTTATTTTTCTATTTTTAAGTTTAGTTAAGTTTTTATTTGAAATGTTAGGGTTGTATTATAGTAACCCGTAATTATATTTATGAACTAATCTTGTCAAATATATTATTTTGATCTATGTTTCTTAAATTATAAATATGTAATAGTATATTAGTAAACAAGTTTTAAGTGGTCTAATTTATTAGATTTTTTTTTTCATACTAAAGGTAAGCTACATATGATTTTTCTACTTTTTCATATCGCATTTCATGAACTTGTTCTTAAAATTAATTTGTGATGGAATCGTTTTTCAAATCCGTGGTCGATACAGATTATTCAATTCCAAGCTGGAAATTATAATTAAGTTTTGTGAAGTGATTGAAATTTGATGGATATACATGATTTTTTTTTACTTTACAGATTATTCTGATCCAAGCTTCAAGATTTGTTCTCTGTGATGAACGTACAGGATAATGCGGGGCAAAAATTAATGGTGTCAGATTTACTGATTTAGTATGACCCGCGTGTTTATTAATGGGTTAAGTTATTATAATTCCCGTTTTAGCCTTCAGTGAGAAATAGAATTTGTTCTTGAAACTTTTTTATTTGTTCTTGATTTTTTTGTAATGGCAATTAGATGTAATTTTTAATAAGGGGTAAAGTTATTTTTATTATGTATATCGTAATATTAGTAAAGGGGTAAATGCCATTGAAATAAAAACTCAGAATGCCAAATCAGTGGTAAAATACTAAAATTGATAAGAATTGTATTTTTTAGATAATTCCAAGGGAGAAATTAATATAGGAAGCAAATACAGAAATTTTATTAAACTAGATTTTCAGTATATTTATTATTTCGTGACGGAATAAAATTTATAAATGATTACATATCATCGCTTCGTCTGCTTTACTCTTTTCTTTTTCAAATTCATTTTTATTTTTGTCTTCATGCAAGTGATAAACACTAAAGAGTAAGACTAAAAGACTATCGTAATCGATCCTTAATCCAAATTTTCGCGCTCGATTCGTCTTTGCTGTATCTCCCGGAGCTTGGGCGGAGGAGATGAAAAGCGTGTTGTTGTGGGTTGCGGTGGTCGTGTGCTTGCTATGTTCAGTCACGGCGGTGATTCGGAGCGGATCTAGCGATGGATTTGGGAAACCCATAGATACTGATACTGCGATATCTTTGCTGGAGTATAAATTGATGGCGCCTTCGGTTCCAATGGTACCTCTCACCTTGATTCGAGGAGCTGACTCTAAAGGAGCTGGTACACTCTCTCTCTCTCCTTCTCTTTCGTTCTTCTTCTTTGAGATTCGAGAAAACGCTTGAGGAGGTGTTTCCACTAGCACATTGACCTTTGTTGTCCACTATTCGGTCTCGATTTTGACTCTCTTAGTTGGAATTTGAAATTAATGGTGTTTGATTTTGTTCTGTTGCTCGATTTCGTAGACTTCTTTGAATCTTTGCTGGTGAAAAAAGATTTGGTAATACTAAGTCTCTTTGTTTGATTAGTTTTTGAGTGTATTGATGATGATTTGTGTTTATTTTCAACTCTAATTTGGTGCAGTGTGCTTAGATGGGACACTACCTGGTTATCATTTAGATCGTGGTTTTGGATCAGGTGCTAACAGTTGGCTTATCCAGCTTGAGGTATGTGCATTTTACAGCTTGTGTAGTCTTGAACTTTTGCTAGTTAAGTATACAATGGAAGTTTCTGCTTGACTTAGAAGTTGGAAGTTAGATATCAGTTTTGAACTCAATGGGTGGTTTAGGGTGGAGGATGGTGTAACAACCATAGGAGCTGTGTTTATCGCAAAACAAGTCGGCGTGGTTCCTCTAAATTCATGGAAAAAGCTTTGGCCTTCACTGGAATTTTGAGCAATAAATCTGAAGAGAATCCTGGTTTGTCACCATGAGTTTTGTGCATGTGTTTATGTAGAAACTGTATAAATGCACGTTACTGTGTTGATTCTGTATTTGTCTTTGTGGCTTGCAGACTTCTTTAATTGGAACAGGATCAAGTTGCGCTACTGTGATGGTGCGTCTTTCTCTGGCGATAGTCAGGACGAGGTTGGTTAAACTCTAAAGTATATTGTTCTATGAAACCTAGGATTATAATGAATTCTTCTTATTGTACCCTGGCTATGTCTTATAATTTGTTACAATGGCTTGTATCTAGAGTTCTCAACTTTTCTATCGAGGACAACGAATCTGGCAAGTGGCTATGGAAGAATTCCTGTCTTTAGGAATGAAGCAAGCAAACCAGGTCTTTGCATTTCATTGAGTCTATCAGGTTACTGGATTTTGGGCTCTGCTTCATGTTCCGTTTATCGTCTTATCTAATCATTTGCAAGTGAATATTCATCACAGGCTCTGCTTTCTGGATGTTCAGCTGGAGGATTAGCTTCCATTTTGCACTGTGATGAGTTCAGGGAACTATTACCTAGTTCCACGAAAGTAAAATGCTTAAGTGACGCTGGAATGTTTCTGGATGCGTAAATCTCTTGAACTTGGCTTTTCTGTTGGGAATAGTATTTTTTCTTTAGAAATGTATTATAACATGAAATGTTCTAATGGAAATTGCAGAGTAGATGTCTCTGGTGGCCACTCACTTAGGAATATGTTCCAAGGTGTTGTTACAGTGCAGGTAATCTCAGATTTAAAATTTGATGAATTGGGCATGAATAAAGTGCATACAACTTAACTTTATCTTAAGCTTACTGTAACTCTTAAATGCATTTCCTGTTTATTTATAGAACCTCCAAAAGGACTTGTCCAGTACTTGTACAAACCATTTGGATCCTACTTCGGTATATCTCTTTCACTTTATTAGTATCATTGTTTCAGTAGCAAAGTTTCCAGTAGACAAGGCTTGAGAGAAACTTATGAGATTATCCTTTGTGCCCTTTCTCTTTTCCTCAGTGCTTCTTTCCACAGAACCTGGTTTCAGACATTAAAACCCCAATGTTTCTTCTCAACACAGCATATGACTCTTGGCAGGTAATAATGATGTCTTCCACATAGCACATTGCTTCATCCTTCCACAGTGTTTGATTCTTGAGAAAACATATGTATGAACTTTTTCTGTCAGATCCAAGAGAGCTTAGCTCCTCCAACTGCTGATCCAGGTGGCATCTGGAAGGCATGCAAATCAGATCACTCGCGATGTAATTCATCGCAGATCCAATTTTTCGAAGGTGAACTTTAAATTCAAGCTTTTTAGCTATCATCACTCTCTCTACTTTAAGTTGAGTCTGCACAATGTTGATGGTTTCCAATGTCATTTTTCTTTGCTTACACCAAATAGAATTCAGGACCCAAATGGTGCTTGCTGTAAACTCATTTTCAAACTCTGACCAGAACGGTCTTTATATAAACTCTTGCTTCGCCCATTGTCAGACAGAAAGACAGGACACTTGGTTTGCTCAAGATTCTCCTCAACTAAACGGAAAGGTAACATTACTCTTCCAAAACTGTTCATGCGGTTTCTATGTCATTAATGCAGCAATCACAAGTTTGTTAAACTCTGTTCATGATTGTCTATTGTCAGAGAGTAGCAGAGTCTGTAGGTGACTGGTACTTCGACCGGGCAAACAATGTCAAAGCCATCGACTGTCCTTACCCGTGTGACACAACATGTCACAATCTGATTTTCGAGTGAGTAAATCGTTAAACCCCATTTCTCTGATTCTTTCAAACTTATACCATTATTGCTTCAAAATCCTTCCATATTTATCCTAACTTCCAAATCTGTAATATTGGTGTATCTCAAATGAGAATCATTTTGTTTGTCGATTCAGATCATAATTTATATTTGTATGACTTCATTTTTCGATTGAAATAAGCTTTCTTTCGATGTTTATTTTTATCGATTTTTTTCATATATATTCTTTGTGCAGTTTTGATCAGTCAGCTCTAGAGATCTCAGCTTCTTCAAGGTTTTGTTTTCCTCTCTTTAGAGCTTCTCTGGTCCCTCTAGTGTTGACAAAACTCATTCTCCGATTCTTAGTTTAGTAGGTATAGTGAAAAGCCTTATGCTTTCATACCTCATTTTTTAATAACCAATTGATTCAAATGTCGAGTATAGGTAGCGACAAAATCCATGTCATTACATAGAATAGAATTTCAAAAAGAGAACAAAAGAAAAAGAGCATATTCCTTTATTCATTGGACACAAACACAAAACGTCCGGATCTCAAAAACAGATCATGAGCTCTTCTTTTGAGATTTTTTTTTTTTTTTTTGTGTTTTGAAATTCCAATTGTTAATCGCTTTATTTTTCACCTTTTTGTACCAAATTGAAGCGCACGCGTGGTAACATAGTGCAGGTTCTATTTTGTGCATAAAGTGTTAGCTATAAGAAATAATTATACTTCGGTTAAAACCAAGAGAGAATTTCGCAAAATGATTAATCCACCATTCCACCTGAACCGCTCTCACTAATGAGTGAAAACAATTCCATCATCCATGAAAACAACTATTGTTATTGTATATACAAACACTTAAAAAAGGAACTAAATCCAAGTCTAAACTCGTAATATCTCTCAAAACCCATAAAGCAAAACTAAAAGAAAAAACATCAAAAACGCTAAATCTATAACTTCAAAAAGAGAAGGAAAAACCTAAACAGAGAAGAAGATAAATAATTAAGAAGCTTGACGTGTCGCAGAAGCTAAAGCTACTGCTTGTGCCCACACCTTCAGCCTCGCCTTAACCTCCTTTGGATCATCACCTAATTCAGTTATAAACACATAAATTCTTTCTATATTCAAAAATAAATTACGAAAACAAATAAATAAAAGTGTATATTTGACTATTATTTATTTACCGGGATTGGAGATGCGCCAAGTGGCGATGGGTGAGTTGCCTCCACTACTAGTCTGAGTATCGAAATTCGACCCGGTTGTTGACACAGAGATCCGACCCGGACCCGGAACCGGAACCTCTAATTCGAACCCGAGATCTCGACAAGCTTTCACTTCTTCTAACCCCATCCTCAATGACTTCTCTCCACCTTTCGCTCTCGTTAACACCGTTAACCCTTCTCTTCCACCGCCGTCACTTTCTCCGTTAACTCTCTTTTTCTTCTTTTCCCGTACTAACCTTTTTTGCCTCCGTAAACTACACTTACCGCCGTCTCTGTTACTTTCATTCGCATCTAACTCGCCGGAAACTGTAAGTTTTCTTCTCCGACGAGATGGAGTCACCGGAAGAGAGTAAAACCCACGTGTCTCTTTGTCGGAATCAGACTCTCGAACGTTCTCTTTTCCTTCTCCATCATCGGAAACTTCTCCGTCCGCCTCTGCTCCGTCGAAATTCTCCAGAGACGTAAAAACACACGAATCTGGATGATTCTTCGTGGCTGCTTCGTCTTCGTTGACGTAAGCAGAGCTCGTACATATAGACAATCTCGACAAAGAAGAAACCATCACTAAGCTCTCGTCGAACGCCATGAAAGAGAAGCAGAAGAAGTAGGAAAGTGAAGAGACTGACGTTTGGAGTGTCCACTATATCGTTATAATGGTGAAACTGAGTCAACTCGTGCTTTAACTCCGCATGATCACTTTCATTTATACCCGAGTCTCGGGTTTTGTGCTATTTACGATTTTACCCCTCTTTTGTTTGAAAATTGCAATTATTTATTTATACTTTAATCCTTTTTTGGGGTGTAAATATATCTAACTCACTTTGTTTGATTCTTCTTACGAAACTAGTCCGCAAATACTACAAATTAATTTATTTGAAAAACGTTGGTCGAATTTTACTATTTTTAATAGAAACGTTACCTTTTTTTCCCTGGGTCCTACTTTAACGCGGAAATTGAACGACTCCGGTTTTTTTTATTACACAAAAAAAATCCACCGGAAAGTAGATGTTATTCTATTGAATGAAATGTTAAAACAAGGTAATCACGTAGTTAGTGACCTTTTTTCGCTCGTCTTAATACGAGATTGATTATTCCTACAATTTCCAAGTTTGTTGTCGCTCTCAAGCACTAAAAAGTGACACATGTACACCCTTCTAACTTGTAAATGCATAAATGTCGTAATCCAATATCAAGCCTTAACTAATCGACCGTTAATTACATCACTAATCAACCATATTTTTATCAGTTAACGCGGGATCGGCTTAAGATTAAAAAAAATTACGAAATTATCCTTCTAAAAGGCCACACTGGCCTCGCACACAGGAGCGTAGTTTAGGAACTTTAAAATTATTAGCCCACTAAATAGTGACACCTATAATTTCGCTTTAACAAGCAAAATTGGAGCTGATTTGCTAAATTATTTGAAGTTTAGCATTGACTCAAGATATACAAAATAACAAAACCATGTTCATCGCAATTAAATCGAATCCATAAAATCAAGGGTTGTTACTAATTATCTAGCGGCTAAAACGCATACGTTAACCTATATAGACCATAAAGCTGGAGTGAAAACGGATATGGATATCAACATCAAAATCAATTTCTAACATGCAAAATCACGTGACATGCTATAACTGTCCCAGACCAGGATCAGTTAAGGCTTTAAGCCATTACCAACGTAACGTCTATATATATTTTGTGTAGATAAACATGTAGAATATGTGTATGGAATTGGATTGCCTCAGCACTCAGGTGTATTGTGTGGTGTGCATAGATAAAACAACATATCATTATCGTAATTAATATTACACATTTACTATAGGTCTAAAGCCTATAGGCATGGACCGTCCTTCTTGTCCCGTTTGTGTCTTTTACACTTTTCTTTTTTTAGTTTTTCACTTCTTGTGTGGATCCGATCGCACTTTTTAAAATTGTCTAAAGCTTTTTCATAATCAGCTAATACTTTACTACTTGACTTTCCCATTTTCAATTGTTTTTAAAAAAAAGATGGCATTGTGTGTCAAGTGTTTAATTTGTATTGGGTCATCCTGTGGCCGGCCCATAAGACTTTTACTTATCCTTAAGTACTAAGTTTTTTCTAATATATTTTTATAATTTGGTCGCTTTCTACTTTAATACTGATTTTGTACAAGAGGAGTATTTTTTTTTTTTTTTTGTATAAGAGGAGTATATTATAAGAACCGGAGCCACGCTGGCCGTTGGATCTATTGACCAGTCTCGTTCTGAGAGTCAAAGCTTAGTCTCTAACATATGGGCCACTTATGGGCCGGGCTTAATTCTTAAAGCGTATTTGTCGAGTTAATATTACAACGTGGAAAAAACGTCATACAGTGCTAAAGCACATAATTAAAACGGCAGAGCATGTCGATTGGAGAACATCTTTGGGACTTGGCTTTCTCTCCGACGATCTCCGTATAAAACTTAGTGCGGCGGGAAATCGACTTTCAAATTCGCAGGATTCTATCGAAATTCTTGTATAGTTGCGAGTCTACAAGTTTCTTCTTCCTCATCGCTGTTGATTTTGCCCTAATTTCTTCATCTGAGCGAAGGAAATGGATTCGGAAGCTGTGAAGGAGTTTATACGAAGGGAAGTTCCAGATTGGGACGATGAGGTGGTGACGACGGCTAGATTCAAGGCGTTTAGTGGGCAGAGATCCGATTGGGAACTTAAATTTCAGTTTTGGCGTGATTTGATCCTCAAGGTTTCGCGTCAGTTTGGGTTGTTCATCATTGATCCTGTTAAGGTCTGATCAATTGCTTTTGATTCTAGATGAAATTAGTACAAAGAACTGATTATGTATTGTTGTGTTGGTCTTCGTGTTTCTAAAGGTGAAGAAGGCGTGGTTTAATCGAGGAGGAATAACGCCTTTATGCATTGATCATGTTCTGGTGAGTTTCTTCTGCATTTAGTGGCCAAAGAGGATTTGTCTTCTTAATATTGTTTTCTACCTTTTGTTGTCAGTTATTGATGCATAGTGAAGGTGATGTTGTGCGGATTAGCGATATTGATGATCCGGGTAGTGGTCGTATTTCTCGTTTATTGAGGACAGTGAGGAACTTGATGGTTCGACAGTCAGTGAAGCCGGAAGAGATTCTGGAAACTAAACTTGTTTTTGTCCCACTCTTGAAGGTGCTTCTTGTTTGTTCTCACTTTTAACCGTCTATTTTTTTGTTTTGAAGTTTAAAAAGTTGCGTCTCTGGAATAATGATATGTAGGTTTGGTAAGGGTCCAGGGTTTTGTTAAGATAAATGGATTAGAATGTGTGAATGTATCTTGTGATGATTGATATTGAAATGACTATATATAAGTCTTCAAGCTATCTTTTATTGGTGGTTGGTTTCTTTTGTATAGCTCTTTTGCTAATAGCTGAAGAATTCTCAGTTGATTGTATTAAGTATGTGGCTGATAGAAATAAGTCTATGTGATGTCTAGGAGAAGGCTGCTGACGTGGTGAATATATTATCTGAGGGACACTGGACTTCTACTTGTGTTGTCACGCTGAAGAAGTTTCGGAATTTGTGCAACGGCTCGAATGAGGCATCTGCTGTTTTGAGTCACTTGTCAGGTTGTGGAAAAGCGCATAAAATCTCTATCAATCGGGGAGAACTGATCGAGGTCGGTTATTTATTCATATTTTTTGGTCTTATACAGCTGTCTGATGGAGAATATGTTAGTATATCTGGTCAGCAAGGCATGTAAAAACGCACTCAAAATTCCAGTGAAAATAAACGAAAGAGGCCAATTTGACAAATTTAGAAAGTTAGACTCAGTTCATGCTAAGACTTATGCATAGTGTCCAAATAAAACATACTTGTGCTTTGCAGGGCGTTAAAGTGTCCTTTTCACAAGCAGCACTTCCCAGTATCTCAACTTTAGACTGTGATATTCTGCACTTGCTAAGGACTACAGAAAAGCTCCAAGATCAACTTGAAGTGATGGACCAACGTTGTGAAAAGTAACACCTTCTGATTCTTGAAATGTATCGAAATGATTTAATTTTCTCGTACATTGATCATAGCCTTGGAATACATAATTTGGCTTTACCTTTTCGGAAATGGATAAATAGATTGACTTCAAGTGTTTTTGACTTTTCTTTTCCCTTTTGTAGGTCAAAGAAATCAGCGCTGGCATCTCTAAAGTCTGGACACAGGAAAGTTGCTCTAAGGCATGCAAGGGAATTGAAGTTGGCGACTGAGAGCAGAGAAAAATGCACGTCACTTCTGAACAGAGTAGAAGAAGTGTTGAACACTATAGCGGATTCCGAATCTACGAAAATGGTACTGCAAACACTGAGAAACCCCATAGGTCGAACATATCATGTTTGGGTCTATGTAATAGTATCAATTATGGATTTTAGAAATATTGATGTGTGTTTGGCAGGTCTCAGAAGCAATCAAAACTGGAGCTAGGGTTATGAAGGACGTCAAGATCAGTGCAGATGATGTTCATGACTATTTAGAAGAACTTGAGGAAACTATTGAATCACAGAAGCAAGTCGAAAAAGCTCTCGGTGAGTGGTGTTTTGTCGTTTAAACATACATACATGATTACTTCATCAACTTTTATGTTTACCTAGATTTTTTCTGTTAATGCGGCAGAATCAGCTCCATATCCAGATACTGATGATGAAAATATCGAAGAAGAATTACTGGAATTAGAGATGGACCTTGAAAGTGAAAGTTCTCAGGTCCTACCAGCGACTTCAGATACTGCAGATTCACTGACTGAGATGTTCTCAGAGCTTAAACTTGGCAAGACGAAACAAACATTGGAAGAGCAAGCTACTGAGCCAGCTCGGATGAAAGATAGCGGAAAAAAGATTCTTGAAGCAGCATAGCTGAACAATGCATCTTCATTGTGGTGCGATCTCTTCTCTTACTGTTGTACTTAGAGAAGAAATACACTCAGTATCATATAAATAGAATAGAAACGGGTAAAGTGAGTTGAGTATTTGTATGCTATGCCTCTTGTTCGGATTCAAGAAACAATAGCTTCACTCCATTGTATAAAGTCAGGAGCTTGTTTCATAAACAGAGAGGAAGGTCGAATGATGATTTTGATCACTCCGATAGTGGTTGATAATTTATTAATGTTTCTAACATGAAGTCTTTGTCATCTGAAGGAAACTAGTACTCGCGATTATTATTGTTATTATTATAGCTCCTTTCCTACATCTATATGTTACATGAACTGGAAAAGCCGGTACTAATAAAGAGAACCTTGAGGAGATCCTTCCATCGTAGTTGTTCTGTTGTTGTAGTGCTTGAGATGGCTCTAGTTTTCTCACTACTTACAGCATGTAACAATCATCACTGTTTATTTCATCTGCTCACGGGTTTCCAGAATTTTACCAGGGAGGATTCCTTCATCTGTTAATGTTCCTTGATTTCTTGTGTAAGGAGATGCACCATCTAAATTTGACAAAGAGGTGGGGTTTGGTATTTGGTTAGGGAAAGCAGCGCACGATGGAGGGACAGATTGTGGGGAACAATCTTCCGTTGGAGTGAAAGGTGCAGAGTTTTGCATTGGCATTAGTCCAGGATGGCTAAGAAACCTTAGCATATCTGCTGAATCATTAATCCCAGGCAAGCCAGCTCCTAGAACATGTGCAGGCAGAAACTGTTGTGCGTCCATTTGCATTCCCATACCCATTGCTAGACCCATCTGAGAGTAATGCAGCCCCAAAGGCAACATCATTGATGGTGTAACAAATCTGTTACCCATCGTCATCATCTACCATCCAAAATTTTGTATAGGTTAGAACAAAGGAACTTTAGATTGAATAAAGATTTTGATACGAAGAAGTGTTGGAAGTATTTGTTTATTATACCTGAACTTGAAGTTTTAGGTTTTTCATATAAATGATTGCTTCATCCAACATCGATTCGTTGTCATCCTATGAACAATTGAGTATTTAGGGTAATGTAAGTAATGGTAGTATCTCCAGCAGGAAGCTTTTGATCTCATTTGAAATAAATTAAAAAGTTGGTTCTTTTAGCAAAACCTTGTGGGAATTAGGTAGTAGATCCTGCAAAGTACGCATTTTCTTGTTGATGTCTCTTCTTTGCTTCTGTTTTGCAATATATTACCATATACCGATGTATTAGATTCAGTTTATACTCCTTTACTTTGTAGCTTAATGAGATTACTTACTCTTTCAGGTGAATTATTAGCTTCTGCATTTCGTTTTCTTTTGACCAAAGCTTTTCTTGTTCTTGCAGGAACTTGTGGCCTCGCATCATCTGACTCGTCATCTAGACTCTGCGTTGAGACAAAAACTGTCTTCAGACCAAAGAACCTCGCAGTAAACCAAACCAATAAAATCCGTGAATCAATTCTCTTACGCTGCTCAGATACATCGATCCTTCACTGTCTTCAGTAAAACCTGCGGAGGAAGTGTTAAAGCCCGATTCAACCATCCTTTCAGCAACCACAGATTGCTCATCAGGAGGTATAAACTTGATCTTCATTCGGTTATCATAATCAACCATCATCCTCTTTGATGAAGAAGCTTTCAAAGTCTCAATCAAAGTTGAATCGTCAACATGTCTATTGCTTTCCAACATTTCTGTTTCATGAGGAGGAACAACATGACTTTGTGGAACAACCTGCGTGTCTCCGAGATTCTTGTTGGCACCACCACCACCACCATGGATGATACTCTTCATGAAGTCCTCGTTATATACTCGGCCTCATACAAATCCATGATCGATTTGGTACGTTGATTCTGCAGAGGAACGTTGGATCTTTGGCCCTTTGCAAGAATCTGGCCATTCTCAAACACAAGCTCCATATACTCTTGATCGTTTAACCTGCAACAATAATCGGTTGGTAAGAAGGAAGAACATCATCATCTCTATAGATACATAAATATATGTGTGAATCAAGAACTTAATTTGGTCTGAAGGTGGATGATTTATAAATAAAAGTGTGTTATTTTTGCTAATTTGTGATTGCATAGAGTGCCCAAATCAACAATAATCCTTATTTTCGTGGGCTTTTCTATAAACAAAGATATGGAAATGGTCCGATTTGAAAATGCGTAACTTTGGGCTATTTCCTAAAAATTGCCCATATAAAAAATCACCTGCAAAAAACAGAACCCTAACTCCATCATCAGTCATGTCCTTCCTACGCCGCATTGTCCGAAATTCGACCGTATCAAAGGCTGTTCCGGTTGCGAAGGCGTTCATGCCTTACCCACTCGGAAGAGACCCTTCCTCACTCCCCAAGCTTGAGTGGGTCTCGATCAGGAATATCGATGACCGCCCAATTTCTCTGGGCTACAGAGTCACGGCAATGATCGAGATGTCAATGCTCGACAAAGCCTCGGATCTCTCGCGCCTCGCTGTCCTGGACAAATTTCGAGTAGACAGAGACACCGTATTCATCTGCAATTCCATAATTGGCGCCATGTGCAGCGCAAAACGGTACGACGATGCCATCTGTCTGTTCAATTACTTTTTCAACGAGTCTCAAGCTCTGCCAAACACGCTCTCCTGCAATCTCATCATCAAAGCACACTGCGACCAACGTCACGTCGACGATGCTCTTCAGCTCTACCGCCACATTTTGCTCGACGGACGTTTAGCTCCGGGGATGGAGACATACATGATACTCACGAAAGCCTTGGTTGATTCTAAACGATTCGATGAAGCTTGTGATTTAGTGGGATCCATGAGCTCTTGTAGTTTCATGGTCTACGACATTCTGATTCGAGGGTTCTTGTATGTAGGGGATTTCGTAAAGGCTAGCCAAATCTTCAAGGAATTGGATAGTAAACTTCCATGTAGAGAATATCACAAGGCAATTGCAATCTTTAATGTTTCGTTTATGAACTATTTTTTCAATCAAGGCAAAGATGAGGAAGCTATGGAGATTCTCGCAACTCTGGAAGAGGCTCAAGTGTTGAAACCCATTGTCGGAAACAGGGTTTTGCAAGTTCTTGTGGAGCACGGTAAGGATACAGAGGCCTGGGAATTGTTTGAAGAGATGATAGAAATCTGTGATTCCGAGACGATTGACATAATGTCCGACTATTTTAGTGAAAAGACTGTGCCATTCGAGCGGCTTAGGAAAACGTGTTATAGGAATATGATCGTGAGTCTCTGCGAGCATGGAAAAGTGTCAGACGCAGAGAAACTCTTCGCCGAGATGTTTACCGACGTTGACGGAGAGGACTTGTTCGTGGGGCCTGACGTCTTAACATTCAGAGCAATGATCAATGGTTATGTTAAGGTTGGGAGAGTCGATGATGCTATCATGACCTTGAACAAGATGCGAGTTTTAAATATCAGAAAGCTTGCTATTCATCGGGAACCATAAGTTGCATTTGTGCATTTTTTTTAATCCTTTCAGAGTCTTGTTAGGTAAATGTTTTCTTTGCTTGTAATGTTGTGAACCAATACACTATTTATGAGGGGAAATGATATATTTCAACATGAACAAGCCACATTGGTGCGTTTTTATAACTCAATCGTAAAATTACACTGATTTAAACATAATTCAACAATTTGTTTTTCTCACTTAAACGATACGGCATCGACGGGGAATAGGATCATTTTGTCTTAAACCAAACAACGTCGTTTTGGTCATTTTGTCCTAGGACCTGTCACAATCCGGAGTCATTTGACTCTTTTGTCATAAATTCTTTCTAAGCCGATTTGGTCTTGTTGTTTTTCCAAAGCCGAGGATACCAATTCGCAACTCTTTTCTAGGATTTGAGCCCCTGTTCTAGGACCAGTGACTATGAACAGTAAACTAGACTAGCATGTTAAATTAATAGCCGAATCAATAAGACGATAACAGTAGATAAATGAAGTTTTTCTATTTTGTTATAATTGAAAACCAATATAATTTTTATCATGTTTTATATTCAGCACAAGCATTTGTGCATATTATCTATTTGGTGGAATCACGATTTCAAATTTTGCATTGCATACCATTCAAACCCTAATATTCCTACTATAAAAAAAACAAGTATTATAAAAAAGAATACATCAAATAAAGATCATCAAGTGACGAAGAATGGTCAAAAGAGATGGGAGACCTCCTGTAGAGTTGCATCGATCATCTTGTTGGAGGTTTTTATAGCATCATGGATTCTCCCAGCCTTCACATAAGAATCCATCATTGTTTTAGAAGTGTCAACATCAATGTATGCGAAATCATCAGCAAGTGAATCAGCAAAGATAGACTCTGCTTCTGACAACATCCCGTTTTGACAACACCTTGTAATAATGTATCCACCACTAAATACAACAAAGAAGAAAGACTGTGATCCGTGTTGGCAACACTTTGTAAAAATGTATATGTCACTGAGGTAATGGTTCTTGGCTCTCGCCTTGTTGTAGGTCTTCATAGCCTCCCTAAATCGACCCATATCAAAACACTCGTCCACCATTATCTTAATGGTATCAGGGTAAGTTCTACTTTTATCTAAGATATCATGGTACAATGCCCAAGCATGTTTTTTCTCACCGTATTTGAGCAGGACTACCAAAAGGGCGTTAGCCGTTTCGGCACAAACCAGTAACCTGTTTGATAGAACAGAACGGTTGTAACACTCCATAGCTTCCACCTCTTTACCTTGCTTAAACCAGTACTCCATGAATGTGGCCATCACGAATGCCACTCTGTTTTCATAGTTTGAATGGTGCAAATCATCTTTGGTCTCAGAGAGGGTAATAAGAAACAAGCGTTTGAATTCGTCCAGGACTAGATTCGCCTTGCCTAAATTCCCAAGATCCAAAAACCCGCGAATCAGATAGTTGTACGCCACGTGATCTGGGTAGATGATCCTATCGACTGTCCTGTCTCTAAGCATGGCTTCGGCTTGGTCTAATCGACCGGAGTGGACTAACCCTTTAGTCAAGACCCTGAAAGTATCGTTGCTTGGGTAGTCGTGGACCATACCAGATTCGATGGATCGGTGGTGGAAACCGAGAGCTTCGTCAACTAAACCTTGTTTGAAACGAGATTCGATGATGTAGTTACAGCAATGGCTGTTGGGTCTGAGCTTAAAGTGATTGAAGAAGAAATCGTAGAGATCGTAAGCGTCATCGTGCCTTTTATTCTGCAACATGCCTCCGATGATGGCTTGACATGTTGCTGCTGTGGCCTCCGATTTGATGTCGGTGAAAACAGCCAAACGAGCGTACTTCGCCGCCGTGTCGAGATCTCCAACGAATCTGATCAAGTACGAGACTCTCAAGCATAGCTGCGCGGGACGACAATCTGGGTTTGACATTATGTCCTCCGCTCTTCTTGGCAGGGCGGTGGAGAAACGCCGACAAAGATTGAGGCGGCAGATCAGAGACATTATTACTGTTTAGGCAAAACGAGGACTAACCCCAGAGAAAAATTGAAAATGAATTATTTGAACGACGGCTAGGGTTTTGGACGAAATCTATATATATAATAGGAGAGTTTCATCTAGCCTATCCACCTAAGCATCCACCTAAGCAACATTATTTATTTTACATTAAAATACACTTTAAACATTTATTTAGGGCATATGTATGTTACTTATAATTAATAGAAATTTTAAATAAATAAAAATTTTAAAATAATAAAAAAAAAACTATAAAAATATTATTATTATTATTATTAGTAATAATATACTTCCACTTTTAATAGATAAAAATTAAAAATGATCATACTTCAAATCTTTAAATATTTTGATGAGTTTTAGAATGGAAGTAAATTTTAAATACATGCTAGAATAAAAATTAATTTATGTAATTCTGTATATAAAATTTTAAACAAAAAAATAAAATTTAAAGTGAAACATTAGTTTCTAAGAACAATATACTACATATTTGTATTTATTATTAAATTTATACTTAAGAAAAATAAAAATTACTAAACTCAACTTAAATTTATAATTTAAGACGAAGGTATTGTAAAAGTCACACTTTATCTTGTGAAATTATATAAAAAAATTTTGAAAACTTTGAAACATTATCATCCATCTTTAAAAAATAAATAATCAATGATCATATTATTCATGAGTTCTACACAAAATATACAGAAAATGAAAATGAAAGCCGTTAGAAAAGTGATATGTAATTTGTATAGCATATTCTCAAATGGAACTTAAAACATGATCAAAAAGCAAAACGAGATTGATATTTCATCAAATGCTTTTGACCCAAAAAATTTAGTATTGAAAGACTATAATTAAGGAGAAAATAATTAATAATATGTCTTGCAAATCAATTCATAGTCCAATATATATAATATGTGAGTCAATAGAAGGTAAAAAGAAAGTAGATGTCGAAAGTCAACGAGTGCATCATAGAAGATGACGAAAGAATTGGTAGTTGAAAGTGTTTAAAAATAAATTCTAAAACTTAGAAAGATACTGCACATGACTAAGGTTAAATTCTTTGAGATCTCATTCATTGTGTGAAACGAATGAGTTTTTGGAAAAATACATGACATATATTATTAAACAGATTATTAGATTCAAAGTTGGGTTTAACCATTTGGTGGTTTAATGATGAAAAGTTATATAAAATATGCACATTGATGACTTCGTCGAAAATTCTCTTATGGCACAATGCACTTGCTTCAATAGATAAAACATGCTTGCTAATATTATAGCAACATGATTTTTTAGATGTACATTTACACTAAATAATGTTCATGAAACTAGGTATATTCACATTTTATATTAAATGATGTTAAAATTTGAATTGTTATATTTATGCTCAAATATTTATCTTTTAAATTTAAATGATTATATCTTATGATCAAAAAATTTTATTAATAAAAGAGATTTTAAATTAAAATCCCGCGCAACGCGCGGGCACAAAATCTAGTCTATATATAATGGGAGAGATGTCTCTCCTTCTAAGGTGTCCACGTCAGCATCAATGTCATCACATTTTATTATTTTTATAGGCTCCATATATGTTATTTATTAAAACAAAAACAAAAACTAAATTAATTCACTCATTTTAAATTATTACTTTTCATTAAAAATCAATAATTTACAAAAAATAAATTAAATATGAAAAAACGAAAAAATAAATATACAACACAAAATATAAAACTTTTGAATTGAGATTAGATAAATATAAAGTTAGAAAATCATATCTTAACATATAATGAGTAAATATTTTTAAATGGTTAGAGTTAGGAAAAAGAAACTTATGATATATTTTAATTTAACAAGGCTTGGGCAAATTAACCGAACCGAATGTAACGAACCGGAAACGGAGCATAAAGAACCAAACCGAACCGAAAATTTGAAAACATCCGAATGGATACTAAATTCTATAACCGTAAGAACCGGAACCGAATCGGTACTGATCCGAAATATTTCGGGTACCCGAAATATAATTATATACCTAAAAATATTAGTTTTTTATAGACTGAATAATCAAAAATACCTCAAAACTATATAAAAATACTAGAAAATAACCGAAAAGTATCCAAAATATTCAAAAATAACTGAAATATCCAAAAATATATGAAGCAAAATACCCGAATGGATAGTAAATTTTAAAACTGAAAGAACCGGAACCGAACCAAAATTTCAAAATACCTGAATAGATACTAAACTCTAGAACAAAAATAACCAGAACCGAATGGAACCGAACCGAAACCGATTGGATAACAAACGTCCAGGACTATAAAACAATCACTTTTAAGAGTTATAATTATTTAGTTGAATAAAAAAATAAGAGTTAAAAAAATACCAAATTTAAAGGTCTTAACTAAAAAAAGTACTTCATTTAAAAAAAATACACATTTAGAATTTGAGAATATATTTGTTAAGTTTAAAGTATTAATTCATGATACCAATTAAAAAATAAGAAGGAATGAATACATATTATCATTTATAATCATAATATAATATAAATAGTTAAATTAATAAATTTGTATATATTATTAATGTTTTCTCAATTAAAAAGTGAACATTTTTTATATGAAAAAATGAATACCTAAGAAAGAAAAACTAATTATTAATCAGTGTTAAGAAAATTAACATAGATTGAAAAAAATGAAGCTGATTTGAAACAAAACAAAAAACTATCCTAAACATCACAAATATAAATAAAATAATCTACTCGAATAATAAAACTTTCTAATAATAATATTTGAGAATGCTTTTTAGAAATTAGAAATAACAATGATTTTTTTATAAAAAATAAACGTATTTCAAAACTAGAATAATTTTTATGATTTCTTAATTTACATATTTTAGAAAAGAGAATTTTGTATTTTTCAAACAGTCAAGATAAAGTGAAAAATTTTGATATTAAAATCCGATGTTTGTGAATATATAAGAATGAGTTTATATATGTAATATGTTTTTTATAAAACAATTTTACATGCACCAAAACATGGCTAAAAAAATCTTATGACAAAATATTTTATGATGGTTACTTTAGTAAAAAGATCATGCAACGTTTAAAATAGAATTGAGTATTCAAAGATAGGAAGGAGAAAAGATATACAATCTATCTTGAGAACTAATTCACAATTGAGTATATTCTATGTGAGTCAATATAACGAGAAAAATTGTAGTGAAAAGTGTTGGGGTCGGATCCCACACATTTTCGGTAGGATCCACTTGGATCTGTCCACGTCATCATTACATAATAATCCTCTTGGAATTAAAGATATTTTATTATAAGAATCGCACTTAACCAGTCGGGAGTTCGATTCAGTCTACTAAAAGAGTTCGATCTTTACCAGTACGGAGTTCGCTCTTATTCAACATACAGTTCGCATAGAGAAAGGCCGAAGCAAGGAGAATATTGTTCGGGGCTCGCGGTAGCGTCAAGACGCAGGAGTTCGGAGTCAACAAGAAAGAGTTCGGAAGGTCCACGCGAAGCCCAAGATAGTTCGAATTAAGCCGTTTCGGTCAAATTGTAACTTACATGATTAATGCGTATCAACGCGATTATGAGCAGTAAATGATCGCATTAATCATGTTTTCTCTATAAAAACAACCTCAAACGCATGTGTTTGGGGAGAACAGGTTTCATTACTCATTACGACTAAGCAATACAATATATTATTTTCTTTATCACTTTCGCAAGGCTTTTTGTGCTCTTTTCCTTTCAAATTTCAAAAAAAGTGAAAATCAAAAAATTAATCCACTCTTATCAAGATTTTGTATATTTTCTAACCCAAAATCCTATTAACCTATCAAAACACTATAAATACACTCTCATTTCTAAAATCTAAACACACAAGTAATTTTACATATTGTTCCCTCAAGTAATCTATTTAAGAGACAACATTACAAAGAAAGAAAATAGAAGAAGGAAGAATCTACGTTAACGGACCGGATCATGGAGAAGAAGGTGGCTTTGGTGATGGCTTTGAAAGTGGATTCGTTACGTACTGAAGTGTAATGCGCACATACTAATAAGAAAAAATTGTATAGAAAAAGTTATGAAACATTTGCCAACTAAACAAATTATTTATTTTAGTTTAATCTTTTGATTATGATACCATGGCCCATAAAATAAAGAAATGTTACGCAAGTTGCATCTAAGAAAATCAAATATGAATTGATTTTTTTGTCTGCATATGATTATACAATATAAATGCGGTTAATGGCTAAAGATTTATGCTGTATGAACAAAGGAAAGTACAATTTGATTAGTCAAAACTCAAAACTTCAGTTTGAAAGAAAATTCGCTTCTTTTTTATTCTATTTGTTAAAAGTTTCCTCTGTTTTTGTTCAATAAAGTTGCGTGGAAATAAGACTTATCCAGAGAGAGAAGAGACCAGACAACTTGGCGTCTGTCCTGTCACGTCATAACAAGGTCGTTTTTGACGACTCTAGTCCTTGTTTCTCGAAGTAGGTCCCCAAACTTCCACTTGAATAGTTGAATCAATTCAAGAGACCTGAACTTATTAAGAGAAATTACGAGTTCTTATCACACTATATGCAGTACCTGAAGTAACAAGAAAATGAGCTGTTTATTAACAGAGTTCAATAACATTGTTAGTTGTTAAACAGAGCTAATAATAGAAACGTTAAGATATTTTGTATAAGATCTTTAGCTGTAGTATATAAGCAATTGTATAGCCTAACATTCAGATTAATGAGAAAGTTATTCTTTTGAGTAAACTCTAATAAGATATCAGAGCATTAAATTTCTCTCTCATTCAAAAGTTTGTTACAAGCACAACTTTTCTGGGAAAACGAAATTTTCCGGGAAAATTTTTCTGGATTCTCTTGAAGATTTCACTTCGGCTTGTCGTGTCCATCTTTCTCATCGTCGATCATCGTATCAATGGCGAAGAAAGGGACCAAGCAGCTCAGGAATCGTTCGGTTAGTCAGGATTCAGATGCCGATACTCCGATCGTTCAACGATCAGCTCCAGCTCACACCTCTGTGACTCGTTTTCCATCAGATTCTGATTCGATCGATAGCCATCACAATCCGTTCTACTTACACTCCAGTGATCATCCTGGTATGTCGATTGTAACCGAGAAACTTACTGGTGAGAATTACAACTCGTGGATCATTACTATGAAAACTAGTCTAGAAGCTAAGAACAAGATCAGTTTCGTCGATGGATCTCTTCCACGACCTCTTGAATCTGATCCGATTTACAAGATCTGGATTCGTTGCAATAGTATGGTGAAGGCTTGGATTTTAAATGTTGTTTCAAAACAGATCTATGATAGCATTCTTTATTTTCATGATGCTGCTGGAATTTGGGATGATTTACACAGGCGATTTCATAAAAGTAATCTTCCTCAGATCTATAATCTAGAACAAGAGATCAATTCATTGCGTCAAGGCGATTTAACTCTCTCTGAATACTATACTAAGAAGATTACTCTCTGGGAACGTCTAGCATGTACTAAGAATCTTATGGAAAATGGTGGATGTCTTTGCTCTCAGGTCTTAAAACTCTTGGATGATCATGAGACTACACGGATTACTCAGTTTCTCATGGGATTGAATGATGATTTTGCTAATATCAGAGGACAGATTCTCAACATCAAACCTCGACCTAGTCTTTCTGATATGTATAACATGCTGGAATCTGATGAATCTCAGAGAAAAAGAAATGTCAGTGGTGCTAATCCTTCTGCGTTCCAGGTGAAAGCTCAGGTGAATGTTTTTCAGCCTAAAGGATCTTTGAAATCTGGAGTTCGCTGCTCACATTGTGGTTTGAATGGTCACACTGTGGATGTTTGCTATAAGATTCATGGTTATCCTCTTGGATGGAAACCTAAGAATCAACGTCAAAACCCCACTCGAAAGTTCTATACTCCTAATGCTTCAGCAAATCTTGCTCTCACTGAATCAGTGTCAGAAATTGAACAGACTCTCAGTCCAGGACAGCTTCAGCACTTGGTATCTTATCTCAATTCAAAGCTGCAGCCTCAGAACACCAGTAACATGGCTAGTAGTTCTACTGCAACACTTACTGAGATACCTTCTACTTCAACTGTCTCAGGAATCAACCATATGGCATGTCAAATCACTGGTACTATTTTCCCTTCCATTTATTATTCTTTGTCACCAGAGAATCAATCATACTTTTACTCTGTGTCTGACAAGATAGTGAATATGAATACTTGGGTTATAGATACTGGTGCGACACACCATGTGACTTATGATAAAAAATTATTTGATACTATGACTCCTATTCAAGAAACTACAGTGAAGCTTGCTAATGGTGTTGGTGTAAGAATTCAGGGATTGGGGACTATTAAACTTAATGACAAGCTCATCTTGAATGATGTCTTGTTTATTCCTCAGTTTAAATTTCATTTGTTAAGTGTGAGTTCTCTGACTGCTGTGATCAAATGTGGTTTGTGGTTTGATTCTGCTGGTTGTGAAATTCAGGATCTTACAAAGGGATTGATGATTGGAAGAGGTAATCTCCGTAACAAGCTCTACTTCTTGGATTTATAGTTTCAGCCTACAGAACAACCTACTCCAACAGTTTGTGTTACAGTCAAGAATGAAGCTCATATCTGGCATCAAAGATTGGGTCATCCTTCTTCTCAGAAACTTAAATCTCTCTCAAGTTCATTATCTGTTGTGTTTCCTAAAGATATTTCAGACCAGAATCATTGCAAAGTTTGTCATTTATCTAAGCAGAAGCATTTACCGTTTGTAGCTCGGAACAATAAGTAGAATAAAGATTTTGATTTGGTTCATATTGACACATGGGTTCCTTTTGCAGTCACTTCACATGATGGTTTTAAGTATTTTTTGACTATTGTGGATGATCATTCTAGGGCTACATGGGTTTATTTGCTCAGAAATAAGTCAGAGGCAATCTCAGTGTTCCCTGTTTTTGTTGCAATGATTGAAACTCAGTTTGATACAAAGATCAAGGCAGTGCGTTCAGATAATGCTCCTGAATTCAACTTCACAAAGTTTTTTAAAGAGAAGGGAATCATGTCATACCATTCTTGTCCAGAAACTCCTCAGCAAAACTCTGTTGTGGAGAGAAAGCACCAGCATCTCCTTAATGTTGCCAGAGCTCTTATGTTTCAGTCTCATATTCCCATTGAGTACTGGAGTGAATGCATCATGACTGCAGTGTTTCTGATAAATAGACTACCTACAGAAACTCTGGCTAATAAGTCTCCTTTTGAAATCTTAATGCAGAAACCACCAGAATATGATGGATTGAAGACTTTTGGATGCTTGGCTTATGCTTCTACTTCAACACAACAGAGAAATAAGTTTGCTCCCAGAGCAAGAGCCTGCATCTTTTAGGGATATCCCACAGGTGTTAAAGGATATAAATTGCTAGATATTGAGACACATGATGTTCTTATATCTAGACATGTTATTTTCCATGAGGACTTGTTTCCTCTAGCGATTGGAGATATGAAACAATAAATTCAGGATTTGTTTCCTACTGTGTCTGATATTGATGATGTTTTAGCAGTGGATAAAGATTCTGCTAGCACTTCACAGACACAGGAAGATTCAGTGCCAGATGGTTTTCACTGTGATGATTCTGCAGTAGGAGATTCTGCGTCCATTACAGAGACATTTGTGCCAAATCCGGAGAATGCAGTAGCTGTAGATGGAGATTCAGCTGCTGTCAATGTTGATATATCTCGGGGTAACATTGATGTCTCACATTCAGTACTTGATACTACTCGGAAATCAAAGACTCCTGCTTATCTTCAGGATTACCACTGTTACTACCTAAGTAGTGAAATTAAGTATCCTTTGTGCAACTACCTCTCATATGACAAGTTATCAGGTCCTTATCATTTCTTTCTGACTGCTATTACAAGAGAGTTTGAACCTTCTACTTACTCTGAAGCCAAGAAGCACCTTGTTTGGACAAATGCAATGGGTGAAGAGATAACAACATTGGAAAACACTAATACATGGTCTATTTGCTCTCTTCCTGCAGATAAACATATCATTGGTTGCAAGTGGGTTTACAAAGTTAAATACAACTCTGATGGCTCTCTGGATATAAGGCTCGTTTGGTGGCAAAAGGGTACACACAAAAGTCGGGTTTAGATTATGTTGACACCTACTCACCCGTGGCTAAGTTGACTTCAGTGAAAATATTATTGGCTCTTGCTGCAAAACTCGGTTGGTCTTTGTCTCAGTTAGATGTTTCTAACGCCTTTCTCAATGGAGATCTTGTAGAGGAGATTTATATGCAGTTGCCTCCTGGATACACTTCAAAGAATGGAGCATTGCCTGCTAATGCAGTTTGCAAACTCAACAAATCCTTGTATGGGTTGAAACAGGCGTCACGCCAGTGGTATCTCAAGTTTACTGAGACGTTAAAGGGTCTTGGTTTCCAGACGAATCACTCAGACTACACACTGTTTACTAAGTTCAGAGAATCACTTTTACTGTTTGTTCTGGTATATGTAGACGATATCATTATCTCTAGTAACAGTGATGAAGCTGCAGAGGAACTTAAATCACAATTGAAGGGTCATTTCAAAATGAGGGACTTAGGTCCAGTCAAATACTTCCTTGGCTTGGAAATTGCTAGGTCTGTTGAAGGTATTAATATTTGTCAGAGGAAATATGCTCTTAACTTGCTTGATTCAGCAGGTCTACTTGGTTGCAAACCCTCTTCTATACCTATGGAACCTAATCAAAAACTTTCTGAAGCTGATGGAGAATTGTTAGAAAATCCAGAAGGATACAGAAGTCTTATTGGGAAACTGATCTACTTGACAATTACGAGACCAGACATTTGCTTTGCAGTTCATAAGTTGGCACAATATACTAATGCTCCTCGTGAAGATCACTACAAAGCAGTTGTCAAATTACTACATTACATCAAAGGTACCGTTGGTCAAGGTCTTTTCTACAGTTCTGATCCTGATATGGAATTACAAGTTTTTGCTGATGCAGATCTTAGTGGATGTCCTGATTCAAGAAGGTCTGTCTCCGGGTATTGTGTGTTTCTTGGTAAAAGTCTCATCTCATGGAAGTCAAGCAAACAAGACATTGTATCTCGCTCTTCTGCAGAATCTGAGTACAGAGCTATGGCTTTAGCTGTTTTTGAGATTGTTTGGGTAAGAAGCTTACTGGAGGACCTACACATTACACCAAAGACACCCACAATTTTATATTGTGACAATCAGGCAGCTATTCATATTGGGAACAGTCCGGTTTTTCATGAAAGAACCAAGCATATTGAAAGAGATATGCATACGATAAGAGACAGAGTTACAGAAGGAACTGTTAAGCTTCTTCATGTGAGATCCGAATGCCAAGTTGCAGATATACTGACTAAGGCGTTATATCCTGGCATGTTCAGAGCTAATTTGAGTAAGCTGGGCATTTCAAATATTTTCGTGCCAGCTTAAGGGGGAATATCACACTATATGCAGCACCTTGAGTAACAAGAAAATGAGCTGTTTATTAACAGAGTTCAATAACACTGTTAGTTGTTAAACAGAGCTAATAAC
The DNA here is from genome assembly GCF_000004255.2 of Arabidopsis lyrata subsp. lyrata. Lineage (NCBI taxonomy): Eukaryota > Viridiplantae > Streptophyta > Magnoliopsida > Brassicales > Brassicaceae > Arabidopsis > Arabidopsis lyrata. Next base: position 20,679,444 of record NW_003302551.1, read on the forward strand.
AGAGACGTTAAGATATTTTGTATAAGATCTTTAGCTGTAGTATATAAGCAATTGTATAGCCTAACATTCAGATTAATGAGAAAGTTATTCTTTTGAGTAAACTCTAATAGTTCTTGAAATCGAAAATCCACTGCTTCTTCTTCAAGTAATGAACTAGAGTATATTATATATTCAGCCCTGCACGACCCTTATTTCCACGGCTTCTCTGTTTTCTGTTGTTGTGTCAAGTTCTTGGACTGGTTTCTGGGGTTTTTCCAATGGTCTTTTATCTATCTACTTAGATATTTTTTTTCTCTGTTTTCTTTTAGATTTTAAAGTTTCCATCTTTAGCTTTGGTTTTCTTGATAGGATCAAACGACAATGGATAGTGTAATGGAATCAGAGGAGGGGTTGAAGGTGGATTCACCAAACAGAGCAAACGTAGAGACTTCAAACTCTAAAATTCATGAAGAAGAAGAAAAAGAACTTAAGACTGAATCTGTTAAGAAAAAAACAGAGAAGAACAAAAAAGAAGAAGAAGATGAGAAGACCAAAACAGTACCGTTTCACAAGCTGTTTGCCTTTGCAGATTCATTTGACATCGTTTTGATGATCCTCGGAACAATAGGCGCGGTGGGTAACGGTCTTGGCTTCCCTATCATGACGATCCTCTTCGGAGATGTCATAGATGTGTTTGGACAAAACCAAAACAGTTCAGATGTTTCTGATAAGATAGCTAAGGTAAATAAATAGATTCTACTCTTTTACCTTTCTTGTTTAGACCCACAAGACCACAATGATTGATCGTTAGAAGAATTTTACTCACAGGTGGCTCTGAAATTTGTATATCTTGGGCTTGGAACTCTAGTGGCAGCTCTTCTCCGTAAGCACACACTCGTTGATTTTTTCTGAAATCTTTAGTGGTTTTTTTTGTGTGAAAGATTTTGATCTTTATGGATGTTTGTGTATATAATCAGAGGTTTCTGGTTGGATGATCTCCGGTGAGAGACAAGCTGGAAGAATAAGGAGTTTGTATCTGCAAACTATATTGAGACAAGACATTGCCTTCTTCGATGTCGAAACCAACACAGGAGAAGTTGTTGGAAGAATGTCAGGTGACACTGTGCTTATACAAGACGCCATGGGAGAAAAGGTAACAGAACACTACAAAAAGTTTCAATCAAATTATTGTCTTTTTTTTGGGGGGTTGAATTAGATACTAAGTTTCATACTTTTTGTAGGTTGGGAAGGCTATACAATTGGTATCAACGTTTGTTGGTGGATTTGTGATAGCTTTCACTGAAGGATGGCTTCTTACATTAGTCATGGTATCTTCAATTCCGCTTCTAGTAATGACTGGTGCAGCTCTAGCAATCGTCATTTCGAAAATGGCTTCTCGTGGACAAACTTCTTATGCAAAAGCTGCGGTTGTAGTTGAGCAAACAGTCGGGTCGATTAGAACGGTTGCATCGTTTACCGGAGAGAAGCAAGCGATAAGCAATTACAATAAGCATCTTGTCTCTGCATATAGAGCAGGGGTGTTTGAAGGAGCTTCCACTGGGCTTGGACTTGGTACACTCAACATAGTCATCTTTTGCACTTATGCTTTAGCGGTTTGGTATGGTGGGAAGATGATATTGGAGAAAGGATACACAGGAGGACAAGTTCTCATCATCATCTTCGCGGTTTTAACCGGTTCCATGTGAGCTTTCGAATCGACTTTGGTCCTTAAACTTCTTATTGTCTATTATCTAATTTGCTTTTCATGCTAATATCAGGTCGTTAGGACAAGCATCTCCATGTTTAAGCGCGTTTGCAGCTGGTCAAGCCGCGGCATACAAAATGTTTGAAACAATCAAAAGAAAGCCGGAGATTGATGCTTCTGATACAACTGGAAAAGTTCTTGATGATATTAGAGGAGACATTGAGCTTAAAGATGTCAACTTTAGTTACCCGGCAAGACCAGAAGAGCAGATCTTTCGCGGGTTTTCACTCTCTATCTCGAGTGGTTCAACCGTGGCTCTAGTTGGGCAGAGCGGAAGTGGAAAGTCTACTGTTGTGAGTCTAATAGAGAGGTTTTATGATCCACAAAGCGGTGAAGTCCGAATAGATGGGATTAACCTCAAAGAGTTTCAGCTAAAGTGGATCAGAAGCAAGATAGGACTTGTGAGTCAAGAACCGGTTTTGTTCACTTCAAGCATAAAGGAAAACATCGCATACGGGAAAGAAAATGCAACAATCGAAGAGATTCGTAAGGCTACAGAGCTCGCAAATGCGTCTAAATTCATTGACAAGCTTCCTCAGGTTGAGAACTAAATCACCTCTCCTCTGTTTTTTGTCTCTGTTTTCATTTTGATGAAGCTTGTAAATGTAACTGAATTAACTGTAAATTGCAGGGTTTAGACACGATGGTTGGAGAACACGGAACTCAGCTTTCGGGTGGGCAAAAACAGAGGATTGCGGTGGCTAGAGCGATTCTGAAAGATCCAAGAATCTTGCTTTTAGATGAAGCAACAAGCGCACTTGATGCAGAGTCTGAGAGGATTGTTCAAGAAGCTCTTGACAGGATCATGGTCAACCGAACAACTGTCGTTGTCGCTCACAGATTGAGCACGGTGAGAAATGCAGACATGATTGCTGTGATTCATCAAGGCAAGATCGTAGAGAAAGGTAAAACTCAAAAGTTTTTAACACAGATACATGTGTATATATCCAATCCTATCTGATAGCAAGTGCTGATCATAAATGTATGATCAGGTTCTCACTCTGAGCTCCTAAGAGACCCGGAAGGATCGTATTCTCAGCTCATACGTCTACAAGAAGATACTAAACAGACAGAAGATTCAACGGATGAGCAGAAACTGTCAATGGAGTCCATGAAACGGTCTAGTTTAAGGAAGTCGTCGCTAAGCCGGTCTTTAAGCAAAAGATCCTCTTCTTTCTCTATGTTTGGTTTTCCAGCAGGAATAGATACAAACAACGAAGCCATACCAGAGCAGGACATCAAGGTTTCCACTCCGATTAAAGAAAGTGAAACAGAACACAAGAAAGTCTCTTTCTTTAGAGTCGCTGCTCTAAACAAACCAGAGATTCCTATGCTTATACTCGGATCTATAGCCGCGGTCTTAAACGGAGTTATACTACCGATTTTCGGGATTCTAATATCAAGCGTGATCGAAGCATTTTTCAAACCACCTCAGCAGTTAAAATCCGATACAAGGTTTTGGGCAATCATCTTCATGCTTCTTGGTGTAGCTTCAATGGTGGTCTACCCGGCACAAACGATCTTTTTCTCCATAGCCGGATGTAAATTGGTGCAGAGGATAAGATCAATGTGTTTTGAGAAAGTGGTTCGTATGGAAGTTGGATGGTTCGATGAGACTGAGAACTCAAGTGGTGCTATTGGAGCTAGGCTCTCTGCTGATGCAGCTACGGTTCGTGGTCTAGTTGGAGACGCACTGGCTCAAACGGTTCAGAATCTTGCGTCTGTAACAGCGGGTTTGGTCATCGCGTTTGTGGCGAGCTGGCAGTTAGCTTTCATTGTTCTTGCGATGCTTCCCCTAATCGGGCTTAACGGTTATATATACATGAAGTTCATGGTTGGCTTCAGTGCAGATGCAAAGGTACAACTAAACTCTCTTTTTACACAAGTTACATATCTCTGTTTTTGTGTCTGATGAAACCGAAAAATTGTTGGCAGAGAATGTACGAGGAAGCGAGCCAAGTAGCGAACGATGCAGTCGGGAGCATAAGAACGGTTGCTTCATTCTGTGCAGAGGAGAAAGTGATGAAAATGTATAAGAAGAAATGTGAAGGTCCTATGAGAACAGGAATACGTCAAGGCATAGTTAGTGGTATCGGTTTCGGAGTTTCTTTCTTTGTCCTCTTCTCTTCTTACGCCGCCAGTTTCTATGCCGGTGCAAGGCTTGTCGATGACGGGAAAACAACCTTCGATTCTGTTTTCAGGGTAAAAAGCAACAAAAACATTCAGATACTCGTGATTCCTGTTTTCTTGTTCCCTTCTAAAGACTGATTTGTGTTGTTTCGAAACAGGTTTTCTTTGCTTTGACAATGGCGGCTGTAGCTATTTCTCAGTCAAGCTCATTGTCTCCTGATTCCAGCAAAGCTAGCAATGCGGCTGCATCGATATTTGCGGTTATAGACAGGGAATCGAAGATTGATCCTAGTGATGAGTCTGGGAGAGTTCTTGATAATGTTAAAGGAGATATCGAACTTCGTCATATCAGTTTCAAATATCCTTCAAGACCAGACGTTCAGATCTTCCAAGATCTCTGTCTGTCTATTCGCGCTGGCAAGGTAAGATATTGAAAAATTGAAACTAGATCTGTTAGTTTGCTATAGTCAATTAAATTCTAAATTCTCTAGTTTGTTTTTTTTATCCCTCTGTTTCAGACAATAGCTTTGGTTGGAGAGAGTGGAAGCGGGAAATCGACAGTGATCGCGTTGCTACAGAGGTTTTACGACCCTGATTCTGGTCAGATCACTCTTGATGGAGTTGAGATCAAGACTTTGCAGCTGAAATGGTTAAGGCAGCAAACCGGTCTGGTGAGCCAAGAACCGGTTTTGTTCAATGAAACGATCAGAGCAAACATTGCTTATGGTAAAGGAGGAGATGCTTCTGAAACCAAAATAGTATCCGCAGCTGAGCTATCTAACGCTCATGGCTTCATCAGTGGCCTACAACAGGTAACTTTAACCGCACCACACCAACATTCTAAGTTTTAACATTGAACAGCTTCAAAAGCCAGAAATATAGAACCAAATAAACCGAGTGTCCAGCCCTAATTTCCAGGTCCATGGATACAGGTTGAACTGAAAGATTTACTTACCGTTGCAGGGCTATGATACAATGGTGGGTGAAAGAGGAGTTCAATTATCAGGTGGGCAAAAGCAGAGAGTAGCCATAGCCAGAGCAATCGTTAAAGACCCTAAGGTGTTGCTACTTGATGAAGCCACTAGTGCCCTAGACGCTGAGTCGGAGCGTGTGGTTCAGGATGCATTGGACCGGGTTATGGTTAACCGAACCACCGTGGTGGTTGCACATCGTTTATCGACAATCAAGAATGCAGATGTAATTGCAGTTGTTAAGAATGGAGTCATCGTGGAGAAGGGAAAGCATGAGACTTTGATTAATATCAAAGATGGGGTTTATGCTTCTTTAGTACAACTTCATCTGAGTGCTTCTACATAAAATTCCCTTTCTAGTGATTTTAGCATTTGTGAGTTAATACACAATGGAACTGACACCAAAAGATTCAATTTTTCGATTCATTGTGAATGTTTATATAGATTCTTGAGCCAGTAACACAAAATGTTAATCATCGTCTTCACTTTCATCACTATATGAGACTAAGCCTAAACCTGTTTGCAGAGCTTCAGCAGTTTTACCTGTGACATTGCCTTTTGCGGAATCTAAAGAAGTCGGGTCGATTTGGCTGGCTGGTTTTCCATTCCATGGGATCTCTTTCTCTTCTTTCTCTGTCGCTTTAGCCTTCTTCGGTTGTGGCTTGACTTTTATGATCGCTTTAAATGGACGAGTCGCAGGATTTCTCTTCCCGGTTGGTTTTTGTTCCTGTAAAAGAGTTCAAGATAAAATTTAACCATTTGTGATTCAAATGCTCAAATGCAGATTTCTGCAATTATATCTAACATTCCGATTTGAATCATGAGATATTCACCTTGGTGATTGGAGCTGGTGGTGGAGGTGCTGCTTCCTTTGGTTCGTGAAGGATTGCTGATCGTGCTGCAACCGCTGCCTGGAAATGAAACCATAATACAATCTTAATCTAACAAATTTTTAAGCTTTGTTAACTGTTGTTATTCAGGATTCAAAAGAAAGTTACCTGGAAACTACGAAGCTGTTCTTCCTCTTCATTAGCCAATTGTCGTTCATATTCCCTCTTTGACTATAAAAAGCAAGTTTAAATGAGAGTGTTAAGACGACAGAGAAGATATAAGCACAAAGACCACGCCATCAAGTCATGATTCTTAAATTACTGATCATCAAGAGCTTATAAGCAATAAGTAACTCATTAATATCTACACTAATATGCAGTCCATTGGCAATAAAAGAAGATAGCTCACCATTTCCAGTTTATCAAGAAACTCAGTCTCATCTTCATCCAGAGCTTTGGGTGGTCCTGTAAATCCCAATTCAAAATAGTCTCTTCTTTAGTCAAACCATTGAACACAAGGTAACAAATCAAAAAAATTAATTTCAGAAAGGTAAACCAAAGCAGAGATTTTGACATAAGAATTGATCACAGCTTGAAAAGATGGAATCAATAATACTGCTATACAGAGATAGTGACTCACTATGCTTGAATCGTTCATTAAACTCAGCGTCTTTCTTGTCTTTGTTCTCTTTCAAAATCTGCAATTGATTTAGGTCAAAGAACACATTACAAGTGAGGAAGAAGAAGACGAATCATTTACTCATGGGACTGAAAATTTCTAGGAAAAAAAACGACAATGGAGGATGGAGAAAGACCTCGTAGAGAGCCCTGTCTCTCTGGAATGTTCCATCTTCAACTCTTTCACCTCTTTCTTTCTTCGATTCATCTAACTGGATCACGAAATCCATTGCTCAGGAAAACAAACAATTTAAAAACCGAATTTTACAAAACTAGGGTTTCGATAGAGAGGGAGAGAGAGAGAGAGAGAGAACCTGTTCCTCCGAGACGAAATTGAGTAACCTAATAGGTTTCTCTGTCTCATCAGCCATCTTCTGCCTCTACGCAACAACACAATCACGCTTTTTGCTTAGCTCTGAATCCAAAAACTATGCGCTTTTTGTTGAATTCAATCAACAATGGAGGTAAAATGTCTCTCTTCAAGGACCCTGTAGCTATAACCTATTGTCAAAACTCAAAACTTTGGAGGAACAAAGTTTGGAGCTTTCTTCTTCAAAATCCCTAGCTTTTTCAAGTTCACAATCCTCTGTGCATAAGACTATGCTTAGTTACATGGATTCTTCCACTGCAAACGTGCCACGTGTTTATATGCCTGTTCGCTTTTCTTCGCTATATCGTTGTTGTTCTAATTTACTATACCATTAATAAATTGACGAGGATACAATTACGATTTAGAGTTTAATTCCAAAAGCTATACTAGTATTTTTGCAACACTTTGATGACGGGTAGATAAAAATATTTCTGGGTTAATTGGATATCTGACCCGTTTTTTAAATTCCTTCACAAAAAAATTTGTTGGGTCGGGTTATATTTAACCCAACTCATACACCGGATATTTCATATTTAATAATTTAGATATTTAGAAGATTTGATTAAGATTTAGAATTATGATTCTCCTATCATCTTTATTTGATTTGTTTTTAACTGTTTTGAATCATCATATAGTAGGTAAAGTAAAAAAAAATTCAATTTTTTTCTGCATATACTGTAATTCGAAATTTTTAAAACGGACATATGTATTATCCAATTGACGAAAATGTGTGTTCAACGTTCTATATCGATTAAAATATTTAGACAATGATTCAGAATCATATCATAAATAAGATCAACATTAATAAATAAATGAGTTTTTTGGCCGGACGGGTTTGGCGTGACGGGTTTTTGAGTCAACAATAATAAAAAGATTAAAATATCATTAATCCGCCGCTTCAATACGGATTAAATCCTTATTTTTTTGAATACCACCAATATTAAACATATTAAATCAGTCTCATTTAGAAAAGATTGTATAAAACCAAAAATTGTCCCGTGGTATAATGTTACTTAATAAAAATATTAATAAAATTTTAAAATATCATTAACATGCCGCTTTAATACATATTAAATCTTCAGTTTATTAAAATATAAATGTCTTAGAGAATGATATGATTTGTAAACTTTTATATATAATAAATAATCATTAAATTTTAAAATAAAAACAAATCACGGGACGGGTTAAGAAATTACGGAACGAGTTATATTTCGGGAAGGATTTATATGGCGGACGAATTTGAATCAATATTTATATACCGCATTAATACGGGTTAAATCCTCAATTTATTAATAATTATCTCGTGGACTCGTGGTATACCGTTACTTAATAACAATTGTAAACTATAATATAAATAAATATGTTATAACGAGATACAATTTACAAAATATTTTTATACTAACTTTAAAATTAAATCATCCCGCGGTGTGCCGCGGGTTAAAATCTAGTTCTTTGATAAAAACAAACCAAAGCAAGTTACTTACCAACACAAGTAAAATGCACCCAACCAAAACAGCAAAACTGTGCATGTTATATCCTCAAAGCTTTGCTTCATTGGAAAATATCTGAGGAATTCTTGGCAATAATAGACCTAATGTAGCTTAGCCTCTCTCTTACAAACTCGAGTGTTTTAGGCACAAAAACGCCTACAAAAACACCAAGCTGTTCGATTCAGAGCAATATCATGTACGAAAGATGCAAAACAAAACAGTTCTCATGTTGAGGCAACAAACTCTTGTTTGTTCAAACGAACTTGACCTGGACTTTGCATTTGGATGAAGCTCTCGGGAGCATTAGGAGATCCGCCAAGATCTGCAGCTTATTGTCAACTCTTCTTTCCTCAACATGAACTTCCAACAGCACCAGACACTGCAATTTCTCCAAGACATGCTTTATTTGCACCATTTCTCCGATCCGTCCACCGAACTGGGTTATCGTTAGGATCTCAACAGGGCAGGACAAAAGGAAAGAATACCCCTCCAAGCATTCGCAGACAGATTTTAAATCCAGATATTCTCGATATTCATGGTGCAAATCCTGAAAGAAAAGATTTTATGAGTACCTATTGGGGTTGGACTATAGTTAATGGTTTGTTCAATGAACTTTTTGGGCTTTTGAGAGTCTTCAGATTTGGAGATTTCTTAACAAAAAGTTTTAGAGGATCCCAGCAGACATCTGCTTCACTTGGCAAATCTAAATGAGACATGTTTTCAAACACTGTGTCTGCTTCATTGCAGGTATCAAACAGCTGGAACAGAAAAAAAAATCAACATGTCAGTCATAAAATTGCAATATATGGCTCAAAACTTTAATAAACATTCCAACGTCTAGCAAAATATATCTGAATGGTTCCCCATTCTTTACTATCTGTTAAGCTGCAGAAACATATTAAAGAGTAAGAAAAAAAAAACAGTAGAGAACACTTGCCATCAACGTGTCAATGAACTTTAAGCGCAGAATCTGAACATGTTTCAACCCCTTGAACAGATTCGTTAGATCGGTGTTCATCCAAGCAGTCCACATATTAAATTGGAGCTTCGCTTCAACAAGGGAGTTGAGATTTACATCTGGAAACTCATCATGAATATAGTCCCTGTATTCCAAGTAGGTAAGACTGGGAGTATCAAAACTAATTCTCTCAAAATCATAGTCATCACAATCATCTGAATCTTTTGAATATGCACGCCTTATAGTAAGTCTCTTAAGGATCCGACTATACACGGTATGAGACCAATTCCAAAGTTCACAGTTGAATCCATCTATGATTAACTCCTCGAGCACAGGGCAAGCAGAAAGAAGCCTTGTAAACGCACAACCACCAGTATTATCGAATTCGAACCGAACTGAATCAAGAAGGAGAGTCTTCAGAGCAGGAAGCAACGCATTCTTAGGGAGAATGTCAATAACAAAACCAGACCCTAGTTTCAGTTTCACAACGCTCTGGCAAGTGAAGATCTCAAAAGGCAGTGAGTAATCTCCTTTGACATTGATGTCCAGTTCAAGATCCAAGACACCACACTCCAACACTTTGCGTAAACAATCGTTGACAGTTTCATACTGAGCAAAATCCAAAGACTGCAACTTTAGAGAGAATCTCCTCATACGGTGACTGGTAAGTGGAGCCAATTTTATTCGATCAGCGAAATCTTGGAAACTTCCACTACTGGCAGACGACGAGGAGTCAACAAAAACAGCACTCGGTATGATGGTAACCAAATTCAGCCATTTCTTGGAGGCATACTTCAAGCAAGTAGCTTCTTTTGCCGAAAGGAAGGAGATTGCGTGATAAATAATATCATCTGGCAAATTACTGATTCTATCCATTCTTTTTCGCAAACCCTAAAGAACCCTCTTTCACTACCCATAAAACCTCAATTTCTAATTGCCAAACTATATCAAGTTCAAAGAATACGAGAGAGCTTACTTCACATGTCGACATGAAGCAGAAACCCAGAAATCATCGCAATCGCGTTTATGCAGAACCAATAAAACCGATGCGTAATTTGCAGAAATTGGGGTAAACGACGACTCAATCCGATCAATTTGAGAGATTTCTGAAGCGAAATTGAATCTTCAAAGAGAAATTGACGAAGAACTAGAGCGGAGTCATAGCATTTTCTTGAAAGCCGAGAAAACAAGGAAGACGACAAGATAAATTTTGAATTTTTATTATGCAATCAATTTTATATACTCGGATACAAAAACAAAAGCAGTTAGTTTTTGTGCCAATCATTTTGCGCCAGCTGTAATCAGCCATTCTCAATCCAAATTCCGGTTTAGTCTGGGGTTAAATTGTTTTGTTTTTTTTTTTGGTCAAAGGGGTTTGAATTGTTTAGATTTCGAATTATTATGGTATAAATAACAAAACTACCAAGTAAAATTTTATGTTCAGTCGATTTTTCAGATTATTTCATCTAATTCAGAATAAAATAAATTGTTATTTCGACGATTTTGGTGTTAGTGTTACTGTATATAGACAACATTTTTAAATTACTTGAGTGTCATTACATATGTATGAATATGCTTATTGTTTATCAATGTGAGATAATAAAAAGTTTTCAATAAGGAAAAGTTATTGGAATTGCGACGATTCGAAAGCAGAATGTTTGAGGAAGATAGATTAGACGGACATGATTTTATTTGCAATAATCATCATACAAAGCCGTTAAACGTTAAAAAGACTAATAAAAGAAAGGACCTCTCAAGGTTAGCTTCTTCTTCCATTGCAAGCCGCTCCTCCACAACCTCATCAATAAATGTTATCTCTGGAATCTTTTCCCGTGGCTCTTCCAACGCCTTATTGTTACACCCGAAACATGTGCTTGATCTATGAAAGAGTCTAAATGAGGCCCTTGTGGATTATCAAAGTATACCTGCCACCAAAACCAAAACTTATGTTTTGAAGACCAATACTTTAATTGGTTTGGTTCATATACGATCAAGCAAGTATCATCATCTAGAGCATGGAACAAGATCTAAAGTTGTCTGCCTTTGCAAATAAAATACAGATTGGTATATCGAACAAGATCTATGTTGTCTGCTTTTACAGTCCACCATTTTAAAGGCAGATAAGCCAACAGATGTTTGTTTAGAAGATAAGCAAGATTGTGAATTTGAAGCATACCTTGTTACTACCCTGAAGGAAGGTTTTGACAAGTCATTTGATCCTTGACTAACTCTGTTATTGCGTCTCTCAATCTCTCATAATCCTCAGTTTTGTTATAAATCTGATGAGAGATCCGAACATAGGCAGTAATTAGTCCACTGTCTTTGTCTTTCACTCCTTCCTCTCCATCCCTCAATCCGAGAAAATAAACTGGAACCTCGACTGAGTAATGCACCCGCAGATATGACCGCAACTTAGTAGCATCTTCATCACTTTCAACACAAAGTTTTGAAGGTAAACCGATCATAACCATCCCAACACACATTTCAGGAGGTGACCCGAGATTCGTTCCCCAAGCATCAGCCAGCATTAACCCCATTCTAACAGCTTCATCATGGTTCCTAATCATAATCCCTTCGATCCCTCCCTCGAACCTGTTTACAAACTCCATTACCGATGGAACCACAAGCTGCGAACTGTAATCCCTAGTCCCAATCCAGGCACTTTCTATAGGCAAACCATTTCCAAACTCATGAGACACCACAGGGTGATGAACATCAGACTCAGAACCACGTTTCTTACAATAGAAAAACGCGATAGACGGCGGACAAAATAACCATTTATGCAGATTACTCACATAGTAATCAGCTCCGATTTCTTTAACATCAACTTTAACACTACCAATGGCATGAGCTGCATCAACAAAAACCTGCTCCACACCTTCTTCTCTGCAGATTTTAACCAATTCTCGTACCGGCATCAAAACACACGGCATCGACGTTATATGGTCAATGATAGCTAACCTAACCGTTCTACCATTCGCTCTACCTTTCTCTAATCCTTCTCTAAACTTGGAGATAATCTCTTCGTTCGAATTAACAGGGAAAGGTAACCTAACCTCAACAGTAAAACCTCCCACACGAGAGACATAAGCCTGAATCGACTTCTTCACACTCTGAAACGCACAGTGAAACATCACAACCGTATCTTCCTTCTTATACTTCCCTTCCGAGAAACACCTTCCAACTTTCTGAAGAACAATAGCTGCAGCAGTGGTGGCGTTATCAACGAGCGAGACCTCGTCAACATCATCGGCGTTGATTAGGTCACTGATCACAGTTCGAGAAGCGACAAGTCCACGACGGAGACCGTTGAAGTAGAACTCATCAGGCTGACGAAGATAACGAAGCTGCCACTCACGCTGCGCCTCGAGAACGGAGCCGGGACAGCACCCGAAGCTACCGTTGTTGATCCTGGCAACACCGGTCTGGTGGTGAGCGAACTCGGAGTCGATATCTGACTCGGTTAATAACCCAGCGAGGCGTGGCTTCTTCGGAGCGCGGTGATTGTGACTCATCGAATCGCCATTGCGCCGCTCGCCCGACTCCATCGGAATAAAAAATCAGAGCTAGGGTTTCGTCTCGAATCCCAAATCGAGAGAGAGACTCTGTGGGTCAAATCATTCACTGTTGGTATGTCATCGTCGATTTTAGTGGTGCGGTAACACTTTTGCGCTTCCCGACAATTCAGAAAAAAAATTCAAAATTTTGTAGTGAATTAATAAAGATCTATTTCATTTTATAACAACGTTAAATCAAATTTACGCTAATTGACATGTGATGATCATACTAATTTGCAGTTTTGCACCCTTGTTAGATTTGAGTTTAATCCGTTAAGGTGCCCTTATTTTTTTGTCGGATAGAATAACATCACTCGCACTTTGAGGTTCAAATTTGGGCTTTAATGGGCCGTTAAGGTGAGCTGTTATTAGGTCTGAGTTATAATGACATGTGACGATTACTCAGGAGTAATAAAATAGCATTTATTCCATGACCTAACCATTATTCAAGTTGGAAATGGATCGACTGCGAAATGGGATTAGAATATAAATCCATCTTTTCTCCATAACTAAACAGTTAAAATTGAATCGTTGACTTATAGACCAAAATATGGGCTTGGCCCATGTAAACTTAGCATTAGGCACGAACCAGATCGAACCCTAACACGTGGCCGTATATAATTGGAGGTAGTTTAGTATCAAAGCTCGTCAAGCGAGTCAAAGGTTCGCAACTTGTAACGCTCTTTTACCCTCTCGATTCCTTCTCTCTTCTTATCTTCGCTGCTTCTTTTGCTCCGCCGTCGTCAGCTCTCCGGCTAATTTGGTAAGGTTCTTCTTCTCTTTAGCTCAAACGTTTCTTATTGTTCAGTGAATCGATTGTGATTTTGGTGATTTCTCTAGGATTCTTAGTGAATCGACAATCGTTTATTTTTCCCCTTGGCCATCTCTAGTTTAATCCATTGTCGTGTTTCTTAGATTCCCTAGCTTTTTAGTATTCGCCGGATTTCGTTTGTGTGTCAGTGGACCAGAACTCGAATTCCGTTGACAAATTGACTGAAAACTCAATCGATTCACAGATCTCGAAATAGCTTACGATTTTACTAATCCATTAACTTGGTGGTGATAAACCTTGATTTTCATGACTTTGATTATAAATGGATTTCGCTTTTGTTAATGCATTCAGAAGAAGAAGGTTGAAAATGGCTGGTCCCAGTGAAAAGAAAGAAAAGGTTAAAAAAGAAAAGGTTGTGAAAGAAAAGGTTGCAAAGGCTTCTTCTATTGGACAGAAGAAAAAGGACGTCAAGAAGGAAACGGGTCTTGGACTCAGCGTTAAGAAAGATGAGAATTTCGGGGATTGGTATTCTGAGGTTTGTTTATATGTTTAAAGATGATTTGTTTTAGCACTCTTATTTTTTGTCCCAAGCATGTTATATGACAATCCGCTTTCTTCTTATGTTTTTCTAGGTTTGTAAACAAGATATGATTGAGTACTATGATATCTCTGGATGTTATATTCTTAGGCCATGGTCCATGGCCATTTGGGAGATTATGCAAGTGAGTGTCATCGTTTCTTTAAGTTAATCACATTGATTGAAAGTGGAATCAAGAGTGTCAAATAAAAATGTTTGATCATTTTGTTTTCATTGATTTTTCTGTAGATTTTCTTTGATGCGGAAATCAAGAAAATGAAGGTCAAGAATTGCTATTTCCCTCTGTTTGTATCTCCTGCTGTCTTAGAGAAGGAGAAGGACCACATTGAGGGATTCGCTCCAGAGGTGTGCATATCTTAAATCTTATATGATTTTGTTTGTCAAAACAAAGGCCTTCTTTTAACAGATTTGAATGTTTGTTTAGGTTGCTTGGGTTACAAAGTCAGGTAAATCTGACTTGGAAATCCCAATTGCTATTCGTCCAACCAGTGAGACTGTGATGTACCCTTACTACAGCAAGTGGATAAGGGGGCACCGTGACTTGCCTTTGAAGCTTAACCAGTGGTGCAATGTTGTTAGATGGGAGTTCAGCAACCCTACCCCATTTATCCGGTATTTTGTTATCATATACTCTTCTCTACTTTTTCTGTCATCATCATGTTCATTGTTTCTGCTGTAAAACCTTCGCCGCAGAAGTTTGCTTGCCATAGCCCACTGCCTAACATATTTAATTGCAGGAGCCGTGAGTTCCTTTGGCAGGAAGGTCACACTGCATTCGCCACGAAAGCAGAAGCAGATGAAGAGGTAGGTGAACCTAAAACTTTTGCATGTGATCCAATTTCTCCCTTTTTTTTCCTGCAAACTAAGGGTTATAGTAAGCAGTTCAACATTGTTTAGGTGAAATCGTTTCATCATACTGCTTCCGTTGTTCTTAGGTCCTTCAAATTTTGGAGCTTTACCGTCGCATATATGAAGAATATCTTGCAGTTCCAGTTGTGAAAGGTATGAAGAGTGAAAATGAGAAGTTTGCTGGGGGACTTTACACTACAAGTGTAGAGGTATGTAATCTTTCTGTTCTGTGACATAATCTTTTTTCTAGTGGATTTACTCTGTGTGAATTTTTTTTTTTTTGGGTCAAAACTCTCTGTGAATTTAAACTTTGATTTGATAGGCCTTCATTCCAAACACTGGTCGTGGTGTACAAGGTGCAACCTCTCACTGTTTGGGTCAAAACTTTGCGAAGATGTTTGAGATCAACTATGAGAATGAGAAAGCAGAGACAGCAATGGTGTGGCAGAATTCTTGGGCCTACAGTACCAGGACGGTAAATACTTGAAGTACTTAGATTATTATTTCTCATGTGCTCTAATCTCTATCACTGTTAACTTTTCATTTTCAAACCTTTTATAGATTGGAGTGATGATTATGACTCATGGAGATGACAAAGGCCTGGTACTCCCTCCTAAAGTCGCATCTGTGCAAGTTGTTGTGATCCCCGTGCCCTACAAAGATGCTAATACCCAAGGAATTTATGATGCTTGTACTGCTACTGCATCTGCCTTGTGTGAAGCCGGTATCCGTGCTGAAGAAGATTTAAGGGACAACTACTCTCCTGGATGGAAGTATTCAGACTGGGAAATGAAGGGTGTTCCATTGAGGATTGAGATTGGTCCCAGAGACCTGGAAAATGATCAGGTCAGTCCGTTTAATATCTCCTCTATTCCTTGGACATATAATAGTGAAGTGCCTGGTTTTTACTGAGAAAGCAGTGATGTTTGGTTTGAATATGTAACTTGTAGTGTAGCTAAACGGATTTCATTTATCTTTGGTTTGCATCCCCATAGGTCAGAACTGTGAGACGTGACAACGGAGTTAAGGAAGATATCCCAAGAGGTAGCTTAGTCGAAAATGTTAAGGAACTGCTTGAGAAGATCCAGCAAAACATGTATGAAGTTGCGAAGCAAAAGAGGGAAGCATGTGTTCAAGAGGTAAAGACTTGGGATGAGTTTATCAAAGCACTTAACGAAAAGAAACTCATCTTAGCTCCCTGGTGTGACGAAGAGGTAAGTTACACAGCAAAAAAACACATTCCAACTTATAGAATCAAAACTCGAGAAGATAGCAATTATAAGTTCCTTAAAATGAAATTCTTTGTAGGAAGTGGAGAGAGATGTTAAGGCACGTACTAAAGGTGAAACTGGAGCAGCTAAAACCCTTTGTTCTCCATTTGATCAGCCAGAACTCCCTGAAGGTCAGAGACCCTTTTAAATTTATTATCTGTTTTGAGAAATTTTGCTCATAAATTTAGTCCATGCATTGACACAGAAGCTTCATTGTTTTCGATGCAGGCACTCTCTGCTTTGCTTCAGGAAAGCCTGCCAAGAAATGGACCTATTGGGGCAGGAGTTACTAAGTGTTCATCATGTTTTGATTCAATTCATGAAAATTTACTTTTGTCTTGTAAAGACTCTCTCAAGTGCATTGTGCTTTGATCTGATATTTTGACCAATTTGAGTTATTTTGACTGTGATTACGCTAAGAATTATAAAGAGTTGTCTTCTTCATTTCCTAAATTGGTTTATTAGATAAGCCTTCATCACTTGACTAACAGTTTTTGGGAGAAGTTAATCGAAGATATTGTTTGAAATCGGTTTTGTTCCCGTATAAATTTCAGACCAATGTACGTAAACCGAAAATCGACCTGGTTTACTATTTTTTAACGGCAGAGAACCCCGATTCCCAAATGTCATTAAGATTAAGGAAAATTCCAAAGAAGTGGACTAATTGGGGGCAGGAGTTACTAAGTTGATGAAAATTGCTTCTTCTTGTGTTTCTCTTTTTTACTTTGGTTTAGACTTTTTTACTTTGGTTTAGACTTGGTTTCGTTTTCGGTTTAGTTTTGTTTCTGAGGCGTAGACTTGATTTATTGACTATTGATTGATACTGATGATATTCAATAAACTTTTATTATCTCTGCATTTCACCATAAAGCTCTGTTTTTACAGAAATTTTGATCATTTTAGTCAATACTGTATATTTGAAATTATTGTTTATATAGGGTATTTTGACCTGATAATCCGGTCCATGATGGTATGTTTGCTGAATAATTAAAGGAGGTAATTAAGTATAGTAATTATGGATGTTGTATGTTTTATTATAGACAACAAGAAGTCTGTCACATTACTATGTCTCTACTCTCTTATTAATTCTTCTCCCTAATTTCGGAATATAATTTCATAAAATCCATTTAATTCACCAATTCTAGCTCTCCAGTGGTGTCCATTACACTAGTAGAGAATATATACTAAAAATCCTCTTTTCTTTTAATTGTATGTAAGTTTACTTCTTCTTGATTTATTCACTGCGATTTTTCCCTTTCTTTTTTTTAACTAAACTGAAATTATGAAAACATATAATTAGCAGAGTCAGTCAACTCTCACTTCGTTACGACTTACGAGACCAACGCCCACGTGTCACGTGATCCGTTATCTTCTTCCAATTAAAACGACAGCGTTTCGTCTCGTGTGTTAAGTGTGTAAAAAAAAGAAAGAATTACAGAGCTTTTTTTTTTTTTGTTAAAGAAAGAATTACAGAGCTTTTCAAAACTCCCATTTTTTGCATCAATAGAATCAATCAATCTTCGATGTAAGAAGAATTTGAAGGTCAATTTTCTCTTTCTCCTTTAATTATAAAATTCTTTTAGTTCGGATCACATGAAATACGCTGATTCCTTCAAAAAAAAAAAAAAAAAAAAAAAACTGATTGATAAGTGTTGTTCATATAATACAGACCTAAGCTGCATGGAATCGGAAGCGGGTACGTGGAAGCGGAAGCGTTCGAAAACGCAGAAGCGAATTTTTTTAAAAATATAGGAAGCGGATACGGATTGGAAGCGTATATATATATATATATATATTTATATCTGTATTTGTAAACAACTATCCAAATACATAATATAAATATTGCAAAGATAAAAGTAACCCAATATTGCAAAGATACATAATTTTTTTTTGATACAATCTCTCTCTCTTTATTCAGGAAGTACCACACGTACTCAATAGTCAATAGCCTACTACACACTACAGCCACCCTAGGACACTCATTCACCTGCTTTGGAACTCTAAAAAAACATCGACAAAGTAGACAAAACACACTTACACATTGATGGGCCTTCTCACTACCACAGGCCCAAAAACAAAAACGTCCAGCCCATAGACTTCATCTTCTTCTTCTTCGATACACCACGAAGGGTTTGTAAACGCAGACCGCATCAATCAACACATATCCATATTCAAATTAATCATTCGACGCTTCCATTCTCTTTTTGTGCGGTTCCAAATCGGAATCATGCGTTTCCCGTGAGCTTCCAAATTCACCTTTTTGAGAATCGTGATTCCATAGCGCTTCCGAACGATTCCGAGCGCTCCCGCTCCCGCTTCCGCTTCCGAAGCGAGAATCGGAGCTTTCGTCACGCTTCCATGCTGCTTAGATACAGACTGGTTTCTCTCACTCTCTTTTTCTCCTTTTCTCTTTCTCTGGGTTTCTCTCAGTGACCATCTTTGTCTCTTTGTAACAGAACATCAAATAAGGTATCTCCAGACATCTTAGATATCATCGAATGTTCTTCTTCTTCTTAATCTTCTTTCTTTAATTATGCTTTAATAAAGTCTCTAAATTAGATTTCCTCTTTCTTGGTTTCGCCATTATCGTACGAGAAGGATATTAAAAATGGTAATGGCGAATTGGCGATGATGGGTACGGAGAAGGTAGAAGATGGACCTACTGGTTGAATTTTGGCGGGGGCAGAAACGGTCTCTTTCAATGATTTTTATGTCCATTGTGGGTTCCCCAGTTTCCTCTCACCACTGACCCATCTATCACTCTTTGCAACTTGCCACATCCATGAGAGAGAATTTTTCTGATTCAAAGTTTTGATTTTTACTGACTGTGAGAGAGAGAGAGAGAAGGACTCGAAGCAGCTAAAGATATCTCAGATTGTTGTTGTTGTTGTTGTCAAGATTTTTAATTTAGGTTTCCTGGAGGAGATCACAGATCTTCTTTTCATATGAAGAGATCTTTCCTTGTAAGTCTTTTACATTTTCCTCTTCTTTTTCTTTGGACATAACTTAGTCACTTCCAATGCTCTGTCTCTCAAATCTGGTCATCTATATCCTTGTCTTTAAGATCTGAAATCTGGTTTAAGGTTGACAATAATTTTCCTAGGATTCACTGTTCAAGATTTTATCTTTCTTCCTGATTTATGATGTTTGTTAGCTTTTTTTATGGTCATTTGTGATGTTTGTTAGCTTATAGAGGTGAAATGTGCCTCTCACCTAACTGTGCTTCTTCCAGTGAATTTAATGTGTGAGTTTCATAAAGCTTGAGACTTGAGAGAATATCATAGGATCACAATGTTCTACAATAGGTGGAGGATTTTTCTAAAAACAAATGTTCACACTGTTTAAGATTTCACTTTTCTTCTTTATTTTGCTCATTGCTAAGTTTTAGAGATGAAATGTGGCTCTCGTCTAACTGTGCTTCTTCCAGTGTTTATGTGTGTTGTTATCAGAGTTTCATAAAAGCTTTGGGAAATGTTGGTTTTTGCAGCTCTTGTATGTGCTCCTGGTACAGTCCTTCTATGGTGCTTGGTGTAGTGTAGGAGGAAGCCTGCATTGTGAATATTCCAGTTTAGCGAGTCTTCACCGGCCTCACAGTGTATCGATTACAGAGTTTGGAGCGGTTGGAGATGGTGTGACTCTAAATACTAAAGCCTTTCAGAATGCTTTGTTCTACCTCAATTCTTTCTCTGACAAAGGCGGTGCCAAGCTTTTTGTTCCTGCTGGTCAGTGGCTTACCGGGAGTTTCGACCTCATCAGTCACCTCACCTTATGGCTAGATAAAGGTGCAACGATTCTCGGGTCAACGGCAAGTTTCTGCCTTTTTGAATCTTTACAAGCATACACTTTGATATATGAACTGTGATCGCTTATACAACTTGTTAACACTCAGAGCTCAGAGAATTGGCCTGTGGTTGATCCATTACCATCATATGGACGAGGAAGAGAATTGCCCGGTAGAAGACACAGAAGTCTTATATATGGTCAAAATCTCACAGATGTAGTCATAACAGGTACTAGTATAGCATTTATATGAAATGGTTAGTTTTGAACCAATGATGCTAGTCTTAGATCTGCTGTCTGATGATACTTAAATTTTAGGCGAGAACGGGACAATTGATGGTCAAGGAAGTGTATGGTGGGATTGGTTTAGAAATGGAGAGCTAAACTATACAAGACCTCATCTTGTTGAGCTCATGAACTCTACTGGTCTGATCATCTCCAACCTCACATTCTTGAATTCACCGTTTTGGAACATTCATCCTGTTTATTGCAGGTCATCTAGCTTATCATGATTAGATTTTGATTTCGCCAAATTTTCTCTTCGATGTTCTGATATGGAGTTTTTGTCTGAACAGAGATGTTGTTGTGAAGAATCTCACAATTTTGGCTCCTCTTGAATCTCCAAATACAGATGGAGTTGATCCAGGTGAGTTTCATTGCAAAATTTACTCGTTGAGTCGAGATTTCTGGCTACTTCTTATCAAATCTAAGATCAAATTTCCCTAAGAGAATTGATGCAAATCAGTGTGTAAACAAGTGCTATAGAGGATTGTCATTTTCAGATATTTCCCTTATTAGAATTGTTCTATTTGCAGACTCATCAACTAATGTTTGCATAGAGGATTGTTACATAGTTACCGGAGATGATTTGGTATCGATAAAAAGCGGATGGGATGAGTACGGAATATCCTACGCAAGACCGAGCTCCAAGATCAAGATCAATCGGTTAACAGGTCAAACTACTTCAAGCTCAGGCATAGCAATCGGAAGTGAAATGTCAGGAGGTGTGTCCGAAATATATATTAAAGACTTACATTTATTCAATTCAAATACCGGAATCAGAATCAAGACTTCTCCGGGAAGAGGCGGGTATGTTAGAAACGTTCACATCTTGAACGTGAAGCTCGATAATGTAAAGAAAGCGATTAGATTCACGGGTAAGTACGGTGAACATCCTGATGAAAAATTTGATCCGAAAGCACTCCCAGCTATCGAGAAAATCACCTTTGAGAATGTAAATGGTGATGGAATCGGTGTTGCGGGTCTACTTGAAGGTATAGCAGGAGATGAGTTTAAGAATATATGTTTCCTTAATGTTACTCTTAGAGTGAAGAAGAATTCGAAGAAATCTCCATGGGAATGCTCAAATGTTAGAGGTTATTCACAGTGGGTTTCGCCGGAAATTACTTGTGATTCTTTGAAAGAGAGTATATTCCCGGAACATCAATCTGATTGTTTTGGGTTATCGGAAAATAATCTGGATATATCAAGTGGTTTAAGTAGATCACCATGGTTACTTTCTTGGTAAGTTACTGTGAAGTTTTGAACATGGAAGGGGAAACAACAGTTTGCTTGATTGCGAAGAAACCTCTTCGATTTCTCCTTACAAATTTTCTCTTAGAGGTTTCGTTTTTCAAAAGTGATGCTTTCTTTCATTTTTTGTTGTTTTCTTGTAAATTTGTGTGCAGTGAGGACAATAATCAGAGTGGCTTAAGAGTTTTTTTTTCCTTCGTTTTGTTTTTCCATTTTCTTGTATGGGCTTTTTAATGCTTTGGTGAGCGGAACAAGTGTAATATCTCCGACGACAGTCTTTTGAAATTTTTTGACAATTATTTTTCAATCTCAAAGTCCATAACTAGACCAAAACTCTTAAGTGTATATCTTGATTTGGTTAAACTAGTTTTGTTTAGTTGATACTCAAACGAAAGAAAATAGAAAACTCAATTGAAACTTAAAATTTGAGTAAATTAAAGTTATGTGTAATTAAAATACAAATATAAACCTATTTCAGTATTGTACCAAAACAATTCATATTAGAATATAAACTATATTAATAACTAATTAACCAAAAATTGAACGTAAAAGGACCTGCATTAGCTAAAACTTTTTTTTGGAAAAAAAATTGCCTCATTACAAGTTACAACCGATTTTCTCATAATATCTATATATACATTTTTGGATCACAATTAGCAAATAAATCCTGAAGTTGATAAGTATTTACAATGGCATGCCATTAGCATTAATTATTTAGATTTGTTTTATTTAAGTAAAGATTTTTAAATGAAATTCATTTCTCATATATTTAGCAAAAGTCTCTACAAAATCTTTCTTTATCTATTTAAGTAAAGATTTTGAAATCAAATATGTTCTCAACAATTTACCAAAAATCTCTACACAATCTTTTTAAAAATCTCGACTTAGTTAACTTCTGATTTTTATCTGTAAAAAAAAAAAATTAATAGTAACAAGTGATGTAAAAATCGGGAATGTTGATATTACAATTTCTTCTACTTCTTTTTTTTTTTCATATAATGAAAATTATATTTTAGGGATACTTTCTCAAAACCTCTAAATAAAACAAAAGGTTTCAAAAGATAGCTTTTCTTTTGGCGGGTCGATACGCAAACCCACAACTCTCTACGGGCTTATCCGCATGAACCTGCGACCCGTAGTGGATAAAAATATTATTCCAAAAAAATAACAAATGATGTTTAATTTTACGGAACGGGGTTATATGGTGCAACGGGTTTAGATCGATATTAATATTAAACAATATACTATGGATGAAATCTTAGAATTAAAAATCAAAATTTAATTATAAAATCAGAAACACTAAACAAAATAAACAATATTAACAAAACAAATACAACTTAAAATTTTGCTAAATAATATTTTAGTTATAAAAAAATCGACCCGCGGTGTACCGCGGGGTAAAATCTAGTAATAAATTAAACTAGAAACAAAATTTGAATAAAAATCTCGAACAAGTGATTTACATTCAGACAAAACCAACTTTTTTTTTCCACCACTGACTGTATTGGTCAATCCTAGAGTCTTCCACCTTTGCTTTTTAAAAAAACATTCAGTAGTGATAAGCTCTTGAGATCTTTAGTCTTCTCACGCTAGACAAGAACATCCTACATAATCAATTAAGTCTCCGTAATTAGATTTCCACATAATTATGTCATTTATCAATATAATTAATTAGAGTTTTTTAATAAACTAAAATAAAATAAAAAAGTACTTACTCCCAAGGAACATCTCCAACCATCATCCAGTCACCTTCTTTGTCTGCGTACGTTAGCACGTGACTCTTCTCACTACACATCTCTTCTTCTTCAGCCCCTATTTTCACAAATTTTTCATTGCCATTAGTTTTGGTCTTAACGATACATAATATAATAGGTTTTGGTCTATATACATGCAAAGAGATGTATTAAGTCTACATGCAATGATGTAATTAAGTGTGTGTAGATACTTACAAAGGATTGAGGCATTGAACATGTAGTCAAGAGTTGTGATCAAATCATGATATCCATTAAGAGATAAAAGATCGATCTTTCTTCCAATAGGAACTCCTTCCATGTTCACTTTCACGTAGAAGCTTCCGACACTATTACACTCGTTTTGATCTTCTTCTTCCATGATCATCATTTCCTCTGCCGCACCCACTCCATCATATTCATGGTTTTCTCCACCGTTGTAGTATTGTCCGGAAGATGATCCGAAGCTGAGCCCGAGCCTTAGGTCCGTGCTTAGGTTCCGAGTATTACTCGAAGACACACCAAATGGGTTGCTTTTGCAGCTGCTCTCTATCGATGAAGACGATGAGCTTCTCCCTCTTCCCATTTTTTTATTTTACTATTCTCTCTCTCTCTATGATTTTATCTAAAACAGGTGATTAATGATTTGAACGTGTGTGTATATATATAGAGGAAGAATTTTTTTTTTTTTTTAATATGTATAATATGTTGTTAGAACTTAAAAGGAAGAAGTAATATTGAAATGGTCTTTCTGATATTTAAATTAAATAAAATGCAGATGGTGGAATGATGAGACAGTGTTGTTAAAGATGTTGTCCATGTAGCAGACAAATACACGTGTCACGCAGACAAATACACGTGTCACGCAGACACTTGGTCAAAGTGTTGGTTTTGACTTTGTGCTCGGATTTTTTTGCTGGGTGTGTTCTAATTTAATTTTGTTTGTTTCAATGTAAATACTCGACTCCTAGTACTCACTCTTCGTTTAACAAAAACAAAAAGATTGTTTGATTTCTTATAAAACTATTAGGGTTGGATTTTAATTAGTACTAATTTGGTTATCTAATTAAATGAATTATTTGCTAAAGAGATTATAAATGATTAGGAAAGTGTGACTAATTTATTTATTTTTGTTAAAGAAAAGTTTGACTAATCTAGCTTCGTATATATAGCATATCGAATTAAGAAAATCAAATGTTAGGCTTAGATTTAAGGAATTATATGAACGTAGACAAGATAGTTCTAAACCGGATAAGAACATATTTTCTTAAGGAATTATATGAACGTAGACAAAAGTACAATTAGAAATTTTAAAACCATAGTTTACTTCATTATCAGTCCTAATAAATTCAAGTTCAATGCATGAGATTATCGTGACGCGCATTGATGCATTCGTGGGTTCGACAAACAACACTTCCATAATTAAGGGTTTTTTATAACCGCGAGACACTTTAAGAAAATGTTTTGTTTTTTGTTTAGCATTAAAATATGTCTAGATGTCTGTTAAATTAAATTAATTATCAACTGCTAAACACGTCTCATGTACGTCATTAACTCTCTAATAATGTTCTTTAATTATGACAGAAAACAAAAAATAGTCTACGTGGACTCCATCGTATCCAAGCATGACAAGAGTTTGAGCTTCCCATGATTCTAATCCACGTCGCTATTAGTTACACTCCTCTATTTATTTGATTGTTACTCTATCTTATCATAATTAAGCATCTATATAGTCAAGTCCAACCACTACAATATTTTTCCAATATTAAACCAACTTACCAACCTTTTATGTGTAACAATCAAAGTGAATCAAGTGATGCTAATCTCCCACAAATCGTGATCAGAAATTGTTTATCTTTCATGCCAGATACCAAAACACACCATATCGATCGGTGTCTTATCCGTCGCTAGTATTCAAAATAGTGACTTTAATAAATGCTTCGATGCACCAAGATACTATTTGTGTATATTCATTGGATCTAGATATAAACATGTATATGGTATAGTCAATTCGGTTGATATATTAAACTTCGGTCTTCGGTCACCAGAAAAAGTGCATGTTTCTTGGTTTTGTACGTTACATGTAATAAATTAGAAGCAAAGAAACAAATAGAGGGGAATATATATAGAAAAAGAAAGAAAATGAGAGAAGGGAAGCATGAGTAATGAATGCGTAACCTTAAAGAGAGGAGCTAATGAGAGATGATGCTTCGCCTATGGACTAAGGACTGAGGATACGTCACAATTCTCACACTCCAAAACATACATTAGTTTTGCAAGCACGAGACAGTAAACACTATCGACAACATTTCACATTCCCCACGTCACGTGCCTTTTTCCACGTGTCTCTCCTCACTTTGTCGCCTCCACTTCTACACTTCTACAATCACTCCTTAACCTTCTTCATGACCTACCAATCAATATGATTAGAACTCTTTGTTCAATTGTTCTCTCTTTTATAATAGGAAGATTTTGTCCAAAGTTATTTTTACAATCAAACAATATCTCCATATTCAGATCCATCTTTTAGTTTATATGTACTGTTTCTTATTTTAAAATAGGGATTTTTAGAATCAAAATCTAACGGATTACAAACAGTACTATGACTCTAATTTTAGTTGTAGTGTTTTTCATATCATATACTCCATGTGTTTCATAAAGAGTGTTATTTCTTGTTTTTAATTAAGTGTTTAGAACTTAAATTTAACGGATTACAAATACTCTTAAGTCTGAAAGTGTTTTTCATATTATATATATACATAATTTGACATGATCCTGACTCTTTTATCAAGTGTCCTTATCAATAAGCCAAAATTAAACAAATACACATCTAGTTAATACAAATCTTTTGAACCCGAAACATTCAAACATTATCGTTATCAGAATCACCGACATTTATTGCGTAGATACCGTTTGGTTTGAAGAAGCAAACAGATTTTAAATTTTAGAAAGAAGGAAAAAAAAAAAAAGATTTAGCTTGAACCAAAAGAAACTCTAAACATGATTTTTGAGAGAGAGAGTAAAAAAGGGAAACTGATAAAGAAGAGATATGTTCCCCACCACCCCTACCATTATCATCACAATTTCCTCACTTTTTTTTCTTTCTTCTTCAAACTTTTTTCTCCACACCATTCTTTGTCCCCTTTGTTTTTTTATATCTCCTACTCTTCTTTTGTTTCTAGATAACCAATATGTTGCATGTATTTGGTCAAATATCTTCTTTGAATGCGATACAACGTATACATGTTTTGAAAGCGGAAAAAAACAACAAGATGGATTGCCGTGAAAAAAAGAGTCAATCCTAAACAAATTAAACTAGAAAGTATGAAAATAATATAAGAAAATGGAGAATTAAGATTTCAGAGAAATAAACAAATGTACATA
The DNA here is from genome assembly GCF_000004255.2 of Arabidopsis lyrata subsp. lyrata. Lineage (NCBI taxonomy): Eukaryota > Viridiplantae > Streptophyta > Magnoliopsida > Brassicales > Brassicaceae > Arabidopsis > Arabidopsis lyrata. The sequence goes on from NW_003302551.1 coordinate 20,706,089, forward strand.
TATAGAAATAATTTCAAAAGAAAACAGTGACTCTCAGAATTTCAAGGCACTCATAGTTTTTTGGTTTCAAGATTTAATGATAATGTCTCGTCCTTTTACAAATCATTAAGTTGTAAGAGAGTTTTGCCTCTTTTTGAAAAAATACACTCATAATTTACTTTATGTTTATCATAAATTATGATAACTCGACTTTACTGCAATGTGTTTGCTTGTCAGTAAAAACATGGGCTGGCTTCAAATCAGGATGATTGCATGTCTCTTGACTCTTTTGTAGCCTCTCTTGTTGGCCAACTCATTCCATTTTCTCGTTTTAGGCTTTTTTTTTTTCGAGTCACAAAGTTGACCATACCAACATGCAAGACCAATTATTATATCTCAATAAATAAATATACTATTAGATTGAGGTTTCTGACCACCACTATATATATTTTTGGGTTCGAAACCATTTACCAAACAAAATATAGCGATTTAACGATAAGATAACCGTCTTTATCATAAACTCGTATATACAAACCATAAATCAAAAATGCAGTGATCCACCTTCTAATCTTCCGTTTGACGAGTGATGAATGACTTCAAAGCTACTCCCGTTTTTTTATCCTAGTGATTTCATTTTATCATAAAGAAATATGTTTGCTCTTGTTCTTAAAAAATTCTTTCTCCCATTTTTACTTTACAATAAAGGAGATTTCTGCTGTTATTATAATGAATAAATGATTGAATATATATCACATGTTTTACGATAATGTGTAAATATCATGGGGAAATTAAAGTATCACTAATTTCGATATATAGTTGGTATTTGTTAGTTTTATGTACTTTGATTTAAGTCAATTATGCAAAAAATTATAATGCTGAGGTCGTCCATAAACTTTGAAGGTCCAGAATAATGTGTAATTAAAATTTAGAAACAATACTCTTATTGGATTAAATTTCGATGAAAAGTGTTTACAATGACTCGCTGCAAATTAAAAGAAAGGGTTTAGTATTGATATCCACTTAAAACGGTGTGAAAACATGTTTTCTTGAATCAAATCCAAAGTTTACAAAATAGAGGAAGATTTAGATATGGTCTCTAAAGTCTAAAGTAGTCTAGGAGGACAATCTAGTGTGGAGGTATTAGTGATGTTCTTTTCATGTATTTAATACTATAAGTAAGTTTGTTGAAGCTTAATACATTAATGAATATGAATGCATGAAACTCGATACGATAAAGCAAGATACGTGCGTGTTACTATTGAGGCTTTACGTTCGTGCCTTTTAATAGAACTATTGATACTATATTTTATTTAAATTGTTATTTGGGTTTAAGATTACGCGCTAACCCGTGGTTGATTTGGTTTTAATTTCTCTTTAATAATAATGATTACCGAATCTTAAAACATGATAATGATACGTGTGGGTGAGTGACAATTATGTTTCCCTTTAATTAAGATTCTACATGACGTCATTTCCCTTCCAAATGACATACTTGATTTGCCCTTGTATCGATGCATATTACATAGTTTTAGGCTCTCTCTTCTTTTTATTCTTTTCTTTTTTCATATTGACAAGGTTAAAGCCTTATAACATCTAGGTCCAAACAGTTTGTATGTGTATATGTTAGATCAAAATGTTTTACAATGTTATTTTACTTGGTTTAATATATCAAACGACTATGTTACAGTCTTAGTATTGAAACATTTAAATAGTATTATAGTGATATATCCCTGCATGCTGGCAATATCAAAACACCGAAAACTTTTTCTTTGAATTTGACCCTCCAACTTTTACCTCGAGGCTGATATTCACGGTCGAACTAGTTTATCTCTGTAATTAGTCAGAATCATTTTGTGTTACCGGCTAAGTTATATTGGTCGGAATCTGGGATCACCAAAGATCATAGTATAAAAAAAAAAAAAAGGATGCATGAGGCATGAGCTAGCGAGTCATTTTGTCATGGAAGAGAAGTGAGGACAAGTGTAAAAATACAATGCAAAAGGGGACAATAAAAAAGAACTACAAAGAATCACGTGGCTTTCACGTGAACTTCACGCTCTCTTTTATCTACCTCTTTTATTACTTGTTCTACTTTTTCCTTTGAAGAGAATGCTGCCAAAACACCTTGTGGGTCCTATCAATATTTTTTGGTGGACCCGGCCCATTTCTCATTGTCCTTGTACTGTGAATTTTCTTCCCACAACCACGTGGGCTTTTTGGCCCGTTCTCTCTCTCTGTCTCCTCCTCAACACTTTTTTTTGTCGTTCTATATTATTTGTGTTGAAATTATTTATGTTTTATCGGTTTGTGATGTTTACAAGAGATATTTGCCTATGTTGTGGCAATCTGATATTCTGACTGATGTCTGTATAATTTTATTTTTTGTAACTCCTTTCTATTTGTATTTTATTATGTGATTTCGTTTTTGGAACCGACATCCATTGCATTGAAATAAATCTTTTATAATTTATAAATAAAAAGTAGTATCAAAGAAAAAAAACCGATACAGTCGTATGTTGCAGTTAGTCATCCGATTTGGTTATCTTCTGTGTTTTTTGATGAGAGAGTCTAGTCCTCTGTTTTGGGCTTTTTGTGCAGCAGTCGGGTTCCTAGTATTGGAAGGTTTTTTGTAAAGGCCTGTTTCTATAAAGGCCTGCTTAGTATTTTTTTGGTTCGTTGGTTTGTCTCAAGTTGCAGCTTTTGAGTTTGTAATTCTTTGGTTACATCTTCAATATAAATATACTAACAGATGACAAAAAAAAAAAAGAAAAAAAAAACCAAAGATGCTAAGATTCGACTTAGTTCGAAACAGAAGTATGAATAGTGGTACTGTACTCAGAAATTCATTGCACCTGAGAAAGAGTTGAAAAAGTGATAATACTAAAAAAAAAAAAAAGGAAAAATAAACAAAAGCGAAATATAAGAGTCTGAAGTTGATCAACAAAAGAAAGATTAGCTTTCACTTACATTCATTAAAGAAAAACCTTTTCGATCATTCAACAAGACTACAAAATATGACTTCCCCATCATCCACCTTCAGACCGAATTAAGTTTTTGATTCTTGATTCACACACACACGTATATATGTATCTATAGAGATGATGATGTTCTTCCTTCTTACCAACCGATTATTGTTGCAGGTTAAACGATCAAGAGTATATGGAGCTTGTGTTTGAGAATGGCCAGATTCTTGCAAAGGGCCAAAGATCCAACGTTCCTCTGCAGAATCAACGTACCAAATCGATCATGGATTTGTATGAGGCCGAGTATAACGAGGACTTCATGAAGAGTATCATCCATGGTGGTGGTGGTGGTGGTGCCAACAAGAATCTCGGAGACACACAGGTTGTTCCACAAAGTCATGTTGTTCCTGCTCATGAAACAAACATGTTGGAAAGCAATAAACATGTTGACGATTCCACTTTGATTGAGACTTTGAAAGCTTCTTCATCAAAGAGGATGATGGTTGATTATGATAACCGAAAGAAGATCAAGTTTATACCTCCTGATGAGCAATCTGTGGTTGCTAAAAGGATGGTTGAATCGGGATTTAACACTTCCTCCGCAGGTTTCACTGAAGACAGTGAAGGATCGATGTATCTAAGCAGCGTAAGAGAATTGATTCACGGATTTTATTGGTTTGGTTTACTGCGAGGTTCTTTGGTCTGAAGACAGTTTTTGTCTCAACGCAGAGTCTAGATGACGAGTCAGATGATGCGAGGCCACAAGTTCCTGCAAGAACAAGAAAAGCTTTGGTCAAAAGAAAACGAAATGCAGAAGCTTATAATTCACCTGAAAGAGTAAGTAATCTCATTAAGCTACAAAGTAAAGGAGTAGAAACTGAATCTAATACATCGGTATATGGTAATATATTGCAAAACAGAAGCAAAGAAGAGACGTCAACAAGAAAATGCGTACTTTGCAGGATCTACTACCTAATTCTCACGAGGTTTGCTAAAAGAACCAACTTTTTAGTTTATTTCAAATGAGATCAAAAGCTTCCTGCTGGAGATACTACCATTACTTACATTACCTTTACTACTCTATTGTTCATAGGATGACAACGAATCAATGTTGGATGAAGCAATCAATTATATGAAAAACCTTCAACTTCAAGTTCAGGTATAATAAACAAATTCTTCCAACACTTCTTCGTATCAAAAACAGATTCAATCTAAAGTTCCTTTGTTCTAACCTGGTACAAAATTTTGGATGGTAGATGATGACGATGGGTAACAGATTTGTTACACCATCAATGATGTTACCTTTGGGGCTGCATTACTCTCAGATGGATCTAGCAATGGGTATGGGAATGCAAATGGGCGCACAACAGTTTCTGCCTGCACATGTCCTAGGAGCTGGCTTGCCTGGGATTAATGATTCAGCAGATATGCTAAGGTTTCTTAACCATCCTGGACTAATGCAAATGCAAAACTCTGCACCTTTCACTCCAACGGAAGATTGTTCCCCACAATCTGTCCCTCCATCGTGCGCGGCTTTCCCTAACCAAATACCAAACCCCACCTCTTTGTCAAATTTAGATGGTGCATCTCCTTACACAAGAAATCAAGGAACATTAACAGATGAAGGAATTCTCCCTGGTAAAAATCTGGAAACCCGTGAGCAGATGAAATAAACAGTGATGATTGTTACCTGCTGATTCACGGTCTTTTTCTTCTCAAGTAAGTAGAGAACACTAGAGGCTAGAGCCATCGCAAGGTGGACCATACAAATCCACAAAAGCACTACAACAACAGAACAACTACGATGGAAGTATCTCCTCAAGGTTCTCTTTATTAGTACCGGCTTTTCTAGTTCATGTAACATATAGATATAGGAAAGGAGCTATAATAATAACAATAATAATCACGAGTACTAGTTTCCTTCGGTTGACAAAGACTTCATGTTAGAAACATTAATAAATTATCGACCACTATCGGAGTGATCAAAATCATCATTCGACTTTATACAATGGATTGAAGCTATTGTTTCTAGAATCCGAACAAGAGGCATAGCATACAAATACTCAACTCACTTTACCCGGTTCTATTCTATTTATATGATACTGAGTGTATTTCTTCTCTTAAGTACAACAGGAAGAGAAGAGATCGCACCACAATGAAGAAGCATTGTTCAGCTATGCTGCTTCAAGAATCTTTTTTCCGCTATCTTTCATCCGAGCTGGCTCCAATGTTTGTTTCGTCTTGCCAAGTTTAAGCTCTGAGAACATCTCAGTCAGTGAATCTGCAGTATCTAAATTCGCTGGTAGGACCTGAGAACTTTCACTTTCAAGGTCCATCTCTAATTCCAGTAATTCGTCTTCGATATTTTCATCATCAGTATCTGGATATGGAGCTGATTCTGCCGCATTAACAGAAAAAATTCAAGGTAAACATAAAAGTTGATGAAGTAATCGTGTCTGTATGTTTAAACGACAAAACACCACTCACCGAGAGCTTTTTCGACTTGCTTCTGTGATTCAATAGTTTCCTCAAGTTCTTCTAAATAGTCATGAACATCATCTGCACTGATCTTGATGTCCTTCATAACCCTAGCTCCAGTTTTGATTGCTTCTGAGACCTGCCAAACACACAGAGATATTTCTAAAATCCATAATTGATACTATTACATAAACCAAACATGATAGGTTCGACCTATGGGGTTTCTCAGTGTTTGCAGTACCATTTTCGTAGATTCAGAATCCGCTATAGTGTTCAACACTTCTTCTACTCTGTTCAGAAGTGACGTGCATTTTTCTCTGCTCTCAGTCGCCAACTTCAATTCCCTTGCATGCCGTAGAGCAACTTTCCTGTGTCCAGACTTTAGAGATGCCAGCGCTGATTTCTTTGACCTGCAAAAGGGAAAAGAAAAGTTAAAAACACTTGAAGTCCATCTATTTAACCATTTACGAAAAAGTGAAGCCAAATTATGTATTCCAAGGCTATGATCAATGTACGAGAAAATTAAATCATTTCGATACATTTCAAGAAATCAGAAGGTGTTACTTTTCACAACGTTGGTCCATCACTTCAAGTTGATCTTGGAGCTTTTCTGTAGTCCTTAGCAAGTGCAGAATATCACAGTCTAAAGTTGAGATACTGGGAAGTGCTGCTTGTGAAAAGGACACTTTAATGCCCTGAAAAGCACAAGTATGTTGAATTTGGACACTAAGCATAAGTCTTAGCCTGAACTGAGTCTAACTTTCTAAATTTGTCAAATTGGCCTCTTTCGTTTATTTTCACTGGAATTTTGAGTGCGTTTTTACATGCCTTGCTGACCAGATATACTAACATATTCTCCATCAGACAGCTGTATAAGACCAAAAAATATGAATAAATAACCGACCTCGATCAGTTCTCCCCGATTGATAGAGATTTTATGCGCTTTTCCACACCCTGACAAGTGACTCAAAACAGCAGATGCCTCATTCGAGCCGTTGCACAAATTCCGAAACTTCTTGAGCGTGACAACACAAGTAGAAGTCCAGTGTCCCTCAGATAATATATTAACCACGTCAGCAGCCTTCTCCTAGAAATAACATAGACTTATTTCTATCAGCCACATACTTATACAATAAACTGAGAATTCTTCACCTATTAGCAAAAGAGCTATACAAAGCAAGACTAATGTAGTTAGCTCAAGGTACCCAGTTTTTTCAAAATTACAAGACACATTCACACATTATAATCCATGTAATCTAATCAAAACTCTAGACACTTACCAAACCTACATATCGTTATTCCAGACCGAACTTTTAAATAGACGGTTAAAAGTGAGAACAAACAAGAAGCACCTTCAAGAGTGGGACAATAACAAGTTTATTTTCCAGAATCTCTTCCGGCTTCACTGACTGTTGAACCATCAAGTTCCTCACTGTCCTCAATAAACGAGAAATACGACCACTACCCGGATCATCAATATCGCTAATCCGCACAACATCACCTTCACTATGCATCAATAACTGACAACAAAAGGTAGAAAACAATATTAAGAAGACAAATCCTCTTTGGCCACTAAATGCAGAAGAAACTCACCAGAACATGATCAATGCATAAAGGCGTTATTCCTCCTCGATTAAACCACGCCTTCTTCACCTTTAGAAACACGAAGACCAACACAACAATACATAATCAGTTCTTTGTACTAATTTCATCTAGAATCAAAAGCAATTGATCAGACCTGAACAGGATCAATGATGAACAACCCAAACTGACGCAAAACCTTGAGGATCAAATCACGCCAAAACTGAAATTTAAGTTCCCAATTGGATCTCTGCCCACTAAACGCCTTGAATCTAGCCGTCGCCACCACCTCATCGTCCCAATCTGAAACTTCCCTTCGTATAAACTCCTTCACAGCTTCCGAATCCATTTCCGGGTAAAATCAACAGCGATGAGGAAGAAGAAACTTGTAGACTCGCAACTATGCAAGAATTTCGACAGAATCCTGCGAATTTGAAAGTCAATTTCCCGCCGCACTAAGTTTTATACGGAGATCGTCGGAGAGAAAGCCAAGTCCCAAAGATGTTCTCCAATCGACATGCTGTGCCGTTTTAATTATGCGCTTTAGCACTGTGTGACGTTTTTTACACAGTGTAATATTAACTCGACAAATACGCTTTAAGATTTAGGCCCGGCCCATAAGTGAGAGACTAAGCTTTGACTTTCAGGACGAGACTGGTCAAAATATCCAACGGCCAGCATCGCTCCGGCTGTTTTAACAACAAATCCACCATCAAATAATTAAGTATCTAAACTTCTTCTTAAATCAGTATTATGATCTTATAAAAAAAAAAAAAAAGATCTTATAAAAAAATTAGAAAGCGACCAAATTTATAAAAATATATTAAAAAACAATAGTACTTAAGGATAAACAAAAGTCTTATGGGCCGGCCACAAGATGACCCAATATAAATTACACACTTGACACACAATGATATCTTTTCATGATTTTTTAAAAAACAATTGAAAATGGGAAAGTCAAGTAGTAAAATATTAGTTGATTATGAAAAAGCTAATAACAATTTAAAAAAGTGAGAACGGATCCACACAAGAAGTGAGAAACTAAAAAAGAAAAGTGTAAAAGACACAAACGGGACAAGAAGGACGGTCCATGCCTAATTGCCTATAGGCTATAGTAAATGTGTAATATTAATTACGATAATGATATGTTGTTTTATCTATGCACACCACACAATACACCTGAGGCAATCCAATTCCATACACATGACATATACATGTTTATCTACACAATATATAGAGAGAGAGACGTTACGTTGTTAACTTGTTATGGCTTAAAGCCTTAACTGATCCTGGTCTGGGACAGTTATAGCATGTCACGTGATTTTGCATGTTACCTATTGATTTTGATGTTGATATCCATATCCGTTTTCAGTCCAGCTTTATGGTCTATATAGGTTAACGTATGCTTTTTAGCCGCTAGATAAATTAGTAACAACCCTTGATTTCATGGATTCGATTTAATTGCGATGAACATGGTTTTGTATATCCTGAGTCAATGCTAAACTTTAAATTATTTAGCAAATCAGCTCCAATTTGGCTTGTTAAAGCGAAATTATAGGTGTCACTATTTAGTGGGCTAATAATTTTGAAGTTGCTAAACTACGCTCCTGTGTGCGAGGCCAGTGTGGCCTTTTAGAAGGGTAATTTCGTGATTTTTTTTTAATCTTCAGCCGATCCCGCGTTAACGGATAAAAATATGGTTGATTAGTGATGTAATTAACGGTCATACATATGTTTCTCAAGAATCAACACTGTGGAAGGATGAAGCAATGAGCTATATGAAAGACATGATTATTACCTGCCAAGAGTCATATGCTGTGTTGAGAAGAAACATTGGGGTTTTGATGTCTGAAACCAAGTTCTTCTAGAATTGAATAATATGAATAAGAAGTTAAGAACACGCTTAAGAAAACACCTTCTTTATTAACTTTAGAACTAACTCAAACTAAAGTTTTTCTTAATCTCTCTCAATTCTCTTAAGCTATATCACAACCCGATATATGCTTATATAGTAAACCTCAAAACCCTAATCATAACTCGACTAGGATTACATTAAATCTTATAGATAACTCCTAAAAGATCTAGCCTTATCACTTCATTAAACCGTTGCCTTGCGGTTCAAGTAATTGTCGGTTTACTTCTCAAGCTTAAACCAACAATCTCCCCCTTAAGCTTGAGCTCAAGCTTCTTCACGTCTTGAACACCAATGAGATCTCTCATCTCTTTAAACTTGTTTCTTCCCAAAGCCTTTGTCAATATGTCCGCCTTCTGTTTTTCACCTGGCACGTGCTCAACTTCAATTTGCTCATTTTCAACACATTCTCGTATAAAATGGTACTTCCGGTGAATGTGTTTGCTTCTTCCGTGAAACACCGGATTCTTGGTCAATGCAATCGCTGACTTGTTGTCTACTCGTATGGTTACCTTTTCACACATTGTACCAATGATCTCGGCTAGCAATTCTTGAAGCCAAATCGCTTGCTTAGCTGCCTCCGTTGCCGCCATGAACTCAGCTTCACAAGAAGATAGTGCCACAACTTGTTGTTTTTGAGAGCACCACGTGATCGGACATTCATTAAGGTAAAACACATGTCCTGCGGTACTTTTCCCATCGTCGACGTCAACACTATGACTATTGTCGCTGTAACCAACTAGTCCCAACTCTGTTCCTTGTTTAAAACAGAGACCATGTTCAAGAGTGCCTCGGATATACCTCAGAATTTGTCTCAACGCAGTCCCGTGTGACTCTCTTGGCTCTTGTAAGTATCTGCTTAATATTCCAACACTAAAAGAGAGATCAGGTCGTGTATGTAGTAGGTACCTAAGGCACCCAATATTTCTTCTGTAATCTAGTTCATTGACCTGTTTTTCTTCTTGTGCCTTAGAAAGTTCTAAACCCGCTGTCATTGGTGTTTGAATCGCATTACATTCACTCATTCCAGCCTCTTCCAAAATCTTCCTTTCATATCTTTCTTGTTTCAACACTATTCCACCTTCTCCTTGAAAGACTTCAATACCAAGATAGTAGGTAAGCTTACCCAAGTCACTCATTTCAAATTTTCCCGACATCTCTTTCTTGAAAGCATTTATCAAATCTAAGCTGGAGCCGGTGACTAATAGGTCATCAACATATACCGCTACAATGAGGAGAGTATCCTTCTCTTGTTTTCTGTAAAGGGAGGGTTCTTTAGAACATTTTTCAAAGTTCAAATCTCTCAAGATCTTGTTGAGTTTGGTGTTCCATGCCCTTGGTGCTTGTCTCAAGCCATAAAGAGCCTTGTGTAGTTTATAGACCTCTTCCTCTCTTCCTTTGGTTACAAAACCCTCTGGTTGAGTAACATAAACATCTTCTTTCAGTTCTCCGTGAAGGAAGGCGGTTTTCACGTCTAAGTGGTGTATTTCCCACCCGTTCGAGGCTGCTAAGGCAATGATAAGACGGATTGATTCAATTCGAGCTACAGAGGCGAAGACTTCATCGAAATCAACTCCATGTTTTTGCACGTATCCTTTTGCTACTAATCTTGCCTTGTGTTTGTTTATGCTCCCATATGAGTTACGTTTTAGTTTAAAAACCCACTTAAGACCAATGGGTTTACTTCCAACAGGGAGATCAACAAGACTCCAAGTTTTGTTCTTTGTTATAGACATGATCTCCTCTTCACACGTATTTCTCCACTCTTGCGATTTGTTTGCTTCTCTGAAATCACATGGTTCTTCATTCAACATAAGTAGAAGCTGTTCTCCTTCTATTTCTGCGAGTAATACATAGTCACTTAGATAGGTTGGCCTTGTAACTTGTCTCCCAGACCTTCTTAGCAACGGTGGAGGTTGTGGCTGCTCAGTTTCAGCATTGTCAGTCTCGGATTCGTCAGCTCCTTCTGCTTCCTCTCTGTCGGATCCGTTCTCAACATCTCTGTTTTCCTCTGTTTCTTGATTAGCTCCATTATCATCAATTCCATGATTACCAAACTCTCCAAAACTGAATATAAAAGTTCCTGTTTCTTGACTAGTTTTCTCGGAGTCTTTCCACTTCCAACTTTTGCTTTCATCGAAGATGACGTCTCTGCTTACTGTGATTTTCCGAGTGGTTGGATCAAGTAGTCTGTATGCCTTTGAGCCAGGTTCTGTCCCGAGATGTACGAGAACTCTCGATCTATCATCAAGTTTTCGTAAATGTGGTCCATCAACTTTGGCATAGCTAACACATCCGAATACTCTCACATGCTCTAAGTTTGGCTTCTTGTTCTTGAATGCTTCATATGGAGTTTGGTAAACTAAGGCTCTAGTTCCTACTCGGTTTATTAGATATGTTGAGTGCCTGACAGCTTCTCCCCATAAATAATTAGGCAAACTCATATGTTTCAGAATGCTTCTAGTCATCTCTAGCAAAGTCTTATTTCTTCTTTCAACCACTCCATTTTGTTGAGGGCTATATGGTGCGGTTAAATGCCTGTTGATTCTTTCTTTTTCACAAAAATCTTGAAATTCATGAGATAAAAATTCACCTCCTCTGTCTGTTCTCAATGTTTTGATTTTTTCACCACTCTCTTGCTCAACTCTTTTCTTGAAATTCTTAAACTTCTCAAATGCTTCTCCTTTCTCTTGTAACAAAATTGACCGCATGTAGCGAGAATGATCATCTATCAACACGAATACGTACCTCTTTCTAGCAGCCGTAGAGGGTGATATAGGACCGCAGAGATCACCATGCACCAACTCAAGAATGTGTGATGCCCGATACACAGTTGCTTTTGGAAACGTCCTCCTTGTTTGTTTTCCAAGTAAGCAAGATGGGCATGTTTCTTTTTCTTTTGGAGCAGTTGGTATTCCTTTAACCATCTCTTTTGCAACCATTGTTTTAAGTGTCTCAAGATTGATGTGTCCAAGACGAGCATGCCATATAGTTGAGTCGCTTGATGTTACAAGCTGTAAGCAGTTAGTTTCTTCAACTTCTAAAATTACCTTGTACAATCGATTTCTTGATCTTGTTGCTCTTACTAGCAAATTTCCATCTCGGTCATGTAGGGTTAGATACTCTTCTTTCATCCGAATGTCACACCCTGACTCAGTGGCTTGTCCTAGGCTTATGATATTACTTTTGAGATCGGGTATGTAATACACATCTTCTAGGATTTTTCTTTCACCAGTTTTAGTCAAGAAGAGTATCGAGCCCTTTCCTTTTATGTCAATACACGAATCGTCTCCGAATCTTACTCTACCCGTGACCATCTCATTCATCTTGTAAAACCAAGCACGCTGTCCTGTCATGTGATTGCTCGCCCCATTGTCAAGATATCAAGTTTTTTCAGAACACACTTCAAAGTTTTTAGGCATCACATTGTTCTCATTCAAGTATACTACTTCGTGCATCATAAGAGATTCTGCGTCTTCAGTATCATCTTCCTCTTTCTCTTGTGTCTCTTGAAGCTTGATCAATTTTAAAAGCCTATCCGAACAATTAGAAGCATAATGCCCTGTTTTGTCACATCGGTAACAAGTCACTTTGGGCTTGTCTCTTTGAACAAACTCTTTCTGTTGATATCCATATTCTCTGGATTGGTAACCAAATCTGCCTCGGCCTCTTCCAAAACGACCGCGGCCTCTTCCTCTGCCTCCATCTTGTGACTCTGAGCTGACATACATGAGTTTGCTTTGATCTTCCTGTGAGTCTTCTTCATCGCAAACTCTATCTTCGTATGTTTTGAGTCTTCCTACAATATCTTCGAAGGTTGTTTTCTTGAGATCAAGAACTTGCTCTAGGGCTGCGATTATATGGATGTATTTCTTCCTAGTAAGCTCTTGAGAAACTTCTTAACAACCTTTGTTTCTTCAATATTTTCCCCTAAGGATGCTGCTTTTGTAGAAATCTCAGAGATTCTCCCTGCAAAGTCATCAATTGTGTCACTTTCTTTCATCTTCAGCCTATCAAACTCATTCATAAGAGTCTGTAATCTTGCTTCTTTCACTCGTTCAGCACCAAGGTTTCTGGCTTTTATGCCATCCCAGACACCTTTTGCAGTTTCATGTTCTCCAACTTGTAGGATCATCGACTCTGGTATAGATTGGAACAATAGAGCACGGGCCATATCATTCTTCTCTACATCGTTGGAACCGGGATCGATTGTTTCCCACACCTTATGGACTCGGAGGGCTGCCTTCATCCTCATGACCCAAACTGTATAGTTGGAAGTTGTTAACATCGGACATTTTATAGATGAAGGTCCTCCCTCCGTTGGTTTGTTACTCGTCGTGGCCAATTCACTCATATCTCACACGTTTAGAAACAAAGCTAGATGGCTCTGATACCAAATCTAGAATTGAATAATATGAATAAGAAGTTAAGAACACGCTTAAGAAAACACCTTCTTTATTAACTTTAGAACTAACTCAAACTAAAGTTCTTCTTAATCTCTCTCAATTCTCTTAAGCTATATCACAACCCGATATATGCTTATATAGTAAACCTCAAAATGAATCAAAACTCGAGAAGATAGCAATTATAAGTTCCTTAAAATGAAATTCTTTGTAGGAAGTGGAGAGAGATGTTAAGGCACGTACTAAAGGTGAAACTGGAGCAGCTAAAACCCTTTGTTCTCCATTTGATCAGCCAGAACTCCCTGAAGGTCAGAGACCCTTTTAAATTTATTATCTGTTTTGAGAAATTTTGCTCATAAATTTAGTCCATGCATTGACACAGAAGCTTCATTGTTTTCGATGCAGGCACTCTCTGCTTTGCTTCAGGAAAGCCTGCCAAGAAATGGACCTATTGGGGCAGGAGTTACTAAGTGTTCATCATGTTTTGATTCAATTCATGAAAATTTACTTTTGTCTTGTAAAGACTCTCTCAAGTGCATTGTGCTTTGATCTGATATTTTGACCAATTTGAGTTATTTTGACTGTGATTACGCTAAGAATTATAAAGAGTTGTCTTCTTCATTTCCTAAATTGGTTTATTAGATAAGCCTTCATCACTTGACTAACAGTTTTTGGGAGAAGTTAATCGAAGATATTGTTTGAAATCGGTTTTGTTCCCGTATAAATTTCAGACCAATGTACGTAAACCGAAAATCGACCTGGTTTACTATTTTTTAACGGCAGAGAACCCCGATTCCCAAATGTCATTAAGATTAAGGAAAATTCCAAAGAAGTGGACTAATTGGGGGCAGGAGTTACTAAGTTGATGAAAATTGCTTCTTCTTGTGTTTCTCTTTTTTACTTTGGTTTAGACTTTTTTACTTTGGTTTAGACTTGGTTTCGTTTTCGGTTTAGTTTTGTTTCTGAGGCGTAGACTTGATTTATTGACTATTGATTGATACTGATGATATTCAATAAACTTTTATTATCTCTGCATTTCACCATAAAGCTCTGTTTTTACAGAAATTTTGATCATTTTAGTCAATACTGTATATTTGAAATTATTGTTTATATAGGGTATTTTGACCTGATAATCCGGTCCATGATGGTATGTTTGCTGAATAATTAAAGGAGGTAATTAAGTATAGTAATTATGGATGTTGTATGTTTTATTATAGACAACAAGAAGTCTGTCACATTACTATGTCTCTACTCTCTTATTAATTCTTCTCCCTAATTTCGGAATATAATTTCATAAAATCCATTTAATTCACCAATTCTAGCTCTCCAGTGGTGTCCATTACACTAGTAGAGAATATATACTAAAAATCCTCTTTTCTTTTAATTGTATGTAAGTTTACTTCTTCTTGATTTATTCACTGCGATTTTTCCCTTTCTTTTTTTTAACTAAACTGAAATTATGAAAACGTATAATTAGCAGAGTCAGTCAACTCTCACTTCGTTACGACTTACGAGACCAACGCCCACGTGTCACGTGATCCGTTATCTTCTTCCAATTAAAACGACAGCGTTTCGTCTCGTGTGTTAAGTGTGTAAAAAAAAGAAAGAATTACAGAGCTTTTTTTTTTTTTGTTAAAGAAAGAATTACAGAGCTTTTCAAAACTCCCATTTTTTGCATCAATAGAATCAATCAATCTTCGATGTAAGAAGAATTTGAAGGTCAATTTTCTCTTTCTCCTTTAATTATAAAATTCTTTTAGTTCGGATCACATGAAATACGCTGATTCCTTCAAAAAAAAAAAAAAAAAAAAAAAAACTGATTGATAAGTGTTGTTCATATAATACAGACCTAAGCTGCATGGAATCGGAAGCGGGTACGTGGAAGCGGAAGCGTTCGAAAACGCAGAAGCGAATTTTTTTAAAAATATAGGAAGCGGATACGGATTGGAAGCGTATATATATATATATATATATATATATTTATATCTGTATTTGTAAACAACTATCCAAATACATAATATAAATATTGCAAAGATAAAAGTAACCCAATATTGCAAAGATACATAATTTTTTTTTGATACAATCTCTCTCTCTTTATTCAGGAAGTACCACACGTACTCAATAGTCAATAGCCTACTACACACTACAGCCACCCTAGGACACTCATTCACCTGCTTTGGAACTCTAAAAAAACATCGACAAAGTAGACAAAACACACTTACACATTGATGGGCCTTCTCACTACCACAGGCCCAAAAACAAAAACGTCCAGCCCATAGACTTCATCTTCTTCTTCTTCGATACACCACGAAGGGTTTGTAAACGCAGACCGCATCAATCAACACATATCCATATTCAAATTAATCATTCGACGCTTCCATTCTCTTTTTGTGCGGTTCCAAATCGGAATCATGCGTTTCCCGTGAGCTTCCAAATTCACCTTTTTGAGAATCGCGATTCCATAGCGCTTCCGAACGATTCCGAGCGCTCCCGCTCCCGCTTCCGCTTCCGAAGCGAGAATCGGAGCTTTCGTCACGCTTCCATGCTGCTTAGATACAGACTGGTTTCTCTCACTCTCTTTTTCTCCTTTTCTCTTTCTCTGGGTTTCTCTCAGTGACCATCTTTGTCTCTTTGTAACAGAACATCAAATAAGGTATCTCCAGACATCTTAGATATCATCGAATGTTCTTCTTCTTCTTAATCTTCTTTCTTTAATTATGCTTTAATAAAGTCTCTAAATTAGATTTCCTCTTTCTTGGTTTCGCCATTATCGTACGAGAAGGATATTAAAAATGGTAATGGCGAATTGGCGATGATGGGTACGGAGAAGGTAGAAGATGGACCTACTGGTTGAATTTTGGCGGGGGCAGAAACGGTCTCTTTCAATGATTTTTATGTCCATTGTGGGTTCCCCAGTTTCCTCTCACCACTGACCCATCTATCACTCTTTGCAACTTGCCACATCCATGAGAGAGAATTTTTCTGATTCAAAGTTTTGATTTTTACTGACTGTGAGAGAGAGAGAGAGAAGGACTCGAAGCAGCTAAAGATATCTCAGATTGTTGTTGTTGTTGTTGTCAAGATTTTTAATTTAGGTTTCCTGGAGGAGATCACAGATCTTCTTTTCATATGAAGAGATCTTTCCTTGTAAGTCTTTTACATTTTCCTCTTCTTTTTCTTTGGACATAACTTAGTCACTTCCAATGCTCTGTCTCTCAAATCTGGTCATCTATATCCTTGTCTTTAAGATCTGAAATCTGGTTTAAGGTTGACAATAATTTTCCTAGGATTCACTGTTCAAGATTTTATCTTTCTTCCTGATTTATGATGTTTGTTAGCTTTTTTTATGGTCATTTGTGATGTTTGTTAGCTTATAGAGGTGAAATGTGCCTCTCACCTAACTGTGCTTCTTCCAGTGAATTTAATGTGTGAGTTTCATAAAGCTTGAGACTTGAGAGAATATCATAGGATCACAATGTTCTACAATAGGTGGAGGATTTTTCTAAAAACAAATGTTCACACTGTTTAAGATTTCACTTTTCTTCTTTATTTTGCTCATTGCTAAGTTTTAGAGATGAAATGTGGCTCTCGTCTAACTGTGCTTCTTCCAGTGTTTATGTGTGTTGTTATCAGAGTTTCATAAAAGCTTTGGGAAATGTTGGTTTTTGCAGCTCTTGTATGTGCTCCTGGTACATGCCTTCTATGGTGCTTGGTGTAGTAGTGTTGGAGGAAGCCTGCATTGTGAATATTCCAGTTTAGCGAGTCTTCACCGGCCTCACAGTGTATCGATTACAGAGTTTGGAGCGGTTGGAGATGGTGTGACTCTAAATACTAAAGCCTTTCAGAATGCTTTGTTCTACCTCAATTCTTTCTCTGACAAAGGCGGTGCCAAGCTTTTTGTTCCTGCTGGTCAGTGGCTTACCGGGAGTTTCGACCTCATCAGTCACCTCACCTTATGGCTAGATAAAGGTGCAACGATTCTCGGGTCAACGGCAAGTTTCTGCCTTTTTGAATCTTTACAAGCATACACTTTGATATATGAACTGTGATCGCTTATACAACTTGTTAACACTCAGAGCTCAGACACCGAGATTCGTCTGGCCGCAGGCTATTTCCCCGACGGCGGTGAGGAATTGGACCGCTCCAAGGCCGTCGCAAATGGCGTGGCAAAATCTAAGGCCCATTACGAAACCGCCGCATGAGAATTGGGTCACCTGCAAAATTGGGAAATCCGGTTCAGTTTAACTTAGTCGGATCGGATACAAGCTAACCGGTTTAATTTATAACTGTTTTTCACTACGCCATTGTACCGGATTCTGAAAAACCCCGTTCATGATGCAAACCGGGATTAATTGTCAAATCAACCGGTTCAATTACGAAATACGGATTGGAGATTTGTTCTTAGTTTGAGAATTAATTAAAACTTACCTGCATTTGGACAAGCAGTTCTGCATCATCATCTTTAGGGATTTGATCAGTAAGGAGATCATCGTAAGGTATTTCCATTAGATTGTCGAAATAACCAACACTCTCTAGAGTAACATCCGTAACGGCATCAACGAACCAAATTCCGGTTTTCCCGGTACAATCGATCTGAATTTTACCTTGGTTTAACTCTTTCAATCTACCAGACAAAGGATAGTAAGAGACAAGTGCTTTAGCCAATGCCTCTCGTATGACTCTAGCTGCATCAGGTCCATGTGTAAACACATATATAGTTCTAGTGAAACATCGTAGGACAGGAATATTATCGATTAAGGACAGATCCAACACTACAGATGGAGTCGGTTCACATGGTTGAATAAGAACTCGGTTTACTCTGGTTAATGAAAAAGCCATTGAAGAAAAGATTTACTTGATCAAAGAAAAGATTGGCTTAGGAGGAGTTGTGTGACATTTCTGTTGGTAGAAGACAATGAATGCCACTTTATATAATGTGTTAGATATTGGTGAAGTCTTTATCTATGAGACAGCTTTGCTTTGAAGTGGACTATAATTAGGTGATGTAGGGCTCGCATTTGCTAACATATTACACTTCTCATAAAATAATATTTGCCAAAACTAGTGTATCTATCTAGACATAAACAATTGCAATGCCAAATATTTAAAATGAATTTCTTAGATTAATAATTATCAAAACTGGAAAATGTTTGTTTACACACACATATTTTTTAATAAATCTCTTTGGTTTGTGTAAATGTACTAGAGTTTTATTTTTGCAGTATGAGAAATCATAAAAGTGGAAAATGGTAAATTTGAGCGAATGATGCTGGTTAAAATATTTTGTGTATCAATTTTTTTAAAGGATACAACAGAGTGATTAAATTTTTTTTAATTATTTGTAATACAAAAAAAAATGAAACAAAACATTTTTTTTTCCTCATTTGCACGTGAAACAAAAGCAATCTTATACAAACTTCATCTCAACACGTCTAGAACCCTATCTTTGTATATAGTACCCAAAAAAGAGCTCTGATCCCTAGAGACGACGTCGTATCGTTACCTTATCATTATCACATACTGTTTTATTCTTTACTTTTTTTTGTTGTTGTTGTTTTCTTACAATCCTAGCTGGACGGGCACGTTGGCTTCTTGGATCCAATTAGCTGGACCAACCCAGTTAGCCACGGTGTAAGCTTCAACCTCAGCCGCAGACTTAGCCACCTTAACCCAAGGAGGCCTCTGAGTAGTGGCAGCTCCCGGTCCACGGTTATTGAACTCAATGTATTTAGCAGTCTTGTGGTTTTGTTCTCCTTGCCATTCGGTCCATCCTTCTGGTTTAATCAAATCACCAATCTCAGTTCCAATAATCACAGTCGTGGCAAATTTCTTCCACGGCCTTCCTAGGAACGATTTGATGGTTAGCTTGTCAGCTTCGAGCTCCTTGTCTGGTATGATACGGCAGTTATGGAGAACGATACCGATCTTCATCGCTGCACCCTTTTCATTACCGTCAGCTGTAACGTAGTTGGATTGTCCGGGGCTGCCCTTTCGGACGAGGATTAGAGAGTTTTGGATCACAGTGGCGGATTTTCCGAAGATGAAATCCACTGTACCGGATACAACAATGTTCCTGTAGAACTGACGTCCGTTGTTGACGTAGAGAGTGTCTTGGTAACCGTCGAATCTACAGTTGAATATGACCGCACGGTCTCCGTTCACACGGAGTGCGACCGCTTGGTGTCCCAATGGACCAGCAGTGTTCTTAAACCCGATCCATTTCGCCATGAATCCCTCAGATTCAACCTCTGCATGTACAAATTAAATGTTAGTACCTTGGCCGATTATTTAGCAATGCAAATCAATACATAAGGTTTTGTGGGACTTACGAACGGTGCCACTGAGTGAAGTGGTGGTTCCTGGGCTAAGTTTAACACTTCTGTTGAAGGTAATGATGGTTTGTGTAGCACCATCACCGAACATGAAAATGTTGTTCTTCTTCTTAGGGATAGTGACTTGTTCATTGTAGATACCAGCCTTGATATGGATAATGCACCTTCCAGGGTTTTTATCCGGGCAAGCCATAACCGCCTGAGAAATGGTCTTAAACTGTCCACTTCCATCCTTAGCCACTACATGAGTAGCCTTGATCTTACCGCCGCCACCACCGCCTTCACCGATACCATCATCACCACCTGCACCGCCAGCTGGAGCGCCACGTCCGGCCTTAGCCATAAGCTTCCTGTCTTTACCAGAAAACCATTTGGGGAGTCCCTTAGCGTCGGTGTCTTCAAGAAGGCGACGTGCAGGGGCTCCGCTGGCTCCGGCTCCGATGCTTATGTTCTTCATATCGTCGACTTTGACACCCATTTGGGCCATCGCGGTAACAACGGAATGGAAGATATCGATAGCGTTACTGGTCAAAACCTTGGAGTTAGAGATTCCTTCACCCATGATCTTCTTTAGCTCAACTTCCTCGATATCATCAAGACAATCGGTTTGGTAGTTGAAAACTCCGGTTAACCATTGTTTAAGCTGGTCAAGCTTAGTTCCACTCTGCTGAAGATCTTCACCCATTTCTTCAACTATGGTCTCAAGATCCTCAAGAGCGTAAGTCAATACTTTCTTGCAGTAATCCAGAACGGCTTTGCTCGTCGCGTTCATGTTAGTCCCCATGCCTCCTTCGGTCGAAGCCGTGAAGTTTGAGGATTTTGTGATCGCGTCTTTAGTAGCCATCAGGAAGGCTTTGACAAGCTTGCTTGGATCATCACTTTTGACTGGCTCGAGTGTTTTTGCGCACGAACCTTGGTCTGTGGTTGACTGACAAATTGTCTGAACCGCTTTCTGATGAGAGTTTATGGGAGCATTACTGTCGCCGTTGGCGCCGCCTCCTTTATTAACATACGTGATCACTCCTATGGCAACACCCACCACTAGGAGGAGTGATGCCACAGATATCACAACTTTACCTACTGCCATTTTTTCAAATTTTTTTGGTTTTTATAATTTTTTTCCCTTTTGATTTTTTTTTCTTTAATTTAGATTTTTTTTTCTCTCCCTCCGGTTTTATTCGGGAGGTAAATAGGAGAGGGAGGGGATTTTTTTTATTAAAACAGAGCCCGGTGGTTTATTAATGGGGCTGGTAGAGATTGTGGTGCGTTGTGGAGACATTCTTATAGGATTTGTAGTTTCTAAAATTAGGGTTTGCATGGAGTGAGAGATTTAAGGTCGTTGAATGGCTAAAAATTCTCTAGTCAAATATTGGCAATGAGAACAAAAATTGGTCACCACAAGATGATTTGATTATGTCCTGATCAAGAGTTCGATTACTAAAAATATAAAAAGTAGATTCAAGAAGGAAAACAAGTTTGTGGCAGTAACTAGTTTTACTTGCATCCTCTAATTCTAATCTTGTGAATTTATTTTGGACTACTCATTCCTAAGTTTAGTGATCTATCCTAAAGTAAAGTTTCCGAAAACGTATTGTCGAGAGTTTGCTCTCATCCTTTAAAGGTTAAAACTAAACGGGCACTACATCGAAAATTAATAGCTAGTGCTAGTAGGAAATTATGTCTTCTATGACAGTATCAACAACGCATAAATGGTAAATTAATATACGTGAGATTGCTTTAAATCTTCTTATAACGAAAGGATTATGGGCTTTTGACGTAAACTTTCTTGAAGATTAAAATGAGTTTCGATCAAAGTGATTGTACATGTGAAAACCGAAATCATAAGTCTTTCTTCAATAGCAGTAACAATTACGGAATGATTATAAGAAATAAGAGAGAATTTGCATCATAGATATACGATATTAGAGTGTGTTTTAATTGTGCAGTTAGCCTTGTTAATTAGCAGTTATATATGGTGGTTAACAGTTAATAACCGGTTAATTGTCAATTTTCAAAGAAGCTAATGATGTTAGTTAGACCAGCTTCAAATGAGATTATCAGATAATATTACTTTTTGCAGGTTTCAAAATTTCCTGAGGCTAAATGCCTAAATCATCATTCCGATACTTTTGTTGTGGATGTTAAGTAATCATTAATCAAATTTAAGATCTTCTAGTTAATTAATATGTATCGTATTATTATTCATTCAAAAAAAAAATGTATCGTACGTAATAATAATCATTGATCAGTTAAACGACAAATGTTGAAATAGAGACAAAAAAATAATAACAAATTAATATATCCTTTCCAATCATCACGAAATCCGTCCGTACATGTACAAAACCTACAACATTACATCACAAATGACGTATAATCATACATGACAGAACCAACCATCTATGATTCCATTCGCGATTGCTCTAGGCATTATACGATACAATTATTACATCCAATCCCTTAATATGATCAGTAGTAATAATCAGACAACGGTGGCGGTCGGGGCGAAGTGTCTTCCTCGTTAAGCTTCACCTTAATACCAAAAGTCTTGAAAATGGTATTCAAATTATTAAACACATCAAAAGAATCACTTGTTAGATTCTTCCCAAGTCCAATCCCAATCTCCACTTCCTTCAACAAGTTCTTGTCTTCTATATCATCCAAACAAGTCGAATGATACCCCATGATTGACATTAACTCTTTTTTACACGTAAAATAATTATGAGCCAACGTCGTTACATCTTTCCCCGTAGCTTTCCAAAAATCGGCGAAATCTTCCAACGCGTACTTCAAGTTTTTCTCGCAGCTGTTGACCGCTGCCGTTGCGGTTGCGTCTGATTTGTGTTTTGGTTTGATTCCAGAGAGGAAAGTCACACTTTGTTTGACGGATGTTTCAGCCGCAACCACTAATGCTCGGATTAATTCGATGGGGTCATTGGTAGGAACGTGTTTAAGGGTTTTGCAACATAGACTTGTGTTTGTTGGGATAACGGTGCAAATTCCCGCTACTGCTTTTGCGTGCGGTGTGAAAAGGTAGTTCGTTCGCTTGACTGGCGCAGCGGTTGCGGTTGCAGCGACAAAGAGGAAGAGAAAGAAGAGTTTGAATGGAGTGTTCATGATTGTGTTTTTTGTATGAACGGAGAAAGGGATCGGAAAGGAACGGATTCGGAGGAAGAGAGGTTTGATTAAGAAAAATGCATAATGCATGTTTTGTATATTTATAGTTCGTCTATATTTGGCAGCTAGCGATTAGGTTTGTGGATTTTTGTTCTTGTTAGTAATTACATATGGTAGGGAGGGAATTGCGCGTTAATTTTCGGGTTAAACGGTTATGGAGTTAATATGTTTGCTCTATTTTATTTCTAATGCAAATATGGATTAAAGTGTAATACTAGTATTTTAGTTGTTGATGACAAAAATAATATTACCAATTTTAGGTTAAGAAAATGATAGTTAGAGTTTAGAAAAAAAGTTCTCAAATCATTTACGACATTCTTAGCTTTGTATGAACTTTTATCTAAAATAAAATTTTGTGGTATATATGAAATTCGAATATTTTGATAAGAATTCTTTTAGATATACTATGTTCTTTAACTCTGTGTTTAATAAAGTCGATTTTCTTGTGAAATAGATATATATTAAAATGTTATTTAGATAATTGACTAAATTTTTTTTATCATTTTGTTTCCAATAATTTCTATCATGTTAAATAATTTTATAAAAGTATTTATTGGTCAAGTTCAAAACTATATATATATTAGTGAAAAAAATAGAAATGTAGGGCAGTGGTTGTGAGAGGTACACAACACGTATGATGATTCTGATTCTGATGCGAAAATGAGATTAATAATATATGAATGAAAGACCGACTCTGAGAAGCGAAACGTAGACGCGGGAAAATGGAGGTGGAGGAAGCCAAGATCTTGCTCGGCTTTCCTCCTAATTCTCGTCCCGATCCTTCTCAGGTTTCTTCCCTTTTTCTGATTCATGTGGTTTGTTAGCTTTTCCTGGAACTTTCCGATCACTGAATTCGATAAATTAGGGTTGAATCGCTAGATCTTTTGATACTGTGATGATCTCGTGTTGAATCTATCTGTCTTTTGAATTTGAGAGCTGTGTTTTTCGATTATAAGACTTGAATTTTGGTGATGGCAATTTTAGTTGATTCGATCCACAAGTTTTGGGAATTACGAGATAACATTTTTGATATGAATCGATCTATAGGTTAAAGCTGCTTACCGGAAGAAGGTATGGGAATCACATCCTGACTTATTTCCCGATGATCAGAAGCAAGTTGCCGAGTCTAAGTTCAAATCGGTTTGTCTTCTCTCTCTCTTATATTTATCTCTGCAATCTTTTGTTCAATTTCTCCTCACAAGACAAGTTTAAAGTTAGTATTGAAATTTGCTGCAGATATCTGAAGCTTACTCTTGCCTAGAGTCTGGTAATTCTCTCTCACATTGTTTCTTTCCTTGGTTGTAAGAATCTTTGGTCTGCACAAACCCAAATGAGCTAGTAGGTGCGGGTCGGTGAACTCATGTTGCCTGCTCAATGCCGACGGTAAAATTTCTAACCACTGCATTAGCGTGTATTTTTCTTTCCTACATCTTTTACCTTCCTTCATTTTTGCACGACATGTTCTGAAACTGAATGTAGGCCAGTGCAACAATGAGTTACTCATAAGGTTTAGTGCTTTGAAGTCTGGATGTTTCTCTTAGTTCCCAAAGAGTTAAAATAGTTTCGGTATTGATATCGCAGATTTGAATCCTTGGAGCTATTGTTGTTGGAATTGGAAGTATGACAAAAAAAATCTAGCTTATTTGGGTTTACAAGTTCGCAGATCAGGATACGTTTACTCTGTTTTTGTAGAGCGTATCATTTATATATCGACACATTCCGAACCATTATCTCTCGTACAATATCAAGCTTTGTAGTTTTCAACATTGGTCTCTGTTTGCAGGTGATGTTAAAGGTCAACGATATTACAAAGCAGGTAAAAAGACTACTAAACACTCAGATGTGTTCTTAATGGGTTATACACATTGATGAGACTCTCAATTTGTAACATTGATAAGGTGTATATTCGAGGGTCGTCAAGACTGGAGTTCCTGGTACATATTCATCTGCCAAAAGAGGTAACCGTTGGTTGATCGGTGCACCTTTCCTTTTGATTGTCTTAGGAACCATCGGACTTGGTGGAATCAAAGCTAACAGGTCACTTTCACATGTGTTTTTTCTATAATGTATTAACTGGAAATATTAGTTCTGGTGTTTATTGGGGTTTTTGGGCATTTGCAGGGCATATAATCTGCAAAAACAGACGTTCCCATCTCACAATCCTTTCCTTCCTTGATTCAGAGTCTCTTTCACCACAACACTTTGAGTCATTGGATAAAGTATGTAACCTTTGTACTGTACTAATGTTACTCCAACACATTTTAGCGATATTTGATTAGTATAAGAGAATTCAAATGGAAACTATTTTGAAATTATTGTATATTCTTGACTAAAAGTTTATTCTGTTCATATGAATGTACCTGCATTCACTGATTCATTCATGTATTTAAAAACAATATGATAAATAAAAGTACCAGTAGAAATTAACTTCATACATAAACATAAATAAGAGACATAAGTAGGTAAAAAGAAAAAAGAGGTAAAATTACAGATATTTTCCCCAACAACAGTGGAATATCACGAAAATAACTGTAACCTCTTAAGACCAAAAGAAACAGATTGACGTAACAAATGCAGAAACTTTGGTGATGCAGAGATTCCCAATCACATCCTCCTCATGAAATTGTGCAATCTTCTTGATGATGGCAACACTAAGGTTTTTATGAACCCAATCATGTTCTAGTACATGACATTTAGGTCCAAACTTTAACCACCCCCAAATTTTTAGCCTTTGACTCCTTACTACTGAACCAACGAAAGTAAAATGAAAAAAGTGCTACTACTACCAAGGAACTAGTACTTAGACTTCAGAATCATCTCATTCTGAAGTTTTTGATATGGAAAACACTACTTTTCCATGTCTTAGTGCTCTCTATATTAGGTATTCAAGGTAGTACCCATATATGCTCTATTTATGGCTGCTACTACATCTTCTTCGGTATTTCATGGAACAAAGATTGAATTCAGGCAACGGTTTGGATACCTGTATCCGTTTCAGTAGCTGTCTCGTTTGTTGTCTCTTTTGTCTCTGCAGCAAGGCTAATAGTAATTGGTTTCCATCCGGTTTGATGATGAGTAATCCATTTCTTTGTGGTTGCCGTTATATTCAAGATCTGTAGTATGTCACCTAAAGTAAGCTCTTTTAGACATTCCTTTTTCAGAACTTGTGCAGCTTCATACCTATATATTCAATCAAAAGAGCAAGAAAAGGATGTTACAACATTTTCATGGGTTAGAAACTATAGATCCTTAAGTAATCAAACTTTCTAACCTGCACTGAGTTGCCGTAAACGCCACACGACCAGAAGAAGAGGTTAGAAACTCTTGTATTCTATCCCAAGTTGCTTTTGGGTATTGCTTAGCGTTTGCCCCTAAAGGGTTTACACAGTTCCAAAGAGCTTCATTTTTGCCAATGTAGAGCTTTAGTTTACCTACATTTGTCACCACGATCATATGATGCTCCAATGCACTTTCCAAAGCCTTCTTTATGTCAGTACCGCGATGCTTTGGATCTCCGTACTGAATGCAATCCGAGATATTTGGCTCGGTAGGCATAACTTTTTCAGTTTTCAAGATGTTTAGAGCATGTAAGATAACGCCTATAAGGCCTTGAACATACTCAGATGGTGGAGGACACTCTTGTGTTCCCCACATACCATTGCTAGAACCAGATCCAGTAACCACTGGAGGCTGAGAAGGTGGAACTCCAGGACTGGAAGAGTTGGTGTAGCCAGTGGTTGTCGTAGAATGCGTTACCGGGGCACTACTAGTCCGTGGAATATAACCCTTATTTGGACCATTATGAGAATATGAGGATTCCATCTTTGGTCTGAATTCTTGTCTAACTTGAGGATTGAAATTAGGACGATTTTGAGTTTGACTAGGATATTGAGACACACTTAGATTGCTGATATCAGGTGCAGTCAAGAGAGGTGGAGACGGAAACCTAGGCCCGTCATTTCGCGGGTGCTGCATTGGACGGAAACCATTACCAATAGGAGGATTGAGATTCTCTGGGCGGTAAGGACGGAAAACATTACCATAAGGTGGCCGCATATTAGAAGCACCTGGTCTGCCAGCATTGGGATAATAGTTCTGAGCATGATTTGGGATGCTATTTCCATTATTCCAAGAAGGATCAGGGTTAGGGTAAGGTTGTCTGGGAGGGAAAGGACCAGGTCGAGGAGGATAATTGTACTGATTCTGATTCTGATTCTGATTCTGAGGATTAGTCATCACATTACCAGGGAAAGTGTTAACATTGCTAGAGGGTAAATTGGGAGGAGGTCTGCTAGTGGAAACAGATGGCTGGCTACTGCCAAAGAACTCATGTGGGGCTTTCTTAAACTGTTTCCCTTGAGTGTTCTGTTGCTGACGGTAGTTATTGTTAGGCTTAGTTTCCTGAGCCTTTGGCATGACAGACTGATGATTTGATTGTTTTGAAAGGTATTTCACCTTGGGTTTGTTGTCAAAGACTCTCCTGGAGTCAAAATTTGAATCCAGAGGTTGGCTTGATGGAATACACTCCTGAGTTGGCATCTCTGAACCAGATGTTGGGGTCGTCTGGTTCGCAACAAGTTGTAAGCTTTCAGCTCGTGTAAGAGGGATTCCTCCAGCAGATAGGCTTGTCCAAAGCCACACAGTCTTTGCAGCATGAACAAGTGGCACTGATGCTTTGAGAGGCTGTGCCAATAGAACATTGTAACGTCTCATTCTCAATCCGTGAAGAGCATTGGAGAAGTCTCTATCTCCTGATATTAACATAAAATTTGCAGGCGCAGGGTTGTCCAACGCCCAGAACAACATGTCCACTAAGATCTTCTTATCACTCGCATCTTTCACGCCTGAAATAGTAAACCATAACATAAAAATAAAAACTTTGGTTATTAAAATCAAACAAAAACGACCCTAGAAAATAATCAATTCACAATTGAAATCTAGCCAAGCAAATAAAGATACAGAGATAGCAATAACAAACAAGTAACAGAGATGGTTTTGAAGGAGTTTATAAGGAAGTTACCGGCAGGGACGTGGTTGAGCGCAATTCCGGTGGAATTAAGAGCGTGTTGGATCGACAAAGGGATGCGATTAGTATCACCATAAGCAGAGATAGAAACAGGACCACAATAGTTCATCTTCTGAAGCGCAGAAGTAATATTCTGAGCAATTCCATGAGCATCAAGACCCTTTGGGACTTGACAATTCTCTATATCCCACCACACTGAAGTCTTCGCCCTCACGTATTGAGCCTCAGCCATCTCCGCCGCCACTGAAGCCGTCCCGAAATCCCCATCGCTCGTCGTGTTAGTCGACATCGTTCTTCCGCCGCCGTAAGCTACTTCGAATCGCCAGAGGAATCTTCGAATAAGGGCTTTTTCAATTATTAGCCAAAAAAACTTTTTGCTCTTCCCCTTATATTACCCTGATGATGAAGCGAGTGTTATTTGACGATTTTGCCCCTGAAGTATCGGCGAGGGGAAGGGTAGTTTAGGAAAGGAAAAGTTAAGCGTTTTGATTGGTGGAGAGTCGTGGTTAATGCCTTGTTGGCATCGGTTGAGTAGGGGTGAGACTGTGGTTAGTGGACGCTCTCGTCCACCGACCGTTTCGTTTACGTCCGTTGTCTTGTAGTTGACGTTGACCATGATGACTTTAACTTCAACGAAGACATCACCGTTTTCGTTTTTAACGAAGAAACTTATTACTGTTTTCTAATTTCCATTTGTCACGACGTTTACGTACGTCCTAACTTCCAATTTTCCACAACTATAATGGAAACAACTCTATAAGAAAAGCATATAAAAGACTAAAACAATTAATTTCTGTCGACATCTTTGTAGTTGGTTGAATAATATTCTGTAAAACAGTATTTTTACTTAAGATGAGATATTTTTCGTTCTAATCCATAGTTTACTTATAAAAAATTTCAATTACTCCCACTGGGTTTTAGTTTAAATTTAAAACAAAACAGGAGACTTTAGTGGTCAAATCATAATAAGTATCAATGTCAGAATTCTATGAACACTATGTTGAATGTTGTTTGAGAATGATTTTTCCAGTATAAATAAAAGAACTTTAAACGGTGACGGCTAAGGGTTAACACTTAACACTAAGGTGCTCCTTCTCCCGCAGGTCCGGTCCGAGCATTCAACAATGGTTGCAGAGCCTTCACGACAATACTCATGTTTGGTCTGAAATCAGCTTCGTATTGTACACACAATGCAGCAACAGCAGCTAACTGCATTATCAACAAAAAAGATGATCAAACACAAAACATTTATAGCAAGACTGGTTCTATGTATTCATTACTTCAAGACTCAGTTTCGGTTTATACCTTAGCAACAGCTTTTGGAGGGTAATCTCCTCCGAGTCTTGAATCAACACACTGCTTAACCTTGTCTTCGCTTAGCTTTGGTGTAGCCTAAGGCAACAACAGAGTTTTGATTGTTTAGTAAGATCTTTGAAAAAGTACATGTTGCAAGATTGTTCATCTTTGAAAGAGGTGAATATATTTACCCATGTGACTAGACTTTGCTGGCCTCGAGGCAATGTATGATCAACAGGCTTTCGACCTGTAAGAAGCTCGAGTAGTACAACTCCGAAACTGTATACATCACTTTTGGCACTCAGTTGCCCAGTCATTGCATATCTATTAAAGAGAAGACGAGCATATGAGAGATCGATGATTGAGCAATGGAGAAGAAGAAGAAGAAGGAGATAAGAAAACCAACTTACTCAGGGGCATGGTAACCAAAGGTTCCAAGAACACGAGTCGAATGAAGGCGTGCTGCCATATCAGGAGCTTGATTTGACAGATCGAAGTCAGCAATTTTAGCTACATCATTATCAAAGATTAGAACGTTGCTGGACTTTATGTCACGGTGAATGACATGTGGATTCGCCTTTTCATGTAAGTACTCAAGCCCTCTTGCTGCTCCAACCGCAATCTTCACTCGTTGATGCCAAGACAAGAGTGGACCAGGCTTTGCTCCCTTCACACCTTTTCTCCCTGAGGAAGCATAGGATATGTTATAACATCAAAAAAATCACACCTTAAAACAAAATAAAACATATATGTCCCAAAATTTTATTTCGACACTGTACCATGAAGAATATCATGAAGAGATCCATTTTGAGCAAACTCAAAGACAAGTATCCGCGTATTCCCATCAACAGAGTAACCAAGCAGCTCAATAAAGTTAGCATGCTTCAACCTCGAAACCATGGAAACCTGAAGATTCATTTCCAAAATTCAAATGAAAAGTTGGACAATAATGACATAATCCATCAACAAATAACCTACTATATCAACCAAACCTGAGCAAGAAATTCTTCATCAGGCTGTTTGTTAGAATCTAACTTTTTAACCGAGGCACGCTGGCCATTCTTTAACACCCCGTGATATACTCTCGCATACGAGCCTTCACCGATAAGAGAATTTGTTCCAAAATCATTAGTTGCCTCTATCAGTTCAGCAGCGAGAATAGCAGCTACTTCTATAGGCTGCACCTTCACACTTTGAGCACCTTTTTGTGCAGTTTCAGAACCGTTGCGCCTTCCATCATTTCCTTCACTCCCATGGAAGAAAATCAGCAAATTAATTCAAAGAACACATATAAGCAGAAACATGATTTGTTAATAGTACCTCCAGATTGTTTGGTCATATTGTGAGCTCCATAATCAGCAGCTCCAGGCAAATCATCTTCGCGGCAACAGCCAAAACAGCTCATTGTATCTGTAGCGTTCAAAGAGAAACTCCAATCAAATTAAACAGATAACACACAAATTCAAGCCTAACAAAAAACCTTTGAGTATCATTTGCGCATTCTCCTAACAATTTGAGTAAAAACGGCTGAGAATCTACAGAAACTAAACTACGATTGCGAACAACGATCCAAAAAATATCCGAAATCGAAGCAAGCGAACAAACTTACGACGTAATCGCATCGGAAATAATGGAGAAGCTTACCTTGATCCAAAATCAAACGAACGAGAGTGTGAATGCGAGAGAGAGAGGTTTCGAAGATCTAAGAAATCGGTGAGGTTTTTGGATGGGACCCACTTTCTGCCTGGACTCACTGTGCTCTTTAAAACTTGACTTATATGTCAACGTTTGACAGCTAGTCAACGTTTCCCTTCACGCCGTTGGACAGACGGAATCACCAAACCAAAGACGTGACGTGAGTCTATAGCAGTGTCAAATTTGTTTCTTTCTTTAACCGCGAAAAAGTCCATTATCTAATGGGCCTATTAAATTGGGTCATCAAAATAAAGCCCATTATTAGTACATTTAATCATCGGCCCAGTCAGGATCATTAATTAGAAAATGCGTATCGTCGCAATGCTTCAAGAGTAAAAACACTATTCAGAGAAAACGACAAACCCTAACCTCTGTAAAGAGAGCGGTTAGAGAAATTAGAACCGCCAAACAGATAAAAACACACACAAAAAGTCGCAACGTTTCAAACACATATATAAAGACACGAAAAACACTATTTGCCCTCACGCCAACACACACACACATACTGTTCTCTTCTTGAATTCATTCGCGCTTCAGTTTCAAAATCATCAACAATGTATTCAAGAAATCCACCGGTTGACATCATTTCGACGTTATCAGACTGTCTGCTTGTTCTGATAATATCTTTCCTTCCCTTCAAGGACGTTTTGAAAACCAGTATGCTTTCCAAGCGCTGGCGATACTTGTACCGGGAAGTGAAAAACATCTCTTTCAGAGAGTCCGAAATGGTGACTTTTGCTGGCAACCATATTGATCAGTATTACCAAAGAGCACAGTTGGTTGCCTATATGGTTGGTTGGGTTGACAATTTTACCGGTGGAGTTATTGAGAGTTTCGAGCTTTGTCTCTCGAACTCGTATTCTTTCGAACAAGGTGTCACAAGACTGATCGAATTCGCAGTCTCCAAGAATGTCAAGCATCTTATTCTTGATCTCTCAGAGCGTCGCTGGAGAGTCAGAGATGATGCAGCAGCATTAGAACGGGGTTTGATTCAAGTTCCGGAAAGTTTTTACAAACTTACCACTCTCGTGACGTTGAAGTTATTCGGTTGCCGGTTTAATCCATCAAGGCTTGCGAACCCGGGTTTGGTTAAAATCCTTTGCTTTCGTTGGATCCGTCTCGAGAATATCTCGGCTTTGATAGCGAAGGCACCATTTCTCGAGACTTTGATCATGAAGAATTGTTGGGAGGTCGGTCTTGAAGCAATAACCGGATTTAACGACCGGGTAAGGAAGGTTGTATTTAAGAACTGTGTGTTCTCGGTGGAGAAATCTACACTCGACGTTCCCAACATTCAGATCTTCAAGTACTTTGGAAAAGTTCATCACTTTGAGCTCGTGAGTGCGATTAGGGGAATGGAAGAAGCTTATCTTGATTTTGGTGAAGCGATCGACTACAATGGTAGTACAGGATCCCAACTGTGTAATCTCCTCTATCATCTCCGATCCGCTAGGACATTCACGATTTGTCCATATCTTCTCCAACTGATCCAGGAGAGTGAAGATTCGGTTAGACTGAAAGAACGGATGGAGACAAGACAGTTGGTACTGAAGTCTGCTCTGGAACCGAATGAGTTCATTGGAATCCGATTCATGATCAACAGCTGTCCATATTTGGAGATTCTGTCATTTCAGATAGTGGATCCTAGGCTTATTGATATGATGGTTCCTCAGTTCGATCCAGAGGCTTATTGGATGAATAACATCAGTCATAAGTGTCTGAAGAGGACACTTAAGAAAGTGGAAGTCTGGAGCTTTAGTGGGGGTACGTACGAGTTACATGTCCTCAAGTATCTGATTCGCTATGGTCGTGTGTTGGAGAGAGTGGATCTGTATCTGCCAATTGGATTGAATGAGGATCAAATGCTTACGGCACGTGCTGCAGCTGACACTGTGGGAACAGAGTTTGAGGCTGCTTCAAGCAATTTGAACATTTCTCTTCACTGAGAATTCTTCATGTCCTGAAGGATGAATAAAATTTGGGTGTGTTACCCATCTTATGCTGTTTTTTATTTATAAACTATCGAATAAAATGTGGTTCTTGAAATTGTAATCACACAGCTGTAATTCCCTTTCAAACTTAAAATAAAAAAGTGACTTTTACTTATTTATTACAGCTTTATTTCCTTCTTTTTTTCTATAGCTTTATTTCCTTACCTCTCTAATAAAAAGAAACTTTTTTAATTAGAAACAAATGAAAAAGATAAAAAAAAAATGAACCACTATATTAACAAAACCTTTTCATCGATAAAAATTGCCCAAAACACGCTCTTTGTTAATATATTAAACTTAAAATTGTTAATATTGATGAAAGAAAGTATCTTAACAATATTTAACTTAAATTAAAAAAACAAGTAGAAATAAACAGAAACATATGAAATAGATTAAAAAGAAAACCATAAGTATAACGTTAACATAAATAAAGTTTGCTCAAAGAACTCTCTGTCACTGATAAAAAATGAGAGTGAAACCATCTACCTTCACACTTAAATCATAAGCCAAAATAACGAAAAATTAATTCTCTACGAGAAAAGGTTTGCACCTCCTTTACGCCAAACGCCTCGAACCGGTAAACCACCGGTCTGATTTTGGTTACTGTTGGAATTACCATCCTTTGATTCTTGTTCAGGCTCACGGTTAGAATTATTAAGATCTAGTAAGGCAGCCATCGATCCATCACCAAGCCGTACTCTGTGAAACTTGGAAGTTTTCTTACGTTGCTGCTTGTTTCCGGTTGAAGAAGAATCAGCGCCTGTTACTTGTGATTTGCCTTTGTCTGACCTATAAGAATTCATATCCTTAGATATCACCTCTTCTTCTTCCTGGGGATTCTGAAAAGATTGTAATCTCCTTACTGTGTCCATAAAATTATCTGCTAATGTTTCTTTCGGGTCAGCAACTTTCACAGCTTTTCCTTTGTTTTTCTTTGAACTTTGACTATCTTTAGGTTGAGAAGAGCTCTGGGCAGCAGCCCGACCATTCTCCTTTGAATCTTCTTCTCTCAAACCGGCATTATGGGTATCAATGAGTTCCTTCTGCCTTTTAGGGTCAGGACACAGTCTAGCAAGATCAATAACCAAGTGAGACAATCCATATCCTTTCACATACTCCAAATAAGTCTTTGCATCAATCGAACCTTGACGATACTGTCCTGATATATTCCTGAATGCCACAAATACATCTTCATCATGACCAAGTGCAGAACGCATTTTCTCAATCAATGACTTGTTGGCAGATTGTACATCTGGAGGGGGTTGAGTGTTTGACAATCCCTGCGTAGTGGTGGATGATGTCTTACGATTTTGCACAACAGCAGAAGAAACTGGAGGAAAATCTGAATGAGAAGGCTGAAGTGATCTTGTATCAGATAGATTAGGGGCTGAGGAAGAGTGAGGAATCCTGTTCGCATTACGAGTAGCCTGTGAAACTGCAGGAGCCAGCGGTCGAGCCTGTGAAACTCTGGTATGGGACATAGATTGGACTGAAGAACTAGAGGCTTGTACAGGCGTTCGACCTATTGCTGGCCATCCCGAAGAAGAATGATTACCACCACTTGTAATAGATGCCTGCGCTGGGCATCGGTTAACCACTGGCCATCCTTGAGAAGGACTAGCAATAGCAGAAGCAGTAGTAGTTCGATTTGTTTGGCGTCTTAGACGAGCAGCCATGGTGTTAGTAGGTAAACTCTCTACGTTCTGTCCAGATCTCGGTTGACCAGAAAGAGGAGGAAAAGCAGATTCTCCAAGACGTGTACCACCACCACCAGAGCTTCCTACAGCTTGAAGATATCGTGAAGAGGGCTCCATATCTGTAGTTGATAGAGATTCCATTGGCTGAATAAGAGGATCAGCATCATCCACGTGTATGTTGTTGTTTTCAGAGAATCCGGGTGGTGCACTTGAGGGTGGAGGAGCAGGCTCTTGCCGAGAATACTCAGCCTCAGATAAACGAAGAGCGGCATGAACTGCAAGATTATATTCATCATCACCAGGCTCGCGGCGAAATGATCGGGGTCTTCCACGACGATTCTCTTGATCATTTCCACGTCGGTATCGGAAACTTGTTGGTATCTGGCGCAGAATCCAATAGTTAAACACAGGCAAGCAAACTGGACCATAAATTAACAAAGACAACAGGCAAGAGGTGTTACATACCTGTAATGCAGCACTTCGCTGAGACCGAGACATTTTACCTCCATGCTCAATAGCGTTATGCCTCTGAAATAACAAATATAAATTCTCAACAAAAGTTCATGGAGTCAAAAAAAGAAAAAGGGAAATTCTCGAAAGGTGTTTACTTTCAACTCTGATTCATTCTGGAAAACTGTGAACTTCTTAGCAAGGCAGGAGTCGTCTTCACAGAGGAAATGGTCTCTACGGAAATGAATCTGTTAAAAGTACATGTAGAATCAGAACAGATGCAGCCACATTTTAACCTGAGCTTTAATGAAAGTGGTTTATGTTACCTCCAAGTCATCATAGTTTTTGTAATATTCATATTGTCCTGGCTGTGACCTATATTGGATATTGAAATCAATGAAGTCATTCAGGTTACATACTCTCAACAGTAAGAATTCATAAATATAGATTGCCATTACCTTTGACATAAATGACATGTGTAATGCTCTGTAGACATGTGAGTATACAATTCATTATCACCATAGAAAGGATTCCTACAGAATTCACACATAGGATGTCCAGCGAAGCCTCCCCTTTCACTCTCACTTCCATCAACTTCAGAGTCACCA
The DNA here is from genome assembly GCF_000004255.2 of Arabidopsis lyrata subsp. lyrata. Classification (NCBI taxonomy): domain Eukaryota; kingdom Viridiplantae; phylum Streptophyta; class Magnoliopsida; order Brassicales; family Brassicaceae; genus Arabidopsis; species Arabidopsis lyrata. Next base: position 20,741,674 of record NW_003302551.1, read on the forward strand.
GTGTGTATGTGTTGGTTCAGTTGTGCCCTAGTATACAACTTTTGTTCACATATGAATATCTGTCCACGCAGAGAGAGAGAGACACACAGATGTAAACAAATGCGCAAAACTTCCGAGAAGATCATAATAACAAATAAGCTGCAGATATGAAGCTCCCACCTTTCGCCCTTCGAGACATAAACCACACATATGCAATTTGTGCTTATGATATAAATGACCCTTCAACTGTTCAACGCTCTTAATCCTCTGACGATGATGTCTTGGTCCTCCTTCTCTTGGTTGATCTTCCGCCTTGTCACAAACACCGCAGGAAAGTCTACACATAGCTTTGATCATCCTGTAATGATCCAAGTCATCAAAGAAAGCCTGAGTGTCTTCATGATACCAGAAAGCTCCTACTCGCCCTTCCCTTGGTGCTGATGGGAAGGTGGAGAAGTCAGTGATCGTCCTCGTATAATCACCCAATGCCTGCAACAAATTCACACGAAATCCCTTATATAAACATTAAATTGTGGAGACATAGAGGAGCTAAGATAGACAAAGTTGAAAAATTTACAAAAACCTCACTATTTAGTAATTGTAATAGAAGAGCAATCACAAATTCTAGCAAAATTAGCTATCTGATGCAATTGAAAAGCAAACAGTGATTAAGAAACCGTAATTACCTTGGTGACGAAGACGATAGGAGACTCGGTCTTGCAAATACAGCAGCGAGGATCGTCGAGGACGAATCGGAGACGAACGACGCAAGTGGAGCAAACCTCACGGTGACCACAAGATCCATAGGCAACCCATTCGAGATTGTCAGCGCAGACGGCACAGCTATCATCCATGTCTCTTCTTGAATTTGGGATTGAGATTGACAAATTGTTTCGAAGCGATGACAATAGAGATGATGATGATGAGCAGAGAGAGAGATCTAGGGTTCTCGAAAGAGGGCTCGCTTAAAAGGCAAAGATGAAGAATATCAAAGGTCTCCGACCAGTCAAACAAATACCAAAATAAATAAATAAATTATTAACATTATGATATGAATTGGTATTGAGGTTTCGACACCGTTCGGGGATGTAGCTCATATGGTAGAGCGCTCGCTTTGCATGCGAGAGGCACAGGGTTCGATTCCCTGCATCTCCATTATATTTTTTTAAAAGTTTTGGTAAGCTTAATGGCCCAAGAGAAGACTAAGTGAAAGCCCAAATAGAATAAGGGTAGTTACGTAATTGAGAGACAAAACCCTAGGGTCTCCTTCTACTACAAAATCCCCATTTTGATCTTTTAGTCCAGCCGTTGCCTCAAAAGATGCAGATCTTCGTGAAAACCCTAACGGGGAAGACCATAACCCTAGAGGTTGAATCGTCCGACACCATCGACAATGTGAAAGCGAAGATCCAAGACAAGGAAGGAATCCCACCGGACCAGCAGCGATTGATTTTCGCCGGGAAACAGCTGGAAGACGGCCGTACCCTCGCCGACTACAACATCCAGAAGGAGTCGACGCTTCATCTGGTCCTCCGTCTCCGTGGTGGTGCTAAGAAGAGGAAGAAGAAGACATACACCAAGCCGAAGAAGATCAAGCATAAGCATAAGAAGGTTAAGCTCGCTGTTCTTCAGTTTTACAAAATCGATGGATCTGGAAAAGTTCAGCGTCTGAGGAAAGAGTGCCCTAACGCAACTTGTGGAGCTGGGACTTTCATGGCGAGTCATTTTGATCGCCATTACTGTGGTAAGTGTGGACTCACTTACGTTTACCAGAAAGAAGGAGGTGACGAATGATCTGTTCTAGCAACCGCTAGATCTATCTTTCTCATTCTCTCTATGATTCTCTCTTATCTTTAAAAAACTGCATTTCTATTTGGGAATTTTGTAACCTTTTTTTTTGTTATCATGGATTCTATGTTGAACATCTTTCGTTATGAATTATGAAAGTTTTAGGATTTTTATGGATTCTTATTATGTTGTTCCTTCAATACTTTGATATTATTGGTTGCGACTTCTTACATCACCTATAATTTAGTGATACTGGTTTGCAAATTTAGATGATTTTCTATGGATACGTAATTTGTAGATGATTAGCAATGGATACGTTTGTGGAATTGATGATTTTGATGGAAAAATTAACTTTGTTCATATGTGGACTTTAGGACTTGTGTTTTCGCATGAATAATTCTCAATTAACATTCGATTAGGATTAGTTTTGTGATTTGATTCTTAGACTGCTCTGATGAGTAATAGCCTTAGCTTTTTTATTCCTAAATGAGTAGCTGATGAGTTTTGTATAAATTTGGAGTACTTTAAACTCAAGTTCTTCCAAATTGTCAGTAGATCGATAGTTTCTGCTGCATTACTTAGAAATGATATTTTTACTTTTGTAAGCGAAAACAAAAGTTGGTCGCGAAATGATGAATGCTTGTATGACCTCGGAAGTATCTCGAATTTGTACAATCTTAATTCTATTTACCTCGATAACAAACATGTTGTCCTCTATTTTTCTAGTTTTTCAATGTTCGTGTTGAATTGAGTTTTATCATTGGTTACTAAATAAATAAAGGTGGCAATCTCTTAATCTTTTCTTTTTCACTATTAACAGACAATTAACAGTATTATTTACACACAAAAATGTAATCACTCTGTGTTCACACAACATATACAAATATATCTCAAAGGAGTTCTCTCAGCTGCTAAAAATCTTTAAGTTAAATACAAAAGCAGCGTGGGAGAGGTTATTCGTCATCATCAATGGCTTCACCAAAAACACAACAGTTTCAGGCTTTCAGCCATCCAACAGATTCCTCAAGCTGCAGAAAGCTTCTGGCGTAAGACTAAAACATCTTCTCTTCTCCAATGGCACCACCGGCTTGTCCCCTCTATCCATTGACATGAAACATACCACCACCGCGGTTAAATTATCAAATGAGTTCCTCCTCAGAGCCTCCATCACAAGTTCTCGCGCACATCTTGTTGGATCGTTGTGCCGGTTTAAGCCACGTTTAACAATGCTAACTGCTTCTTGGCTCGTCAAGACATCCCAAATCCCGTCGCATCCGATCACAAGGAACTCATCGTCTTCACTTAAAGTTATCTGCTTGATTTCTGGTTCCGAGATCAGTGGCGATTGAGAGCCGTGTGGCAGTTTTAAATCCCAGTCCCCGAGAGCTCGGGTTACAGCTAGGACTTCATTTAGGTAACCATCATTATCGATGAAACCACCGGATTCTTCCACTCTTCTTCTCTCGAGCAGATTAATCGGTTTATGGTCTTCAGACATGTCTATCGCTTTGCCTTTCCTGCATAGAACTGCTCTGCAGTCTCCGGCATTTGCAACCATTAAGAGTCTGCAAAAGACGAGAACAGAAGTAACCCATTAGAAATCACAGTTAAACCACCATGAAACTGAGCTCAAACAGGATAACCAAACCAGACAATCAAATGCCCACATCTAAATTCAAAGACAACAACAGAAAGAGTAGACAACCGGTACAAGACCATAGCAAATCGTGCCCAAATCACAGGTTATATACTTATAATCTAGTATATGCACGAGCTCTCTTAAGATCCTAAAGATAAATCGAGAACAAAAGAAGTAACTCTGTAACTGAACGAAACACGTACCTTCCACAAATCAGAGCAGTAAGAGCAGTGGTTCCACAAGAAGAGCTGATACTGCAATCCTCTGCCAAAGCTAGATCAGCTTGAAGAAACGCATTTCTCAATGAACTCTGAACTTCTTCCACATAATCACTACTCACTTGCGATGTTTGTGGAAACTGCTCATCTTCAAAGAAAAACCTAATGGCATTTTCCCGTACGTATGCTGCTGCTTCTGATCCTCCATGCCCGTCAAAAACCTAAGCAGAGGAAGTCAAGTCAGAATGTATACTTAAAAGAGCATCGGATTATAAGGAAGCAACAATAATTTACCGCATAGAAAGCACTTGGCTTTGGCAACTCAAAGAGAGAACCAACTTGAGAAGCTAGATCGTCTATGCGAATGTGTTCATCTTCCATGTGTCTCTTTGGCCCAATATCAGCGAAGCTTCCAGACCGGATGGTCGGAATATAGTCTGAAACACTAGGATCGCAATCACCCTCTGGAAAGATATCAGCCTGCTTAAAAGATAGACACGTTATTGAAAAAAAAGTAGATCAATTCTGGCAGTCACCAAATCAAAAAAAATTCTCTAAACAATCAAAAATAGTTTCCAATTCTCCGATCAAAGGAAAAATTAGATACTCAAAGGCTTTTACTTACACGCATGCTCAATTGAGTATAACAACAAATGAAACACAAATAGTGAAGACAAGACAGTTAACAACAGACAATAACTACAAAAGGCTTCTCCACCTTTAAAGTTGCTTAATTAAGGCAAAGTTTCAGACAACAAGCATCTAATATTTGCTACGACACGCAAACATACATGAACCAGAGGTCCTCTAAGCTTAAGAGATCCTTGCAAGTATTTCCAATAAAGAGAGTCATCTTATGTGATGAATTTAATTAGTAGCGATTAGTTTCAGAACCCAGCTTCTTAAACTATCTTTAAATGGTACCCAGAAAGAAAAAAAAATCTAAACTTTAAACATGTCGGAAAGTTTGGAGGAACAATTCTTACCACAGGAGAAGTCGTTAAACTGCTGGAAACCGACGCCGTTGACTGACAAAAACCCAATTTGGGAGAAGAAACGGGAGATTTAACGGCGGAAGAAACTCCATCAAACAACTCAATCTCCAGAACCGCCGGTAAACTCTGTTGAAACACAACCTCTGCTTCTGCTACCATCTGACTCTCTCTCTCTCTCTCTCTCTTCACAATCAATTTCAATTTCAATTTCACTACAACAAAATCGATCCTTTAATTCCCAGAAACTCCAATTCTTTATCTCTGATTTTTTCTCTCTCTCAAATTCGTCACTTGTGTTCAACGAAAACTGATAATTATCGAAGTTCGCGTGTGATTTTATTCCTCTCGTGGAAGAAATTTCTGAGCCGCGTGGGCTTTTTCTCTCTGATTATATATATAAGAAACTCGGTGACTGGGTAAACCGGTAAATACAGTTGACACGTGGCAGTCATCTGTGGCGAGTCGGTTGCTTATGAATATTGTGATCTCTATTTAGGGCTTGATTGGTTCTCCCGCTAGCACCTTCTTAGCGGTTACTAGCAGTCGGTTGCGGTTGTTAGCGGTTGGTATCAATCATAAAAATCACTCCGTCCCATTTTGAACCGCTCGAAATCGCTGAATTTCAAAAGCTTCTTCCCACAAGCGTTTACGGTTGCGGACGGTAGCGGTTGGATTTAAAAAAAAAAAAAAAAAAATCAAACATTTACTTATAATTATTATAATATATATTAATCCTATATATATCTTTCATCTTTGTATCTCTTTGTATCACGTTCTCATCAGAAACCCTAATAATATTCTGAAACTCTATTCTCTCAATGTCTTCCACCCAAACTGATGAAAATCAACAACCAAACGTAAGTATCATATATCCTTTTATTCATTCATCACCTCATGTATAACTTTTTGAATATTTTTCATGGCATCGTTTTTTTATTTTCATTACGTATTGCTTTGCTTTTTGATTGAATATATGTTTCGATTTGTTTTCTCGAATATAAACTCACTTGCTTTTTGATTGAATTCAACGTTATTTACAGTTTGTCCCATTACTTGATACAATTTTTGATGTTAAATCAGATGCATAAAGTACTATCTTGTTACGAAATTTCTTTATTTTTGAATAATTATTTAGTACTTTATTTATGGTTTTAATTATTAAGCATGTTCAATTTTTCTAATATTATCATAATAATATATTGGTGTTTTTATTTCTTTTTTTATGTAATATTTTTATTTATTTTGGTCATTTTTTATTTAACTGCTATCACACCCGTTGGTTTACCAGTCATAAAACTCCCGCAAACGCACCCTTTTCAAGCGCTAAACCAGTCGTTCAAAATACTTGATAACGCTTAAAGCCGCAACCGCCCGCTTCTGCAAACTCCCGCAACCGCAATCGTAACCGCTATGTTTAAACCAGTCAGGCCCTTAGTTTGTGGATTACACACGGCTCAGACTAAGCCCTAATCATGCCACGTGTCATTCCAGCTTTGACGCGCGTACCCTAGAAGAACGACGTCGGATTCCTGAACCACTCCTTTTTTAAACTTTACCAACTTCCGAGGACTTCTTCGGAAATAACGGGGACGTTTCTGTAAAATGATTAAAAAGTTAGGGTTACTTTAGGAAATCCAGAACTTTCTCGACCAGAATCTCTAGATGTTTGACAATGTTCACACCTGCGTTTCTTGAATTGACGACCTTACCCCCGAAGTTTAATCACACGATGGCGTTGCTGCAATATGAATCTGGACCGTTAAACCACCAGATGTGAACTTGTGTTCCAAGTTTTTAACAATCTGTCATGCCACGTCGGCAGTCTTTTTATTTTATTTTTGTCACGAATAATTTAGTGGAATCAAGCTTTACACATTTGCATAGATCAACAAGTTAAGTGCTCACTATGAGCCAAAGCCATCACCTAATTATTATTTTATATGGTTGTTTTTTCCTTCTCAATTTGACTGTTGGAAAAAAACACATTAAAATATCTAAATTGACATAAGCTAAGGAATTTATTATTGCCTTCGTGTATAAATAATGTTTCTTTTGGACGAAACCTAGATGCTTAAGATCTAACGTGTTGCTAAAATGTGAAACGTGTTTCGCGGAAAGTCTAATAACCAATTAAAAATCTATAAAAGAAGTTGATTATAAAAATATAGATCCAGAAAAAAATATCTAACCAATAAAAATTAACAACTAATCAGCACTACTTATCAGCATATATGACTCAGCAAAAAGTTGCTGGTGTTTATGTATTTGGGTTTAAATAATTTGACACCCGAAAATACCGTCACGTTGATGATCAATGATGACGCACGCATTTAATGGGTCATAATTCAGAGGAAAGCCCATAAATCTTAAAAACTGAAAAGTATTCAAGCCCATTGGACTCAGTAGGTTTTCTTGCTCGTTTGGATCATAAGGGAATAATTGGCCTTAAGATTTCGACTGGAATAAGAAAGAATATCAACCTGGACTGATTTTAATCGAGTTAAGTTGCTGTGGTATAGACACGTGGAAAAATGGTCAACGAGGATGTCTTTATCTAATCTCCGACCATCAAAAAGCGACTTGAATCCCAAATTCAGGTAGAGATATGACTGCGAAAGACTTATGTTATTGGTCCAAGTCAGAACGAGAACAAACACAGTTTAAGACAAAGATCTCTTCAAGAATTAAAACATTGACGTAAGCCTAATTACTATTGTAGTCTCACCGATCTGTCAAGTCCATTGGTTTTATACCAATAAAAGATGAAGCAAGGATTTTCCATTACTCAACCTTCTGTTCGCCACTAAAAAATATTGAAAATCATTGATCCATCAAAATATGTGTTAGTGAGCCTACATATGATCATCAGCAAAAATGGTCATGATAAACTATACATCACCAAGTAAATCGGTCTCTTAACTTGTATGTTGTAACTTCTCAAAACAAATCTACTAAAATAAAAAATGATTCGGTGGATGATTTGAGTAGCTAGAGTCCTTTTTTTGTGTGTTCTCTGAATGAGAACTTCAAAAATGATCAAACAGTCTTAAACTTTGTCCCATCTAATAGTATTTTTTTGATAAAAGAAATATCCAACACTCGTGTTTTACTTTTGTCTTTCCTGGTTGGAATTTCGTTTATTAAGTAGTTGACCTTTGTCTTGTTTTGTATAGCACATGGAAAGTAATTGAACCACATAACCAAAATCACTCTCTTTGGACCCAAGACAAAAAGAGAATTGCTTTTGCTTTAGCGTCTAACGACTTTTCTTGCCGTTCTTTATTTGCATGTTTCCATTAGATATTCTCTCGAACTTTCTTATTTCTTGAACGGCTAGATTATATGCTGATGTGGTGTTTGAACCCCATCCAATAGAACGCAAGTTAATTTGCTGCTACTGCTACGTAAAATACGAGTATATATGTGTTGTGGCCAAAGTTGTGGAACATGTATCGAAGTAATTTGGCTATATACTTTATTCTTAGTTCATGGCTTTTGGTTAAATTATGATGTTCAATATGGTTTTTTTTTTTCCTTAAAGGAAAGAAAACGAAATTAATTAAGGACCACTTTGATACCGTTTCGAATTAGTTTGGATTTAAGTTTTAGGCCTTTGTACACAGAAAGTTTGGTTTCTCACCAAAAAAAAAAAAAAAATCTTACCGTTCACATTTTTGCCTTTATTACATAGTACAATATTTTACCGACATTCCACATGGTACGTAAGAGAGATTTTACAATGATTCGAGATCAAGAGCAGAAATGCAAACATACAGACATAGGTAGAAGAAAAACTCAAGAAAGCATTAGATCCAAGATCAATTAATCAACTAATTTTAAACATAATCTCCTCCAGTTTCATTAAGCCTCCATCATCTGTAAACTCATTTCGACGACGATGATGGGTTTAAAGGACTCGGCTTTGGACTACTTTGCCCTTTCCCGGCGAGCCTAGGACTCATCTCACCTCTTAAATCATTCACTCTAGGACTAAACACTTGAGACAGATTCCGATTATAAACCGGCGTTGAAGTCGAACTAGTAACTTTAGGACTACATGTGTGTCTAAACTCTCCTCTGCTTCTTGTAATAAACTCATCAAGAATCTCAGAATCACATGGATACGAAGCTGTTGATCCCATCTCAGCTTCCTGCAAAATCCAAAATCTGTTAACAAGAATCCAAGAAGCTGAAGGTGGAATTTGATTCGATTTAGTAATGGAGTCGTTTACCGGTACTGCGAGATGGAATGGTAAAGCGGGTGCTTCTTCATACTCTGCTGCGTCTAAGTCCTGAAGATGAGCACTTTTGAAGAATCTTGGGAGGATATATTGCCTTACGGGTATTAGAAACATGATCATTAGAGGGAACATAACTCCAGCGATTGGGATCCACGTGAGACCAAAGCAAGTTAAAAGATAAGTTGTTTGGAAAATTGTGAACATTGCGATCGTTTTGAATGGAACGGTTTCCACGAATGTCGCGTGGTTATCTTCAAGGACCCTGCAAATTTGGTGAGTAATTGAGTACTGATTCTCGAAAGAGTAAAAGAAGATAAAAATGATTGAGACTTTACTTGAATCGACGACTTGGGGCTGTGAAGAGAAGTAAGATTCTTTCCCAGAATTGGTTTCCGGGTAAGCTTTCGATTGCCATGAAGGCAAAGTAGCCCCAAAGGACTGATGTAGGGATCATTTTAAGGAGAGGCATAGCTGCAACACATCCTCCAACCATTATTGCTTGAAGCAAGTTGCTTACTCTCTGTTCTTTGACTTCAATTGGCAATAAATCATCGATCTCTTTCTCGATATCAAACAGAGTCTCATCAACTGGAGCATCAAGATTTCCTGTGAATGTTGTTGCTTGGATTGTTGATTCTCTTAGCTCTTTCAGACCCTGCGGAAGAGATATTTGTCCACCATATAGCCTCAAACCATATTAATTCCATAGAAAAATTCAAAAGTTACACAGAAGATTTTTTACCTGAGGCTGCTGGTAGACTAATGGAGTCTGCATCTGATTATAAGCATCTTGCATGTTTCCATACAACTGTCCTAAACTCGCATTCTGCTTGATGCTTCTGCGTGCAGTTGCAACTAGTCTGTTCCGAAGCAGCTGCAGAAAGAGCAAACAACAAGCTTAAATCCAAGGCCTAAAGGGGAAAAAGATCCCCAAAAAAAAATTGATGTTGCTAAGGTACCTGATATTTTAGTGTTGCTAAGCTCTTGGTATGCATTGGTGACTGAGGGATGACTCCATTTGATGGAGGAATTCCAAGTAGACCACACATTAAGGTCTGAAAATGGCGGAGTTAGTTGTAGATCGAGGTCAAGAAGAAGAAGAAATTACTAATACCTGCAGATTCTTACCAGAAACCCAAGAAGCAGCAGATCATAGTGGTAAGAAGATGGTTTTCTCAAATTAAATTCTTTCTGCTGCGCAAGCTGTGATGCTACACTATGATCGAAGTAGTAAAGAACTGCAATCATTGTCGCTGGAATGAATGCTCCAATTATGTAGACAATTGGAACTTGAAGCATCTCCTGAAAAATTAAAGTCACTGTTCATTAGTCATATGTTCTTGTTGGGTGTGTTTGAATTTCAAGATAAAGGACACACCTTTACGACAGTCCAATTCTCATAAGCACCAGGGGACCAAGGATTTGGGCTAAAAAGTCGCCGAGGAATTCCTTTTGGAACATCTCCTGTTGGGATGTACGAGACACCGGTCCACACCAGAACCATGAGTGGCACACCATAGTCAGCTATTAAACTTCTAAGCCAGCCTGTTCCAAGAATAATGTTTTTTTAAAAAAGGTAATTAAGTTTCTTCAAGAACAAGGAAGATTTGACTGAGATCTCCCCACTTGTGAGCAATGACTGCTTAATTGATTATTGATTGCTCTCAAGATCCATAGAATAAGGAGATTCCAGATCATGGGAATTAAAGAAAAAGTTGACTAACTGCTTCGTTACCTGTTCCATATCTCCATGATCTGGCTTTTCTGCTTCTAAGTGCAGTTATAAGAAGACCAAAGGAAAGAACCAAAGCAAACATCCCATTTGCAAATCTCCAGGAAGGTAAAAACTCCACAAGTTTCAGATCCTCCCTCGCAGGAGCACGGAATTCATCGACTAATCCCTGAATTTATAATCAAAGCATTAGAGGCAATTAGAATACAATTTATTGGTATAGAAAAATCACAAAGCTTCTTACTTTGATGGCTTGTTGCATGAAGAGCATAGCTATAAGAAGTCCAAACAATTCTCCAGCTACTCTGGTGAATCTGTTGATAATTGAACAAGCTCCACATATAGCCAACACAAACAGTATCAACGAAGTCCAGACACAAACCCTACACATATTTAACAAGATTAACTAACTTATTCCTCATATTTTACAAGATTAAAAATCAAACTAGAAGAAACATTACCATCCAGACCAAGCCAAGAACAAATTGCGTCCCAGTTCAGGTCTCCCTTTAGCAAAGTTGAACATGAATGTGTACATAATTACAGTTGGCTCAGCAACTCCGAGTATAAGCAGAGGCTGGCCTCCGATGATCGAGTGAATGATTCCGCAGATGGCTGTAGAGGCCAGTGTCTGAACAGCGGTAAGAACTCCATCTACAAATTACAGAATCTTATTCAAGTTGCAATCTTTGCTACTAACATTCACAAAGCTGGTAACTTTTCTTTTCAGAGGAGAAGATTCAATACCAGTGCTTCGTTCCAACTGTTCGCCGAATGAAATAACAGGAATCGCAGACGCGAAGAATATGTATGTGGTAGGAGCTAGAATCCTACAAAAATAAGGAATCATATACTGTAGTGAAAAACTCATTAAAACAGAGAAATTTTGAAAAAGTAAGCAATTTTATTTAGTACCTAAATCCAGCTTTGATTCCTCCGATCCAATCTTGTTTGTAGCACATTAACCTTCCTTTAACATCATTCTTGATACCTTCAAACGGAACAAAAGTCTCTTCCATGATGGCTTCTTTCTGTAAATTACTCTGTTTTCAAGTTCCTCTGTTTTTTTATCTCTCTCAGACAAATCGTCAAACACTTGGAGGGCTTCTTCGGTTAAACACTCTCGGAGAAGATGAGTTTAAACCCGATATGAGGGAGACACGAAAAAGGAGACTACTTGAAATCGAAGAAACCCATATTACAGAACATTCTCAATACAAGTTTAGGGTATAGAAATCCAGATAAGAAGACACAGAAGCAAAGAACCCAATATTGAAGAGCTCGTAACAACAATGAATCTCGTTGAAGAAAATTGAGAACGATTCATGAAACAAATTTACATGATAAAGAGTTTTTTTTTTTTTTTTTGAGAAGCAATAATGGAGAAAAAGGGAACTGTGTAATTGTTTGGATGACAAGAAAGTGGCGAAGAGTTGTTTCAGTTAGCTGTGCAAATTGCAAAGTATGTCTTTGGTGGCAAGGAAGAAGAAGCCCAAGCATCGTAATATATAGTAATGACGGAAATTAATTAACAAATTATTAGGAGGAGATTAACTAATTAAGCGCGTGAAGTTTTTTAGACGGTAAGCTTTTAAAAATAATAATTCAATCATTGTTTGTGCAGCCCACCGTTACCTTTGACCTTTTAATTTTATTGTTAAATTTTTCATGATTCATCACATAGTTACACTATTTATATATGAGAAAATTAATTAATTTTATAGAGTTATACATTCAATGTGTATTAACAAAATTATATCTTCAATTTTTATTTTTATAATAAAAGTCCAATTAATTTCTGTCGTACAAGTTAAAGCTCTAAGATTTGTAGAACCGGCCATGCATATATGATATATCTCACGTCTATGGGTTTTGTGTTTAGAATAGTAAAATGGTTTGTCTTGTACGTACCGGGAGTGTTCAACTCGAATTTAGTTGTTGTTAAAGGCATCTTTCTTTTTGATACTCTCGCAAATCATACTAAAATCAGAAATTTTAGCAGAAAAAAGACAAAAACAACGTGTAGAGTAGGAATGTTATATGGAGTAAAAATCAAATTCGTAACACCTTCTACGTGAGGAAACCACTTATTATACATTACCTGCTTCTTAAAAAGGCAACCGTACGATCTATGATTTGTGTAAAGGCAAAAAAGAAGAAGAAAATGGGTCACTTTAATTTGGAGGGTGGTGGAGATGATAATATATATACATCTAATCTAATCTAATCCATACGCTGACGTTGTAATAGTAAGAACTCAACCTAACACATACGAACATCTTTAAAAAACTATAAAGCACAACTTGACTTAAGTATCCAATCACCATTCGTTTCGACTTTCGATCGTTATCTTTTTTTTTTGTCACTTCCTTAAATTATTTTAGGAATAATTTGATTTTAACACGTACGTTAAGTAGTCATTCCTTAGAAAAAATATAAACACCATCACCCTAAAGAGAAATAATTAAGGTCAAATTATTAACGTACACTTTCTATCTTCTGTTTTACACAATAATGTTTCATTAAGAAACTATATGTTACATACGTATAATATGTATGTATCAAGGGAAGTTGAAGGCCATGCATGTGCTATGGACAACTCATTTCGTAGGGCTCGACGCAACCACAAAAATACAATATTGGAATTCACAGCCGTATTTCCCAACTAACTTTTTCTAATAAACAATAAAATAAAATAAAAAACAATATCATAAACCAGTGTGTTTCTAGTCGGACCCGATCCGATCCGGAAGAGAGCTGCTAAACAGAGAATTCATGCCACAGAAGTTTTTATAGTTTTGGACCACTTATATCTTTCTAGAGTAATGTAATAATTAGTATATCTTTTCAGTTATAAAACATGTTGTTTAGTAAAACGTCTAATGCAAGTATATACTTGATTAAAGCTGTTATTTGCGGTTTTGAATATAAATATGGAAGAAGTTTCGAAAAAAAAAAAAAATTCGGACACTTTTTTTTTTTTTTTTTTTGATAAATGAAAACAATTTTCATTAGACCAGGTTTGTGATAGCTAAATGAATCATCATATATCAGTATTTTTTTAAATATATATATATATATATATATATATAGAAACATATTCGAAACCATCATTATATGCGTTGGTTTGTTTTTTTGGTATGTATGAAAAGTTTCATAACAAGAATATCTAAAAACAATACAGCCACTTGAAGCTCTTCACGAGAACCATTTCATTTAGAATTCTAGTTTTAAATCATAGCTACACAATTATTAAAAAGTTATTGCCTGACTTGCGAATGAAGTTCATGCAAATACACGTATTTGGTTGGTCTGCACATGTGACTGACTATGCCTTTTGTAATTCCTGCTTCTTTGTATATAGTCACTACAAAAAAAGAAGTGGATTGTATCACTTAAATAGTATCAGAAAAGTAAGTGATTTTAAACTGTGGAAGCTTTAAAAATTAATTTTACGTTAAAAATAAAAATCTTAATCGAAGCTTAAAAAAAAAAAAAAAAAAAAAGATCGGAGCATGTTTGAGAAGTTTATTCATTTAGAATCTGGATTAATGGTTGGATCGGATATGACATAAGTATATTTCTGTCAAAAAAAAAAAAGTATATTTCTGTCGACATTAACTTGTAAAGAGTTACTACTTTTTTATATAGAAACAATGAATGTCATTTTCTAATTAATATCTGTAGCTTCCCATCTTAAATAAATTTTAGTTTAATTTTGTCTCTATAGTTAATTAATACGAGAAAAGGTCAACTACTATTGTGCATACTCATAGATATTTCCCGGATTAAATTATTGAGATAGAGGACGGGACATGACGTAACATTTAGTTATTTTATGTATTCAACGAATGTTGTTTAAATTATCATGTAACCGAATAACTACAATCAGTCGCCTACGAGTCTATGACATTGAGTTCGATTTTTGTCTCTATACGACACGATCAAAAGAGAGTCAATGACTCATTATATGAAGAACTTCAAAATGCCTGCCTATGATATTTTGAGTTCTTATTCAACATCTTTACGGCATTCGCGTTATTGTTTCAGTGGAGTGTTACCGACTAATAAATTTTAAAATAAAATTAGCTAGTATTAATCAAGTTAAACTTATTTGGGACAGGTTTAAATTATCATGTAACCGAATAACTACAATCAGTCGCCTACGAGTCTATGACATTGAGTTCGATTTTTGTCTCTATACGACACGATCAAAAGAGAGTCAATGACTCATTATATGAAGAACTTCAAAATGCCTGCCTATGATATTTTGAGTTCTTATTCAACATCTTTACGGCATTCGCGTTATTGTTTCAGTGGAGTGTTACGACTAATAAATTTTAAAATAAAATTAGCTAGTATTAATCAAGTTAAACTTATTTGGGACAGGTTTAACTCTTTAAGAGTTGTTATTAGCGACGAAAAAAAAAAAAAAAAAAGAGTTGTTATTAGCAACTTGTTATATGTTGGACAAAATCGAAGACTCTGACTAACAATAGTCGGTGGTCTATTTGTATTTTAGTCATGTTGCATCTAATATTTTGACATCGGGACTACATATTGAGTATCGAGTTTAATTAAGCCGATTCAACTATAGACCGGTCTGGTACTGTTTGTCGAGCCAAGTGTAAAATATGATAATGCAATAAAATAAATACGAAAACAAACAATAAGCTGCAAAACAATAAAAGAAGAAGTAATCACATTACGGAAATTTAATAAAATTTAAAAGTATAAAACTTGTAACAGACTCTATATACACTACTCTAATAGCAAAACTGCTTATTGAATTTGTTTTTAATACTTTGATCAACTTTCATATTAATTATTCATCAGATTCTGTAAAAGTTGTCCACCAAACTCACTCATATTAGTTCTTTTTTGAGTATCGTCTAATTTATTCAACATTACGTATTATTGCCAAAATAACAAAACTACATTATTAAAGATTCAATCATGCATTTCACTCATTTTATGTCTTTTGTTTTTTTTCACAAAGCTAAATTTTTATACCAAAACATATATGCTTTTTTGATGATGTGCTTAATTATTTTCATCTACCCAATATATTTTATGTAGAAGCTGCTGGGCGGAATCTTTGCATTCACTTTACAATTCCATCAATACGAGGTTCTTGCATGTTGGAACTTCAAATAATACAATGCCAAGTTAACTTCATAGATGCTAATAATGGCTAACTTTCGTTATACACACAACGTTTAAAGGAAAATAGTACCAGATTTACAAATCCAATAAATGATATACTGTGTATAGTTGTCGTCCCATACGATATTAGTAAACCAGATACAACGAACACAATAATAAATATACACTATTGTGTATTAATGACATCACAAATTCACAATAGTCGAACACACTTTAACTATACTTGGTGAATATATGAACTGCAGTCAAATTAATTCCGACAATAATGATGTCTAGGGGACGACTTTTTTTCTATTATGAACGAGCAATAATAATTGAGGGAGAAACAAAAAAAAAAAAAATATGTGAGAGGCGAAAGACAAAATAGAAAAAGTGGTTGGTCATTTTCTCTCATCATTTCTCATGTCAACACTCGAATTTCAATTTGTAAGAATATGAAGCCAGAAAACATGGTGATAATGGCTCAATAGTTTGACTTGACACATTCACTTCATAGCGTAATCATTTGTCATTTTAGTACCATCAATAGTTGGACCGACTAGTGAGGTTAATGAACGGCTAAGATCCTTGAATATATAAAACACATTGGTCGTTTATTCTATTTCTGATTATATTGAAAAACAAACTTTATTAACAAAACCGGTTAAATAGATTAACTTGTACTAGAACTACCAAAACCGGTCAAGGGGAATCTTTGGGTAAGAGTACCGATTTGTCAAAACCGCATCAACGACAAACCGGTTAGCAGCTTCGGTATAGTGAACCCCATCCCATACAATTGCTTTGGTTACATCACGACAAATAGTTGAACCGGGTTGACCACACGTTGCTTTTCGATCGTAGTTGTTAGGCCTTCCTCCATAACCACAACAAGCCATTAACGGATCCACAAATCCTGAAACCACATAAACCAAATAAACCGAACAAAACCGGTTTTTATTTCTCATAACAATTAAAAATGGTTGATTTTATTTATTATTAATGCGATCGATACGCACCGTATCGTTTGAAATCGGCGGAGAGTTTGTATTTGATGGAGTAAATATCAACGTAGACGAGAGTGGCGTCTTTGAACTGCGATCTCAGTTCGTTGCAGAGACTAAAGAGTCCTTTGTTGAAAGCTTCTGCGACTTCGTTGTGAACCCGGAAACAACCAATCGGGTCAAGATCCGAATCGTTATGCGGATGAATCGCCAATTCTTTTGGTGCACAGCCCAATGGGCCTGTGTTGTGTACCCAAAACTTTCTCCCTCCGTATAAATATACGGTCTTCATTACAATATACCAAATGACAAAAGTCAGCCGTATCAGGTAAGGTTTACGAGTCAACTAAAAAGTTTTAAACAGTTGTCCCCATGAAGCTTTTAGTTAGTTAAAATAATATCCCTAACGCTCTAGCTATTAATTTATCATACAAATTATAATCATATATGGAGATGAAATGTTGCGGCTAACAGTTTATTCATATGTTAAAATATAAAAGTATTTTGAGAAAGAAATAAAGTACCTGTATGGCTTTCTTTATCTCGAGAAGCATGGAAGGAATTTTTTCGACAACGGGTGTATAGGTTAAATTTGAATCGTATAGAGCAAGTAAAAGATCATTTTGTCCAATATCGATCATGTACAATGCGTTTTTAAATCCATTATCATCAATAAGATCTCTTCTCCCTACCAACAGGAGAAAATATTTTATGAGTAATGAATTTGAGATGTATATTTTGAGACAGAATAATAATTACCGGAAGAGATAAGTTCTTGAGAACGGTTTTTGAAATGGACGAATTGGCGGATTTGAATGGCAAGAGGGAAGGAAAACACTGGAAGAGCGGTGGCTCCCGAGACTGCGAAATTGACTCCTCTTTTGAAATTTGGTGACAATGAATCCAAATATGGACTCAGATATGTCATCTTTAAATGTTCACCTAATCATATATCAAATTTTTTAAACCGAATTTGTAAGATTACATGTATGAACGTAAAACGTATATAAAAACAAGAAATGGGACTCACAGAAGAAGTCAACGATGAGTCGACCGTCACCGAGACGACCAGTGCCTCTATGGAAGAAGGTAATGCCATGAGGAAGTCCGATAGGAAGTCCTACTCCAGCAAGAACTCCTCCAGTGTCGGAGTTAGAGTCGCCGAAGTTTATCAGTATACGTTTCTTGTTTGACTTGGAACTAATTTCAGAGTTAGAGCAAACCATAAGAGATAGACATAAAATAAAGAAGAAGCATTGTAGAGAGGAAACAGCGGAATCCATTTCTTTTGAATTATTTTGCTACTCATAAAATTTTAATCAAGATTCAAGATCTAAGCTTTTTATATATAGTACTACTGTCTTTGGCTTAGAAAGTCAAAAATTTTAATTGTAAGTCAATATGTATATGTTAATACTATTTCATTATAGTAATGTTTAATAATCTGAAAGCAATGTTATAAAAGCAACAAATCAATCCCTAGATCCGATCGGCCATGTTTTCTAAGGATTGTCAGAACTTGTTGAGCTATTAAAAAAATACACCACACGATCTATTTGATTAATATGGGCCAAAGCCGAAACTAAATGGGCCTCATCGAATATTGTATGTGTAAAAAGTCCAGGCCCACTAGCTGAGTGCAAAAAAATAACAAAAAATTGCGGTGAGCGTGGATCGAACACGCGACCTTCAGATCTTCAGTCTGACGCTCTCCCAACTGAGCTATCCCCGCGATTTGTTAACAAAGCTAATATATTTAATTATATACTTAAATTATAAAAGCGAGAATTGTGATTTTTTTTTGGCCATAAGTAGAGAATTGTTGTGTTCCACTATTCCTCCTCTCACGTTCGAAGACCATTTCTTGTTCTTTGGACGACCATCGGCGACAGTGTTAAGTCTAGGTCTTCTTCTTCGGCGTAGTTTTTTTCCCGGTAAGTCTCCGTTCATCACCGAATCTGTATCCCTCTTTCTCTATTTGTTTACTTGATCGTCTGTTTCCATTATCTATCTCGCGATCGGTGTCCGTCATCTCCAGATCTGTGTGTATTCGCCTGATTTCGTTATGGATGTGACATGATTTCTTGTGATTCGTTTCATTAGGGATGATAGATCTGTATCTGCATGATCGTTAAAGTGATCTAGATTTGTCTTTTTCAGATCGGAATTTAGATCTCTTTTTGTTAATCATGTTGATTCTATCGGAAGTTGATGATACGAATGAGATCCGAGAGAACTTTTAATCTTAGGATGCATCAAAACTACCTTGATTTGTAATTGTTTTCTCAAGTGATGGATATTGAATCTATGTGAATGCTGCAAATGAGTTCCAGAGAATTTATAATCCTAGGAGGAGGTACTGGTTGCGTCAAAACTGCTTTGCTTTGTGATTTTTTTTCTCAAGTGATGGATGGTGTTGAATCTACGTGAATGCTGCAATTGAGTATGCGTTTAGACTGAAGATTTTATGTGATTACTTTGAAACAGGCTTGATAATATGGGGCTGTCCTTCGGAAAGTTGTTCAGCAGGCTCTTTGCAAAGAAAGAGATGCGTATCCTCATGGTGGGTCTCGATGCTGCTGGTAAGACTACGATCCTGTACAAGCTCAAGCTTGGAGAGATTGTGACTACGATCCCAACCATTGGTGAGTTTCTAACTTTGCATCCTCTTTCTTGCATCGAATTATGAGAAATAAACACATTGTTATGCATTCATATCAAGGGATTATGGTGAAATTTTCGTATCATGGACTCATCGTTGGATTAGTAGATTATGGTAAAATTTTAGTTTGGATCTTGAATAAACAGGTGCAATATGGCATGCATGTACTTGTACTTGTTGAAGAATTTTCATCTCTGACAATTCTGGGTTTTGCTAGGTTTCAATGTGGAGACTGTGGAATACAAGAACATTAGCTTTACTGTGTGGGATGTCGGGGGTCAAGACAAGGTATTGTGATTACATTCCTTTACCAGTATTCTACAATTACTATAGCTAAATTTTTTTTTCTCCATGAACTGCCCCATTTTGCTAAATGATATTTACATTATTCCAATATAACATTTTTCTTTTCACTTGCCCATCCAGATTCGTCCATTGTGGAGGCACTACTTCCAGAACACTCAGGGACTTATCTTTGTGGTGGACAGCAATGATCGTGACCGTGTTGTGGAAGCCAGGGATGAGCTTCACAGAATGTTGAACGAAGTAAAACTCCTTCCCTAGTGTTACATAATGAAGCAAGTGGCATCATTTTGTTTCCTTTTGACTGTTGCAGGATGAGTTGAGAGATGCTGTGCTCCTGGTCTTTGCTAACAAGCAAGATCTTCCAAATGCGATGAACGCCGCTGAGATAACTGACAAGCTTGGACTTCACTCACTCCGTCAACGACACTGGTGAGCCAAAGAAAACTAAACCAAATCTCTTTATATACCCGATCGAAAGCCTAAGAAGTGATATAAATCCTTGGTGGGTTTGTTGAACAGGTACATACAGAGCACATGTGCTACCTCCGGAGAAGGGCTTTATGAGGGACTTGACTGGCTCTCTAACAACATCGCAAACAAGGTATATATACCAAGTTTTAAAAACGCTTAGTATTTATTTATATTGATTGTTAAAGACTTAATCAAATGTGTGATTAATTGCAGGCTTAGGAGAGCATTGTGTGGTTTGGTTTTAATCGAGGAGAGTCTTGTCTTCTTCGTCTCTCTCTTTTGTTCTTTCTTCTCAAACTCTTTATCATTTCATACTCTTTGTTCTTTGCTCTAATAA
Organism: Arabidopsis lyrata subsp. lyrata; assembly: GCF_000004255.2. Classification (NCBI taxonomy): domain Eukaryota; kingdom Viridiplantae; phylum Streptophyta; class Magnoliopsida; order Brassicales; family Brassicaceae; genus Arabidopsis; species Arabidopsis lyrata. The sequence goes on from NW_003302551.1 coordinate 20,762,191, forward strand.
ATTCACGAGTTTTTTTTTCCTTTTTTCTTTTATCCTATAATTCAGAGTTTCAGACGCTTATAAAATGGGGCCCAATTTAGGCGGATATTCCAATTTCTTTTTAGCCTTGTGCATTTTCTAAATTAATTTATCGACACACCCAATTGGCCAATCCCGTGAGATGGATTTGAAATTTCAAACAGTATTCAAAATTTCAAACAGTACGACTCAATTCTAAAAGCGAAAATGATATTAAAAAAAAATGTAATGAAATTGTTTTTACAAACGTTTAGAAGACAGTTTAGAAAATCTGAATTTATAAGTAATCGACAAATCTGATTGGATGGGAGTCAGCACTAATACAAACAGCCACAATTCCCGATTGAATCATAATTAAATACGTTGTAAGAAAAAAGAAGAAGAAGTTAATTATAGTAGATCTCCACTACACTAACACTAATACTAATATCTTTACATATACTCCATTTCTTCAAGCTTTCCACCAAAAAAAATAGCTCACTTTATCTTTCGTCTCTCTTCTTCTTAGGTCTAGGGTTCTGGTGATTGTTGCTTTGGGTTTTCTGAGAGAAACCATGTTGTTAACTACGGGAAGAAAGGAGAAACTCTCCGTTTCTAAAGGTTCTGAAATTGAAGTCTCTTCTCAAGAGTATGAGTATGGTACTGGCAATGTCTGGTACTGCGCCATTCTCGAAGAAACTCTAGCTAAATCGAAGCGGAAGAAGCTCTCCGTTCGTCACTTGGATCCTCTGCTCAAGGATGATTATTCTCCTCCGTTAATTCAAACCACCGTGCATCGTTTGATGCGTCCAGTTCCGCCGCCGGATCCGTTTCCAGAGGTCGATTTTGAGGAAGGTGACGTGGTTGACGCTGCTCATAAAGGTGGTTGGTGGTCTGGCTTGGTGATTAAAGTGCTGGGAAATCGGCGTTTCTTGGTGTATCTCAGATTCCAACCTGATGTCATCGAGCTTCAACGAAAGGATCTGCGTCCGCATTTCACTTGGAAAGATGACGAATGGTTTCGATACGAGAAACTAGTAAGTGTTGATTTTTTCTTCTTCTTTTCATTGATTTTGATTCAACTCTTATTTTCATTGGTATCTAACCAAATGATGTTATTTTTGTGGCTGAAGCAATTGACTGAGTCGGATTTTAGTGCCGGAAAGTCTGTAGAAGTCAGAACCGAGGTACACAATTCGGGCCATGTTTGGGCTCCGGCTATGGTCATTAAGGAGAATGAAGATGGGACATTATTGGTAAAGTTGAAGACTTTGAGCGATGAAGAGGTCGATTGCACCAAGATAAGCGTTTCTTATTCCAAAATCCGACCTTCACCACTGCCTATTGGTTTAAGAGATTACAAATTGATGGAAAATGTGGATGCGCTTGTTGAGTCTGGATGGTGTCCGGGTGTTGTTAGTAAAGTTCTTTTTGGGAAGAGATACGCAGTGGCTTTGGGGCCAAACAAGGAGAGTAAGGAGTTTAGCCGCTTGCAGTTAAGACCTTCTATAGAGTGGAAAGATGGAGTTTGGCATAAAGAAGAAAAAGTATGTTGTTGATTCTTACATAAAACACTATTGTATGTTGTTGAATCATTTGTTCATATTTTGTGAGAAAAAAAACATTTTGTGTTCCATTTTTAGGTTTATGATAGCGAAGAGAGTTCGCATGGAGTTGAAGAAACAGCTCGTTCAACCCGCATAAGGGTAACTGTTCGAACTGCCTTGAGAGAGAAAAATGCTTCGGCCTCAGTAAAAAATTTGAGGGCGACACGCTCTTCTAGTGGTGCTATCCAGAATATGCAGAATCCTCTTCCTGCCTCTTCCAGTGGAGATGTTGCAGAGGCTGGTAGAGCATCTGTCACTGTGAGTGAAACACCGCTCTCCGTAACTGCAGCTGTGAGTTAGATATTTCCGCCCGTCCCTCTCTATCTCTAGTTGCACGCTAATTTAACAGTCGTGAATTTAACTTGCTTGAAGCAATCTTGCTCCAATGACATAGATTGGGTAATTACTGTTAACTTTGTGTGTTTCTTGCAGCAGTTATCTGGAGAATTAGGGAGTAGGATGACTGATGTTGTGATGAATGAGAACACTCCAGTCACAAGCCAACCGGAGATAGCAGCACGTAAGTGATATATCATTCTTTACCTTGACAAATATGATGGTTAGTCTTATTGGAAGTTGTTTGTGTCTCGAAATGATTCTACATATTTACTGTTTCTAGCAAAAGATTTTCACCCATCGATAGTCCTGGGCGTAGCCGCAGCGGTCAAAACACAAGGAAAAACATCTCCAAAGAAGAAACTTCAGGCAATGAAGAATCAAAAGAGCTCTACAAATGATTCTGCTAAAGAGAAGGTGAAAGTTAGTTAGTCGAACTGTTAAACATCCCACTTTGCCGGTCGTTCATCCTATTGATTCTACGCAGGCACCTGAGGAGATGAAAAACAGAGAGAGTGTTAATAAGAGGAAAAGAGGACAGCCACGCAAGTTCATAAGCACAGAGCCTAAGCAGAAGACTGGTATGTTGTCTTAACTTTCATGGATAAGTAAAGCGGCATTTGTTTCTTTGCGATCTTAAAACATTCTTGGCATAATACATTGTAGGTGTGTCTGGTAATAATTCAAAGGCTGCCACTATTGAACATACCGATATGACTGAGGATGATAGGCCTCTTGCTTCATGGATCCACGCTGGAAATTCATCATCGGGTACGGCTGGATTAAGTGCTGACACATCTTGTAAACAATTGGTGCTCTTTTAGCTTTCGGTTCTCATTGTTTTGTGTTTTGCTTTTCACCTTATTCCTCAGGGCAATCTGTTTCTCGGACTCCTGATCTAGGGCTTAATACAGTTGTGGAAAAGCATGTCGATGTTTTGGAAACTCCCCCAGCGAGAGAGTCGACAATGGTTCTACCATTTGTAAAGAAGTCACAGCTTTGGAAAGTCCTTGAATCAATGGAGGTCTTCAAAACAGTGCCACAGCGTCCACATTTCAGTCCACTGCTAGATAGCGAAGAAGAGTTCCGTGAAGGAGATGCTATTGGTACAATGGTGAAGTTTAGTTCGCTGTTAGAGAAAGTCAACAACCTACAAGTCGACGATCCAATAAGCTCGATTAATAGGATTGACGAGTGTTTCCTCAAGCTTGAGAAACACGGGTTCAATGTTACAACACCTCGATCTCGGATCGCCAAGCTATTGTCCATTAAAGAAAGGCAGACATGCGCATTGGAAGAATTAAAAGCTGTTGAGGAAAAGATCACAGAGAATGACAATAAAAGAAGGAAGTATGAAGAAGATATTGCTGAATTGCAGAGACAAGAAGTGTTGATGAAGGAAGCAAAAGTAACACTAGACAATGAGATAGCTCGGATGCAGTCTCAAGCAGCTGTTCTTGACCAAAAGGTTCAGAATGTAGATCAGGAGTTTCAGGCAATTGTCGCTACCCAATGGAAATAAGCAAGTCGTAGATCAGACGTTTATGTTTAAGAATAATTGAGTTCTCTGTAAGTTGGTAGAAAATATTAACTTTTGACTAATTACATTAAGTAATGTCTCTGTGAGCCTGTGTCTCGAACCTCTTTTTTCTTTCAGATTTTTTAATCAGATATGTAACTTTTCAAAATTGTTATTGCTAATTGTCATAACTCAGAACCATATCATTAGAGATAGTCGGGAAAGGAGAACTCAATAACAGGAATCTTCAAAGCTCTTAAAAGAACAACCATTTGGGTGGGTCACATGCAAATATTTGTTTCATCACAACACCTACAAAAACGAAAACTGCTAGAATCTTTTGGTCAAAGAGGTAACTATAATATGAGACAGGCTTTAAGGATTGGTCTTCTTGTCCAGGTAGAATCAGATGTTGACATGTGAGAACATGATTCTCCTTCACTTCCGGTTCTTCTTGCTCTCTTCCTTCTCCCTTTCTCTCTTCTTATAAAGCTTCTCGATGACACGTTTGGCTTCGCAGTTGGGAAAGTTCGAAAGATCGTAATAATGAGAAGCAACATCTACTAGCCTGTGAATCCACATGGCAAACAAAAGAGAGATTTTTTCAGAAAAGAAAACCTCTGAGAGATAATAACCAAAGAAAACAAGAACAGGAAATGCAAGAACTTACCATTCACCACGAATGTCTGTCACAGTTCTTATGAAATTCCGACTAGTCAAAACATATTCATTGTAGATTACCCACTCCGGTTTGTGATCCAAGCAATTGGATGGATGCAAATGAACCACCTGCAAAACAAGAATGTAACCATCAGATTAGTACAAAGAGAAACATTATTTCAATGGAAACAACATAAACTGAATATGCTTTCACATACTTGGTTGTCTTTGACGGTCAAGTAATGGCCAGTACGTTCTAAGTGAGCCACTTGCATGAAATAACCTGCAAGCATGGCCTTCCTTATGTTGATGTAGTAATCGCGGCTGTTAAAATCAGTGCTGCACATCTTCAGGTTGAATCTTGACATTATCCGAACTAGCTGCTGTCTAACATTGTCTGCAGATTTCATCGCTCTATTGTTGATGAAGTTTTCATAGCACCAATTTGGATCTTCATCTGCGAGAATTCACATTGACCAAGTTAGTTACAGTCATTTTATTTGTCTAAAGTAACTATAACCCAAAGAGGAAGAGAAATTGATAATCACTTACTGTGTTGCTTGAAAGCGTGGTAGACATTCAACAATGTGAGGTGATCTCCATCAATGTGTCCAAACCTAGCTTTAGCTTCATCTGCTGCTTTTTGAGCCTCTCTAGGCCGAATAAAGCAATTCGGTACTAGAGAAAGAATTGGTAATTATAACAGAAGAGGTCCATGGAAGAGGTCAGCAGATGCATAGAGGCGATGAGACTGATACCATTTGCTTCATGAGAGAGAATAACTGAGAAACTGCAACTATTTGCATCAGCACTTACTTAGGACACCCCCTAACCATGGGTATGCAGAACCCACACTAGTGACAGCTGATGACAACCTAACTCTAATACTTCATTTTAAATGACAATTATACACATGAACGATAAAAGATGAGTTCTAATGCACATTAGACTAGATGCAGAATGAAAACTTGTAGCAAGTTTAAGCCTACCCTTAACTACATACCTAACCAAAGGTAGCAAGAACAAAAAGATAAAAGTAAAGGGCGGACCTGAGAGCATGGCTGAAACTGAGAGAATCTCGTTTGAGCAGTTGAATTCAGGACTGACTATGAGCATCTTTGCCATCTGTGGATCCAAGGGGAACTCACTCATGATCTCACCTGTCTTTGTCAAGTTACCTTCATCATCCAATGCTCCCAAGTAATTCAAAACTTCTAAGGCTCGCATCAGTGTTTCCGGAGCAGGGGGATCCATAAAATCAAAGTGCACCAAGTCATCAATTCCAAGTTTTTTCAAGGTCAAAACTGTGTTTGCAAGGTTTGATCTCAATATTTCAGGATACGTCTGCGGCTGCAAGTCATTATTAAAACTCTTTTCTGTATAAAGCCTGAAACATTTTCCAGGGCGTGTTCTACCGGCACGACCAGATCTCTGGTGAGCACTTGCCTTTGAAATTGGGGAGACCAACAAAGACTCAACACGGATTCGAGGGTTGTAGACTTTTTGCTTAGCAAAACCAGGATCAATGACGTAGACAATCCCATCTATGGTTAGAGAAGTCTCAGCAATGTTAGTTGAGACAACAATTTTTCTCCCAGGAGGACCACCTTCTGTTACCGGCTCTGGAGCAGGATCAAATATCTTCTGCTGCATCGCAGGTGGAAGAGTAGAATACAATGGCACAACTTTAATAGGCCCCACTTGATCTCCGAGATTACCAACCTCTTTATTGATTTTGCGGCATGCATCTTCGATCTCCTCTTCTCCAGTTAAGAAAACAAGAATATCACCAGGTGGCTCACACATGTGAATCTGGACAACAGTCCTAATAGCAGCCTCAAGATAGTCCCTCTCAGGCTCCTGAGTGTAAAAGATCTCAACAGGATGAAGCCTACCAGGAACTTTCATCAGAGGAGCACCGCTAAAATAATCCTGAAACTTTTCAGCTTCTAGAGTTGCACTCATCACAACTAACTTAAGATCAGGTCTATTTTTCAACACTTCTTTCAGAAGACCAAACAGCACATCTGTGGCTAGAGTCCTCTCGTGGGCCTCATCGAGAATAATCACTTTGTATCTCTCTAGAAGCGGGTCCGCCATTGCTTCTCTCAGGAGCATACCATCAGTCAAGTACCTGGTCATAGTGAGTAACACATGATTAGATACAAGTCCACAAGTACATAAATTATAAAGATGAGAAGCTAAAAGAGAGACAATGCTTACTTAAGAACCGTTCTGGGGCTACTGCAATCCTCGAAACGGATGCTGTAACCAACTTCTTCCCCAATAGTTACATCCATCTCTTCAGCAACACGACGGGACACAGACATGGCGGCAACTCTACGAGGCTGTGTGCATCCAACCAACCACTTCCTACGCTTATCCGATGTTTCAGCATCCACAGCATCTATCACAAACTGTGGAATCTGTACAAATAAACAAAATTCAGTATTAGCCTCAAAACATCATCTCCGATTAAATCAACCAAAACCCTCCTCGATATAAATTATTCCTAAGCTTATATATCAAATTCGAAGTATCGGAATAGAAAAGATGAAAACTTTACCTGAGTGGTTTTACCACTACCGGTCTCACCAACCAGAATTAGAGTTTGATTGCTGTTCAAAGTTTTGAGAAACTCCTCTTTCTGCAGCCATACAGGGAGAGTCCTCCGTTTCTCCAGAATGTCATAATATCTCTGTGAATAAGGCTTCCCGTTCCATTTATTGATGAGACTGTTGATTCCGCCGTCGGCAAGACCACTGATTTTGGTGTTCTTCGCCGCAGCAGACGGATCGTCCATAACATCGAACAGACTAATTTTCCTCTTTCTCTCCGTACCCATCACGAGAGTCTCTTACGAACGAATTACGGAAGCAAGAGAGATAGAACGAGGAAGCACAAGGCTAGGCCTTTGGAAGAAGCAAAAGCAGAAGAACGATGAATGAATGAAAATTTATGAAAGCTAGGGTTCGGCTGCGTGATTTAGGAGAAGAGAGAGAGGCGGCTTATGTTTAATTAGAATTTTCAATTTGACCCCAAATCTTAACAAGATATTCTTTAGCCCCCTCTAAATATTTGGAAAAGGAGCCAAGTGTTAGTTATGTGGGCTAGTAGGCTTTGTAATATGTAAAAATTGTCAGGCCTGGCCCAATATCCGAATGTACCGAATTATCGCCTTTTACACTTGGGCGGTGTAAAAGCCCGTATATTCATTTGGAATGTTGCGACAAGGAAAGCGACAAAATTACTAATTAATCCAAAACTTTTCCAAATATTATACTTTGTTTGTGGCCTACAAGATTTAGGTAGGTATAATAAGATCGTCCCTGACCATTGATAACTTGATATGCAAACTTCCGCAATACTTAGGGGGGTTTATTGGATCATTGATTTGAATGGAATTGGAAATCTAACTAAAATCATGTGTTATTCAATCATTGATTTTAAAATCTTTATAAAAATCATGTGTTATTGGTTCTATGATTTACAAATACTAGTTAAAATCACCCCTTATTCAATATTGAAGATTTGAGTATGGATTTGATTTCATATTGGATTTGAATGGATTTGAAAATCTGTTTTAGTTATAAATAGAGAGATTGAAATCATTGGGTTCCACCTAGTTATTTGAGTGGATTTGAAAAAAAATATATATATTAGTAGTTTTTATTTTCCATAATGTTTTGAATATCAAAAAGAAAAAAAAAACTGCTAATACAAAAATCACGAAACATATTCGTATAATACTTTCAAGCATATCGATCACAAAAAAAAACTGTTAATACAAATGATCATGAAACACCTTCATATAAAAGTATATTTTATCATATAATAAAAATCAAAAATACTAGAAAACAAAGGAAGGTTTTCGAAACCAAACAAAACTAGAGAAAAAATTCTAGAAAACCAACAATACTAGAAAACAAAAAAATAATTAATCTAACATTCCATAATGTTACGCTAGCTTAATCCAACCATGACGTTCATTAGTAGACATACTAACAAAGATTTCTTTCATCCCTAATTGGTGAATCACTTTAACCGCATCGTAACGAACTGTTTTATTCCTAATTATGGACTTTTTGATATCTTCTCATATGTGTGGAGAGAACAATCAGTGGAGAGAAACAAGAACATCAAACATGTGGAGTGATTCAATTCAGAGTTCATAGATGAGAACATGATAGGTTATTTTGTTTATCATAAAAAATTTCATGTTTTAATTTTATAATCTCTTTTCTATGATTTTCAAATCCATTTTATTTGACTCTAAAATCAACTTTATTTGATTTTCAAATCCACATTATTTGATTTTAAAATCAGTGGATTATGTGTGAATTTCCAAATGTGATAGGGATTTCTAATTCTATTCAAATCAATGATCCAATAACCCCTCCTTAATTAAAAGACTGAACAACAACAAAAAAAAAAAAAAAAAGAAGGAACTAAAAAAAAAATCCTCAAAACGGCCCAACATAACGCCTCCAATTCCAAAAGCGAAATAAGCATTTGAGGTTGCGAGCTTAATCTGGTCCTTGGTAAGAACACATTGGTCCCACTCTTCAAAGATAGGGCTTGTCGGTCTCTGAGAAAAAACACAAGTATGCATCATACGTCTCCCAACGTTCGTCATGTCGGGTAGGTTCCATGTGGTGGGATTGATCTCAACAGAGTTCTTGCATGTCAAACCCCATTCACTCTCAAGCTTCACCAGAGTCTTCTTGATGTCAAATCCAACGAACGTGAATTGAGGTAGGTTGAGAAAATTGAAGAGAGAGACAGGAAGATTGACAGATTCCTCACAAGGAAGTTTTACTATTAGGCAATGATCTCCATCGCACAGCTGGAGCAATACGGTTTTGAATTGCTTTCTTGCTTTTTGAACCCGTTCTGTTTCAAGGCCTATGATTTTCTTCGTGTTCTTCTTGTTGGACAAGAATGTCTCCACAGCAAGTTTGATGTCGCTATCTTTATCAGTTACTATCGTTTTGATGCGAGCTATTCCAGTGTCCACAATTGATGAAGACATCTCTGAAAAATATATGATTCCATAAACCATAAATCTTCTAATGATTAATAATGAAAACGGAAGCATACCTGATGAATCCATACCTTGTGATCTGGATTTAGGATTAGGTCTTCCAATTCCAAAGCAAACCCTAAGTTGCTTTAGGTTTCTGGTGGTGAGATGTAGAGAGTTTCCTTATTTTTTGGTTAGTGTTGTTCTGGGGATCTATTTATATAGAAATAATCTAATACATCTCCTCATTGAATTAGAAATTACTAAGTGTACCCAAATACTATTTTTTCTATAAGAGTTATGCCTCGTATCATTTACTTTATATCAAAGTGACCTCATAAGTTTTAAGTAACTAATTAAATGAGGATCCTAACACGTTGATAACACATGTGAACCCCAAATAATTTTTACAATCTCTGTTAGTATAGGAGAAAAAAATGGTAGATACGTTATCTTTATATAGACGTAAGGGAATTGCAAAAGTCTTATATGAGTTAAAGTTAAAATGGATTTATATGAGTTTTCTCAACCTTACAGATTTACGAGGCGTTAATAATTTGTTAGTGTCATCAACAACTTAAACATTTCCAACGAGCATTATAAGAGATATTATGACGACTAACTTTTATCTTTCTCTCCATATACTGTAAGATGGAAGAGTGGAGATGCTGAATAATGAATTAAAGGCTACATCTTAATATGTGGCCACCCAGAAATTTACGAATGGTGTCAAGGCCAGTTTCAATTTAAACGAAGATACTGTAACTTTTTATGTACACAAAATAATTGTTTGTGGCTCAAGAGATTCGTCCATGTAGTCGACCACTAAAATGCAAACATAAAACCAGCTTCCATTATTATTATTATCCAAGTACTTAACAAAACAAAGCAAACAAAGAAACACAACCAGACGTCTTGACTCAATCAATACTCAGCCATGAGCACGTTCCCAATTTTGAAAGCAAAGTAAGCATTGGCGGTTGCAAGATTGATCTGCTTCTGGCTAAGTCTGTAGGAGCCCCAATCCTCGAAGACGGCACTTGTTTGATACTTAAAAGAGACAAACGGGGAGAGGGTACAAAAAGGATTGCTGCTAAAAGAGACAAACTGACGGACAATACGGCATTTCTCCTCAGTCTTGTTTAAAAGGTCCCACGACGAGGGTCCGATCTCAACAGCATTGTTGCAGGTCAACCCAAACTCGCTCTCGAGATTCATCAGAGTCTTGTTGATGCCAATTCCAACGAATGTGATATAAGGCAGGTTGAGAAAATTGAGGAGACCGGAAGGAAGATTTCCACCAACAGGAAGTTGAACAATTAGGCAATGGTCTCCATCGCAGAGCTGGAGCAAGGTTGTTTTACTCTGTTGGCCTACTTTCTGCGCCCGCTCAGTGTGAAGACCAATAATTTTCGTCATGTTCCCCTCATTATCCAAGAATGTCTCCAGAATACCGCGAACGCTGAAGCCGTTGTCTTTATTAGCTATGAAGGAATTGACGCGAGCGCTTCCAATGTCTACAATCGAATTCATATTATACTGGAATAATGAGCGTACATGATGAATCCAAGTGCTCAAGGTACTTGCATCTTTATAGGTAAAAGGGAATTTCAAAAGCCACAGCATTTGGAGAGGAAACCGAAGAGCCAAAAGTTAAATGCATGTACTTAATTATAGCTGTTTGGACCTTTAAGATTCATGAGGCATTAGTAATATCGTAACGTTATATATTATCTTCCTGAATAAGTTTTTCATGGCCACAGAAAAACCATTCCATCAAGTCTTCAAAATGCGATAATGGCTAAACTGAAACAAATCTTCTGTTTAAAGCCAGAACTATGATTACAACGGAAATGGTTTTATAACTACTCTTAAGAAAGAAATTCTTAAAATGTATACAACAAACCCAAAGAAGGACCAGATATCTGGCAGTTACATGTACTTGTTGCAAGGTGATTCAACATATGTCCAGATATGAGAATGGCTTCACAGTAAGAAACAAACCTCGGTTGCGCATTGTTTGCACTTGTTGGTCGTTAATCCAGTTCCAGCACAATCCTGAAATTTTCAGAAAGCTTTTAGGTTACAAAAATAACAAGCAATCTAAACCTTCTAATTCACACTCAACAAAACCAAGAACAATTAGCTTCAGTTAACCATAACAGCATATTACTTCTGTCTTCAAACAGGGGAGTAGCAACTTACCAAACACGATCTGACTACGATGGTCTAATAACGATTGTAGGCTTTTCCATAGTCCTCACGTCTCTGGCGTTGGAACCCACCATAATTGTTGTCTTGATGCCTTGAAGAATAGTTATCTCCATGATTTGGATATCTTCTCTTGGAATCCATTGGCACATTGTTTCCACCATAGGGAGGAGGATTTGAAGAGTAGCCATCATCAAACTCAGCATAAGGAGGAAACTGTCTATAGTTACCATAATTCAGGCCAGAGTTTTGCTGCCGTGCTTGCTGTTGACGTCTCTGAGCATCCAGTTGAAGGAATTCATCCCATTGTTTAGCATTCATACCCCTTAGCCCAGCCAGTTTCTTCATGTAACTCTCTCTCAGTTCCCGGATTGTCTACAAACTCGCACAAATTGATGTCAGAAGCTGAAGTTCCTCAAAAGGAATTGCATTTCACTAGGAGACTGGGGACTAAATTACATTTGGAGAGATCCGCTGCCATCTAATACTATGAGCAATGAGCAATGTAAAAAGCATGAAACTTTCATAGTTGAAACTAATAGGAATTGTGATTTCTTAGGTGACAGAATTCAATCCAGCCTATACTCGGTTTGAATCTAAGAGGAACACATTCAGTCACTGGGTCACTTACCTCACGATGCTTAATTTTCTCCTCATCTTCTTCTTTATCGCACTTTTTTTCAAGCTCCATTGCATCCCTCGTATATTCCAATTCTAGTTCTTCTAAAGTCTGTGGGAAAGGAGGGCGTTCAAACTGATGTCTCACCTGAATATCGCTGGAGCCACCCATTCTCTCCTGATCCCATCTTTCAGACCTATAACCACTCACCTCAGACTTTTGCCTATCATACGGTTTATCCCATCCACTATAACGTGGTCTCCCTGGAGATTTCGAATGTGTGGAACGACTCCGAGCTCTGTCACTACCATAAGCTTCATAAAATGAATAATAATGTTAACTGCCTGACCACGAGACTGAACGAAAGGTTACAGCTACAGTAAGATACGTGATCTCAATTTCATTCAGAGAAGATCGAGCAAAAGTTCAGTAAACAATTTATTTACTTCAGTACTGTACAAAATGCTTGAACAAAAGGACTTACCTTTGGCTGCAAAATAAAGATAAAGAAAGGACATTATCGGCCAAAAAAAGCCGGAAAACGACCAATCAACTTCCTTAAAGACAAGACTAAAAGAGAAAATAACCAGGTCTCTAAGGTATCCTATCCTGTCCCTACCTTGTGGTGATCCTCGGGAAACATTTCGCTGATTCTCACGTATACGATTCTCTTCGCGCACACGATTATCCACAAACTTATCTTGCCTTCCAGAGCGCTCTGGGAAACTTGATGAACCATGTGATGGAGGGTGCTGCCTTTGAGGTTCAGAGTTTCGAGCACGTGGTGGACCAACAGAAGTTCGCCTAGGTGACCTCGATCTGCTCCTGTGGGAAACAGAAGAACTTTTCATCTCACCATCCTCCTTAACCTTGTGAACAGCATCAACACCTTTCCTCAAGATTAATCTGTCCTTGCCACTAACAATTATGAACTTCTCATCCATTTTAATCTTGCAGCCGGTCTCCCTTTCAATACTTTCTATAACTTGCTCAGTAAACAAAACTCTCACATTATTGTCCCTAGCTGGTACCCTTTCAAAGAATTCTTGAGACTTCCTGTTGGCACCAAGTGTAGATGGACATCCCTAACATATGGAACAAAGAGTAATGATGCAGCAATCAGAAAGACACACAAATGATGTATAAACTATAAAGGAGTTTGCAAAAAGAAATGATTACCTGAGTAAAATGACCAGACTCGCCACATATTTTACAGATCATTTCTTCTTCTTTTCTCTTCTTCCAATTCCTCTCAGTAGCTTTGGATTTAGCCTCCCAAACCTTAGCTTCTCGGCTAGTGAAATCAGTTGGTACAGAATTGGGGTCAGGTAGTTGCTCTTCTTCATCACATCTTTCTTCAGAACGTTGTTTGATAGGTTTGTCTTTGTCTTGGATAGTGTTGTTGGTCACAGTACTTGCAGGACCAGTATACTCCTTGTAGATTTCACTAAAGTCATCATCAAGCTCTGGGTCCGATCTAGTGCTCTCCATCTACAAATAAACACAACTTTCAATTTCAGTTTTCCAGAAAGACAATGATTCAATCGAGAGTTCATTCATCCATAAAAGTATCAAATTTGAAGACTCTATCACTAAGAATTAGAACAAGGAGAAAAAAACTGTGAATTTAGAAGAAAGACGCCACATTTTTCCAGAAGACAGATAACATAATTATGAGAAATTCTTCATAACTCAATAATACGATTAAACCAAAAAAAAAGTTGCCATCTTTCATAGAGATAAACGAAACTTGTGAGAGAATTCGAATAACCCTGTTACCAAACTCGCCGATTATCACAGATTGTCACAAATAGCTCAATGCAACCAACGAGAAAGCCAATAAGAGAGCGAAGAAGAGGAAGATTGTAACCTAGAAATTGAGAGTTAGGGTTTATCCTACCTTGCGAGGTGCGAATCAATGGCGACCCAAATTCTTGAAAACGAGAAGAAGATGCTAAACGAGACAATTAGCTTATTAGGGTTCGGTACCTGTGTGAACTGAAAATTGACAGCTCCCAATAATCAATTTTTAATTTCTTCTTTTGAACCTTCGATTTCTGTAAATAACGGATATACCCTCAAGAAAACGTCGTCGTTTTTTGGTTCTTAGGTTTTCACGTTTTTATCCATAAACGCTGTCGTTTAACTATGGTAATCAGAATGAGTTATATACCATTACAAAACTTTTATGCATGCTCTGAAATCTCAAACGACTTCTTTATTAATTATAGTTGTATCATACATTGAAGAAGAAGAGGGAAAAACAAAAAAACGACTTTATATTGTTAATGTGATCGATGTTATACTTATATAAAAGCCATTTATCTTTAATCTAGAGTAATCAACGAAAAGAAAAAGCAACAACATTAAATCGAATTAAACTTAATTAGATCTCTTGATAAGGAGAAACTAAGGTATCGGTATACAAAGCGGTTGTCGAACTATGGAACGGGATTTGGTCCACATCAATATTTCCTTCTTTAGGCCTAAATTTTGCAGCTTCTAAACCGATCATCCAAAACTTTGTAGCTAACCGACCAATACTTGTGACATTAATGGAAAAGATCTACTCCCATTTCTCAATTGAGTCTTCCATCTTCAATGACCATACATCCACATCCGGGTATTGTAGCACGTTCGATAGACATAAACGATCTTTCAAACTACATAATCTCATTTTGTGACTATGTTGTTCGTCATACCAACTCGGCCAAGATACTCTACTAAAGGTTTCAGTGTGAAGATCCAACGCTACTAACTTAATAGGCGTTTTTGATGATGACTTGTGATAACGTTGTGTCAACCAAAAGACGGATCCATTTGCAAAGACTGATGTTTGCTCATTAGAAATTTCCATGTTGGAAACAGGGAAAACACCAATCTGTCTTTGTTCGCTGCCATTGTCGAGGTTCAAAACCGAGGTCTTGAGAAGCATAGCATGTTCATCGAGACGTTTGTAGCAATTTATATTTATCGTTTTGTATGTTCCTGTTACTATGTCTTTCCCAAATCCAATGCAAAATAGCAATAGAGGCATAAAATCTACAGAGAAAAACATATATGTTATTCAAATTACCAATATTTTTTCTGTTGTTAAAGTATATATAAATTTGCTTTCATAATATTCTATAAAATTTGCAAGTTTGAGACGAATTAAACACATACCTGGAACGTGTTGCAACTGCGTTGGATAAAGTTTCCGGTGCTCTCTTGTCGCGGGGTTGATTATGTATACACTTGGTTCTAAATTTTTCCGATTCCTAAAGTTAGGCTATAACATTAGTGATTGACGAAAACTTTGAGAAAATTAGATTTATTGAAATTATTATCACTAAGTTAAAAAAAATAGAAGAAGATAAAATTCACTAAAAAATATCAAAAACAACCAATTTTTGTAATCCTTGCATATGCAAAGATTGATAGCTTGGCAACCAAATTCTGTACATGATAATTAGTATACCTTAACTCTTGGATGCAGACCAAACCGTCACAAGACCCTATAACTTTACATATGGTTATAGTTGGACCCACTGTTCTTGGACCATGAAAAATGTAAGAGCAAGGAGAACGACTGATTTGTGTGTCGATTTCGCCTTGATGATCTCTTGAAAAAGTCTCTAGAAGAATAGTTAGCGAGTTGTCGTCATCATGAGTCCTTGATCCAACAACAATTTTCGGGTTTGAGAAAGGACAAACCAAATGTTTTCTAACGAAATAGGTAGATTCGATCATCGATCTCCATTGTTTGGATACCGACTTGAATCGAATCAGAGATTTCACAGGAAGGTGTTGGAGGATCTCATCTTTCACTAAATCCTCATTTCCCCATTTTGCCATCGTTTTCGCCCTCTAGATTTGCAATTAGGGCTTTAGGTTTCCTTTTAGCTATATATATATATATATATGTAATAATATAGGACCTTGTAAAGAATATTCTTTTGTTTTATTTCCAACAACATCGTAAATAGTTTTAAAAATATATATTTAAAATTGTTAGTTAGTTACATCAAATATTAATTTAGTTAAAAAAATTAATAGATTTTTTCGGTGTCGACAAAAAAAAGGTTTTTTCGGTTTTAAGTATAATTTTTTAAAAATTATAAGTAAATTTTAGTGTGGATATTTTAATAATTTTATATATTAAAAATAGTTTTTAAAAAAAAAGGATGGGTATTTTTCAAACAAAAACTCATAAAGGAGGCATTTTTCCAAATTTACTCTTAAATATTATTTTGTCAATAATTCTTTCTTTTACAAATCAACAGCATGTGAAATTACATTACTAACTCAATTTAATAATATTTAAAATTTATCGATTTACCCCAAGATGCGTAAATAACATATATAAAATATTAATCGCTTATGTGACCATAACGACCGGAAACATAGGCCGACTGTTGAGCCCAATTCCTCAATATTCTTCTTCTTCAGTGGCCCAAGCAAGATCATCTATCAGAGCCACCCTTATTTCCCAAGCGATTCTCTTAGTTATTGGTATGTGAGTAAGTTGTTGCATGAATGGTCAGGTAGGTAAGCGTAGCAGTATTCCATAATATTTAAACTTTATCGATTTACCCCAAGATGCGTAAATAACATATATAAAATATTAATCGCTTATGTGACCATAAAGAAAATGAAATCGAATAATTAATATCGCAAGCTTCAAACCAAATGTTGCATAACACATAAGATAGACAATTTTAAATAACACATTGGCGCGATTGGCGCCCCTAGTATGGACTTACAAAATCACATTCATATATTGCCTGCCTCCTTATGCACAACCATCGTTCTTGGACCCGAAAAAGATTGCTTCCTATGTATAAATATAGTCACGAAAATTTAAGAATCCAAATCGCTTTATATATATATTTTAATAACAAAAAAAGGTTAGATCATAGATGATTGAGGGTGCTTACCAACTGATACAACGCTTGGTCACACGTATCTCTTTGTTCTTGCAGTTTCTTGGAAAGCAAGCTAACCAAATTCTCACCACTCGCATTTACGCATAACTGCTTAAGCTCTATATCTTGATGGCATATAGATCTCATGCATCTCCTGATTTCTCCGCTGTAAAAAGCAATAGTCGCACGTCCCAAATTAATGGGTTTAGGCAGCAACTGCAACGATGCTATTAACCTAACAGCTTCTGCTCGTTCTTGTCTGAGTTTTCCTGCAGAAATATCATGAATAAAGACTTTTTGTTTATCGATTAGTTTGGTTAGTGCGATAGCTATTTGAGTTCGGAGTTTCGCATCTCCATCGATGAGTAGCCTTCGACGACACTCTTCAAACCAATGACATGTTTGAACATCGTGGTCATCCTTAGAAGAATTAGGGAGAGGCAGTTCTCCAATGCTTCGTTTGATAACAGATAATCCATTTTCGATATCTGAAAACGATAATGAATATTCACCGATCATCCATATCGCGAAACCTATTTTCTCCTTAATGATCTCATGATGGATTTGACAATTGAAAGATGCGATGATGGTTTTCATCACATTCACTCGTAGCCTTGGATTCGACTTGAATTCTTTCAACGCTTGCTCCGAGTAGTTTTCCATGAAAATTTTGTTGAAGATTTCATTGGTCTTCTCGGTATCGAGTCCGAATATTACACAACCAGAAAATTTTATGTTCTCCGGTGGAGGGAGGCAAGGACGGACATAGTATGGCATTTTTTCTTTTAGTATGACAACAAAATTTTAGTATGACAACAAAATTTGCCAATTGCAACTTTCTAACAATCTTTCTCCTATATATGCTAATCCACTAGGAAAAAAAAGTTTTTTTCTCGGCAGTAGGAAAAAATGATAAAGAAAAATAGACAATAATAAAATTTTAATGAAGAAGATAAAGAGAATAATAATAACTCAGATAACTAAGAAGAGAAATCATACTAATAAATTAAAAATAAAGAAATTAAATATAAGGAAACTAGAAAGAGAAAAAAAAATAAGTATATTATAAAATCACCATACAAAATAGCTAAGAAATCTAATATAATTAAAAAGTTCCCCTAAAACTGCAATTTATCAGCTTACATAAAATCCATGTAACTTTATATAACAAAATCTTCAAATTTTTAATTGAGATTTTTTTTGGGTCAAACTATTTGAGATTTTTTATTATTACATTTTATTAATTACAATCTTAGAAGATATGTAGCGATTTAATAACTTGTTTACCTTAGGTTTTATTTTAACCATTTGTCTCTTCAAACCTTTACGACAACAATAATTTTATTAACTGCGAGAAGAAGTGTATATATATACTTCTGTTTTGGATTAGATTCAAAAAAAATTATAACACTCGACAAACATTAAATTAAAATCTTGTATTATTTAAATCTAGTATGTCGAGATTTGATGACTTGATCAAATCTTTTTTTTTTTTTTTGTGGCAGTTTGGAGCAAAAGACCATGTGATACGATCGACAAGATTAAATTTGGGACAGAGGGTGATGAATCCAAACATTTCTATAAATATAAATTGTTCACATAGTGTGGTCTTTATAAGGGTTTGACTCAATTCAAACGTTATGTTTAATACTGCTTCCAAACAGCTTGAAGACGGAACGAATCTCTAATGTTAACAAACATATACATGAGAGTATCATAATAGTCCACACGTCATTGTTCTTCTTAAAAGTAAAAATCATTTATTAGAGGTTAGGTTAGAATTTGAATTTGTTTTACTCCTTCATTTTCGTTTTTGGGTTTTAGAGGAAACCACAAGAATAAAATAAAAACCAAAAAGAAAACGTTAAAGTTTAAAATAGCAAGCGACATTGACACTTGACAGTGTATTATATATTTTCAACGCAGCAGGGTAATCATGAAATACAACTGGTGCTTATCTTTTTACAATAATCATAAGAGCTTAAGTTATCTTTTTCCTTAATAAAATATATACTGATCCATCCCATATCCTTTTCGATCCATGCATATATAACACTATGTAACATAACATTAATTAGTTTGGGTTTTTCCACATCAATATACCCTTCTGAATCCATCTGTTAAAATTAAATGTTCAGTAATCAGAAATTAATTTCTGTAAGAAAAAAAAGTCATCTGTTCCTTTGAACCCATTAAATTATGCTTCTCTGTTGAAGGGACAATCAATCAGAAATTAATCAAGGTTTACCGACTTCGGCTCTATATGAAAAAAAAAAAACATTAAACCCTAGACTAGCTAGAACGTATCATTGCTCTCAAAATATTGTACATTGTTCGAGGTTGGATATCACTTCGACGATCCATATACTAGAGTGAGTCGAGTGACATTAAAACTCGATTAATTAGGCAAACACACAAAATACTTAACTACCTAAATGTGATACGGTTCAATAAGGTTAATTAGTGTTTTGATCCTTGATGCATCAAACGGGTTACTGTAAAGTAAAGGAATATATCTCAATTAAACAAGTATGATTCCTCTCGTTCGGAAAAAAATACTCATCAGGATCAAATACATGTGACATCTTGAAGATCACCCTATCATTACAAGATTTGGAAAATTTCAACATCTACCTGATCCATTCAAGATTGCAAAGCAAAGATCCTATTTTTCATGACAATTAGAAAAAATAAACCTAGATAGCTACATAATTATGCGATTAACTAATACTCTTCCTTAATGATATGAGAGGAAACAACATCCTGAAGAAGGCCATGATCTTTGACTAAACCAGCTCCATCCAACAGATCCCGAGTTCGACTCTTCTTCACAACATGATCGTCATCATCATCACGATCAATTCCTTTTTCTTGCCTGTTAATGTACTCGGTTTCAAAAGAAGACGGCGACGGCCCTTGTTGTTGTTGTTGATGGTTGTTGTAATCTAAAAGCTGAGGAGGGAGTGTAGGGAGGCCAAAGTGGCCAAAGTGGGACCTAGAATCTGAGCCACTGGATCGAGAGCTGCGGTCTTTGGGCATGATGAGTACTGGACGAGGATGAGTATGTTGACCTTCGTAAGTGGTGATTACACTGCTTGGATCACTGAATGATCTCTCTACTCTCTTCTTCACGTCATAATTCCTTGCCAAGGGGGAAAAAACAAGCCATTAATTTAAATTTGTAAATCTCATAATTAATGTTGAATTTTTTCCAAAGAAGACAAAGGAAATGAATCTTAGTTACCTTGGAAAAGGGCTGTCTTTGACAGGCTTTTGACCGTATTTTCTCCACTTATAACCATCATCTAGATGAAGAACCTCACTCTTCGTGATGAATGACACTTTTGGCACCTTCATCTTCGTCTTCTCAATACTCTTAGTGAATTTAAACCTATAATCCCCAAGTTCAGCAAGCATAGTTTTTAAAAATGCTAACTTTTGTTTGCAAAACGAAAACAAAAGCTCAATCTCAAACTCACCGTTTATTTGTCTTATGCTGATGTTCTTCTCCATCTTCTTCTTCTTCTTCTTCTTCTTCGTCATCTCTCTTCTTTTCCGACGACAACGGCGAATGGGTGAGTGCATGACGATGAACACCCAGTAAATCCATGAACCCTACCGGATACCTCTCCGCCGATAAATCGTGGAAGTCAGAGAAGTGTGAGTAAACCCTTGTTTGCCCTAAATCGTAAAACGGCATCCCAACACCAATATTCTCCATAACCAAAGAAAGAGAAAGAGATAAAAGAGATTTTAGGGTTAGAGAAAAGATAGAGTGAGGAATGAAACATTGATTCTTGCTAAATATATGCCTTGAATTGATGACCGGCTATTGTAGGTGGATAGTCTTTAAACATTAATTAATCTGCGTGTCGTTTGGACAAGATACATTTTCGCGTGTTTTCTTTTTGACCGGTTCAGCAGTTAACCGAGATGACCAAGATAATTATGCTTTTTGAATTGTGTAATCTTCAGCGTTGGATCATGTGCATCCCAACACACCACAACGACGCCCACTTCTTATACTATTTGTAGTTTTGTACAATTGGCTCTGTCACTTTAGTTTTAAATTTTTAATCTATATTGATGTCCTTAATTACATAGTGTTCTGCTAGTTTTTTTTTCCTTCAGCAGAGAATGTGGGATACACTATGCTATTTTATTTTATTTCTTTTTCGAACAAGACATTTAAGATATATTACTAAAGCATTTTTTAAAATAGCACATAATTCCAATTATATATAGAAATTGCAATATACCTTTTTTAAATACAAACATTTACTTTTTTATCTTAAGTCAACAGCTTTTCTTTCCTTTGACAAAAAAATTAGCTTTTCTTCCTACTAGTATCTGTGATGTTAAAAACTTAAAAGCTTTTGATATTTTAAAAATCAATAGAAGGTAGAAACAACATCAAAGCAGCAAATTTGATGGAGAAATCATAGTCGGCGAATACCAAATCACCGTTCTTAGACTATCAAACGAAACTTGTTTTTGGTCCTCTCCAATCCTTCGAAAGTAAGCAGCCCTTAGACCAAGCATCCAACATTTTGCATCTAATCGATCGATATTAAGAATATTAAAAGAAAATAGTTTCTCCCAATTTTGAGTAGAATCTAATTCTTGTCGTAAACTCCAAACGTCTAATTCTGAACAATGTATGTGTAGCACATCTGATAAGCACAAACGTTCATTTAGGCTCCACATTTGCACACCACGAGAGTAACGGGTGTAACATTTAGGTAATGATACCCATCGAAATTTTTCTGTGTGTAGATCAATAGCTAATATCTGTGAAGGTAATTCTGAAAGTGTTTGATATCTCCAAGCATAAGTAAATTTTGTCCACCAAAAGAGTGATCCGTTTGCGTAAACCGGTGTCTGTTCATTGCAAATTTCGTGCTCATCTAAAACGTACCAACCGGCGTCTCTTTGCTTTCCATTATCAAGAGATATAGCTTTGATGTTGAAACGATCAAAATATCCACGAGGATGGGTTTTTTTCAAGTACATCAAAATCACCTTGTATGATTTTGTAATAATGTCTTTTCCAAATCCAACCGAAAATGGCATTATGGTCAAAAATCCACCTTCAAATGAACAAAAATACATATATCAGAAAAATGGTCAAATATCCACTATATTATTATATAACTTGAGAATTAGTCATAATCATTCTATCTATTGACACTAATCTGTAAACGTCTGATGTCATTGACCATTTATTATTAAATCTACGTATATCCTTTATACATTCTGTCTCTATATAAATTTATTTATCATTTCATATATATGATTACATGAATATTAATTTTGTACATAACAAACTTACTTAATAATTAGTTGTACACTTGTACCAGTCGACAAAAACGTGAATCATCATCTAGTGATTATTACATCCAAATCTATGATCACTTATTGAACAAAAAGAACGACGTACCTTGTTGCTCCAACATATCTGCCTGAAAAACTGTTCGATTCATCGTTGGATTGTTTACAAGACTATGGTAACTAAAATATCCGGGCCACAGCAACAATTCTGGAGACAGTGTTCGATGCTCTCCCGTCGTTGGATTGATTAAGTATATGTACTTAAAATCATAGGGCCCAACCAAAACCAATCCGTCACAAGACCCCAAGACTTGGATAGTTTCGTGTCGAGATTGGTTGATTGGATTATCAGGAAAAGTGTAAGAACTCGAAGAAGAAAGACAGATTTGTCCTTTGTTGTCATGATCTCTAGAAAAAGTTTTCAAAACCAAAGTTGTCGAGTCAGAATCTGATGACAGTTGATGAACAACAAGAAGTTTTGTGTTCGGGGTTTGTAATCCCAATCGAACGAGACGTTTGTGGGATAAATAGGTTGATTCGATCATCGATCTCCATTGTTTCGACACGGCCTTGAACTTAACAAGTGATTTCATTGGAAGATATTGAAGGATCTCTTCTAAAATATCATTTGGTGTAATGATAGTCTCAGGATTAATTTTGTCTTTCTCCATTCTTTTCCAACTAGATAGTTCCCAGTTTAGAGTTCTATATCATCAATATATATACTAAAGAAAAAAATTATGTATCTAATCATCAGTTTTTCAACTATTATAGATTGAAAATTAATGACTTTGAAAACAAAGTAGAACATTAATTTATGTAAAATTATAATAAATAGCTATTTATAATCTTTATCTTTAATACTACCAAAGAAAAAAATAGAAAAGATAATGTTAAAGATAAGGATTAAATAATTTGCTCTCACATAATTTTCTTTTAAGTATTAATTACTTTGAGTTATTTGTTAACAGTTTTTAATTGAAATTAATGTTTTAAATTTTCATCTAAAAAAAATCTTAGAAAAACCTTTTGGTATCAAATTATTTATCCTAATAAATTGTTTCTGTTATGATATTTGTTGTTAACTAAATAAGAAACAACATATATAGTATAAATGGAAATCTGTTGAAAATTTAGTTAATAGAACAAAAATAACTAAGAATTGAATTTAAAATTTAAGCAACATTTTTTTTTTTAACTCAGACGTAGTTGAATTTATTACCAACTCTATCATTGAAAATTAAATCTAAAAAGTAATGGTCAAAACTGATAACAGAGTTTTTGGAAATAGTCATGGAGAAAAAGATTCTAACACAATTCACATAAAAAAAAATGGTAAAAAGAAGACTAGATTGAGCGTTTCTCTAAACTTTAAATGGATTAGAGGAGTTTCTGAGTTCTGCAATGTTTTGAATAAATTCCCTCTAACGATACTATATAACAAAAAACAAAACAAAAAAAGACTGAAGATGAATAAATTCTTCAGAACGTCTTCTTTCTAGCAACAGCTTTTCGAGGTTCTCTCTTGGCAGATGTAGTGAACCCGGGAGACGAAATCCCAACCGTGGATTGGTAGATGTCTTTCAACCTTTTTTGTATAAGCATGTGGATTACTAATTATGGAAATGTTTCAAATTACAAATGTTACAATTTGGTAATAAATTTCTTACCTGGGGATGCTGAGGAACAGAGCAATTGCCGAAACTCCAATAACCAGTGGCAATATAGCTGCAGGTGTCACTTCCTGAAACCGATACAAATCAAACCACAATGAGAAAGAGAAAAAAAAAAGTACAAAGTCTATTGAAAATGTGGAAGACTGTGTAAGTTATATATTTACCTGACTCTGATGATCTGCCACGATGCTGTATCGAAGTGGACCGATATGGATTTGGGCATTTGTCTCAAAATCAACTTCAATAATCTCTGATTCTACTTTGTGGGAGATCAAAGGACGACTGGATTTAAGCTGCACGAGGTGCTTACCTTTGGGTAAGCCTTTTACTTGGAAGAAGTTGGAGAGTGGTAGTGGAAAGACATTCTCTATCTTAGATTTATCAATGGCTGATTTGATCTCCACTAGCAGATTCGAGTTTAGATCTTCGTTTTGTTTTCCTTCGACATGGCACGTCAATATGGTCGTTTCTGGTTGTTCAAATACCAAAAAGTCGAGCCCATTGATATCTTCATAACCAATCTATAAGAAAAGACAATTGTAAGGTACATTCTGTTGTTGAAATTGTGGATGATGAGAATGAATATTATATGGAGAAACAGAAACAAACCTGAAGAGAAACTGACTCTGGAGATGCACGTTCAATTTTATTGTTGCCTGAACCAATTTTCTTCGACACTTTAATTACATATGTTGCATCTGGATGTAACCCTCTCAGTCGA
Organism: Arabidopsis lyrata subsp. lyrata; assembly: GCF_000004255.2. Lineage (NCBI taxonomy): Eukaryota > Viridiplantae > Streptophyta > Magnoliopsida > Brassicales > Brassicaceae > Arabidopsis > Arabidopsis lyrata. The sequence continues at coordinate 20,786,798 of NW_003302551.1, forward strand.
TAATTTCCATTAATATCACTTGTAGTCTCCTCATAGTATCCTTTGGAGTCAGAGCGAGCTTCAATTGCAACACCTTCTTGTGGCTGGCCCGATAGGAGAGCGACTCTACCCATTGCACTGCAAAGGAATTGACAAGGTATAATGTTACAGAAATATAGAAGATTAAAGCCCTACCATATACGTTAAGTAAAATGGTAGTTTAGGACCAAAAATCTAAACATCCAAAATCAGAGCAGATAGTGGAGATCTATGAGATAGCAATTGAAACTCAAAATGACCAATGTAACTGGTCATGGTGAATTCGCACACGTTTCAAAGAAAGTGTTTTGCTCTAATTTTATTTCAGGAGAACTGAGCCTTGGTGCAATCATACTTAAAGAAGCGAGCTAGAAATTTTTAGGAGTAGGAAACAATTTATGCCAGAATCTAATCAAGGCAACAGATTATTTTGACAAAAGTAAAATCAGGAACGAATAGTTTGAAAAAGATGATTTAGAATAAGATCAAAACCTGTAGGCAACACGAGTAGCCTCAAAGACAGCTTCACTGGACTCCCCAGAACTTAGTTCTATAGCCAGTGTTGCGGGTTTGAAAGAATATTCCTGAGGAAAACGATAATAATCAGAAAATTCATCATCAATTTCTCATCACTTATCAGCTACTTTAACGTTTTGGGAAAGCCACTGAAGAATGTTCCCAATGATTTGCTAAGAATGCAAGGGGCGTATGGATTAATTACCTTAAGAAGGGGACGCAAGTAGAAATTTCCAGGGAATAAGCTATCAAACACAAAGAGTCCACCAGCGCCAGATATGGAATTATTTCTGTAACCATGATCGCCACTTAATGATAACAACAGCGGAGGTATTGATGTCTCGGCATTGTCCTTTGAGTTTACACGCACAGAGATCTGACCAAGCTTCTGGCAAGAGAAGGAATATGGTCCTAGCCTTTTAATATGGTAGCCAGCCTGCATGTGTAAGCCAAGATTAGGAACACATTATTTGAATGTAAGTGAGAATTTTAGTGTAACCAGGATGAGATCTAACTTAAAGATTAGACAAGTGAAGAAAAACATCATCTCAAGGTCAATTTACATGCACATGAAAAATATATCAGTATAATATACACCAACCTTTGAAGCCTCGGTGGCATATGGTATATCATCATACAAAGGCCCAGCAACAAATGAACCAGCTGGTGAAGTGCTTGTTTCAATAGCTACTTCACCTTTCTTAAGTGAAGAAATAAGGCTGTCTTTTGCAGCGGAAACCTTAATATGAACACCAGGAAGAGGAGGAGAGACTGATCCTTCTATGTAAAGACCAAGCCGACCAGTAAATGGAGAAACTGAAGCTTGGCATCCATCATTTGACACTACAGCCTATTAGAATAAACATAAATTAAGCTTGATGTTCTCATTATAGGATCTTTTATGGCTAGCAATACTTCTAGTTAATACTTACATGAAGCTCTTTAGGATAAAACAACATCTTCTTCTCCACATTACCCCTGAAACAGAATACAGCCATAGCTGAGGAACTTGAAAAGAATAATAGCTCCAATAATATTCTTTTGAGTGTTTGATTTTGAAACACAAATTTCTCTTCTATGAATTATGATACATTCCTAAGACAACTAACTCTAAACATTAGAAGTCTTGTTCATAGTTCCCTGAAATCATAAAAGAAGATCATACCTAGAATCTCGAGGAACAAAGCTAATCTTTTCACCAAGATTTTCCCAGGTATAGTACTCATAAACCCCACTTCCATCAGATGCAAGTTTGGCAGTAATACTGTTGATAACATTTCCTTTCTTGTCTTGAATATCAACAATGAAATTCTCTGGCAATTCAGACTCAATAGTTGAACTAGACTCCACATTTATCAGACCTTTGAGGAGGTACTTCTCTGCTTTCAGATGAATAGGCTGCAAAAAGAATAGAGATGCTAAGAAGGACAGGCCAAAGAATGCTGGAACAAAAGAGAAAACATTACAAAATAAAACCTGTGGATTTGAGACATCTATCTTTATTGAATTGCTCCCAAAGGACATGCATGAGTCAGAAAGCTGAAGCTCATGCCCTCCAGGTGACTCAACGCATATTTTCTGCGAACCTTTCTGTAGTTACCACAAATGAAGAAAATGGTTAGTTTTGATAGAGTAAAAGTATAGCACCCTAAATAGCCAAAACTCATGGAGAATCCACCTGACAAAGAATACCTTGATTTTCAAACTAGTAGGTGATCCATTAGGATGAGCGATTCTAGCGTCCACCTCATGGGTGGAGACAATATTAATCCAGTAACCTTTCTGGACAAATTCAATCCCTTTGATATCCTCAGTTCCGACATTCACATCAATGGAGCTACGATCCCAGCACCAACTGTCTTCATCAGATGCGGCTTCCGGTGAAATGCTTTTCACCTAATATAATCAAACGTGACTAGCAATTAGTAAATGTATTTAGCAAGTAATGTGAAATTTTCGGTCTCTCTTACAGAAGTACACAAGAGGAGAAAAAAGGTTGAGAAGAAACTATGCAGCCCACCTCAACTCTATATTTTCCAGGCAGTATGTCTGAAAATAGAAATTGACTGCTCTCGTCGGTTAAAACAACTGTCTTCTTGTCACGATCACCAGCCGCTCCCACAAGCACCACTGACACAGACGGACCACATTTCTCCTTGCAAGTAACAGAACCATGCACATTGACTCTGGCCTGCATCAACACCCAAAAAAAAATTAAAAGAAAGAAAACTTCCTGAACATGTGGAAATATATTGGCTATCCAACTCCTATATATACAATGCTACAAAAACATTTCCAAGAGAATAGAGTCATTCAGAGTGAATCACCTGAGAAAATTCTATGTTCAACAATGGGCTTTTAACGGCAACATCCAAATAAGCTGGCAAAAACAGAAGCTCAGAAGCACCCTTTGGTGTAGCAGCCAAAGCAGACAGCCTATATTCGCCTGGTGGAACCTGGAATATATATGATGGAAAGAAAATAAATAAATGAAAAAGAATGTGTTACAGAGTAAGAAACAGAGAACTCAGCCATAAACAGAAAAGTAACGAAGTCCCACATAAGCCAGAACCAACTCTCCAAATAATCAGTGCCTTTTCGGTTTCTTTGATAAAACTGACTTTTGTCTACTGGATTTACAAGAGATACATCTCTGCATCAACAAACCTCAAAGCAGAAAGTTCCGGTCTCATCTGTTAGCTTCATTTGTGGTTTGACATTTGTGGGTCCATGAGTCAAAGCTACCTATGATTTAAAAATATTAGAACGTTAAACATGAGACTATGAGAGACAAGTAACAACAGAGAAACATATGAACAAGAATTTACCTTTGCTTTGTGACGAGAACCAAACATTCGCACCACACCACAGATCTCATAGGATACAGCACTGATGTCTGGTAGTGAAGCCATATTTGGTAAAACCTAAACAAAGAAGTTTAAGTGATTACTTTAGTTTGCTGAACTTCAGTGAGGTGAAGCCATATCTGGAGCAATTAATTTAGCACGCAAGAAAAAAAATAAGTGAGACCGATACCATGAACTTCTTCAGTTTGTCAAACTTGTAATGCTCCTTGACTGCATCAATCGTATACTGATTTGACGTAACCTACGGAATTAAACCACTATTATGTTACATCCCCTGCTGTTAAACTATTGATCCCAGCAGCAAGAAATGAGATTAAAGGGGTGGTGGAATGAAACCAGATGGCACATATTTTAAATATATTTTTTTTTTGTCGGAACATATTTTAAATATATAATAATATATATGCTTTGCTTAGTACATAACCTTCAGAAATCTAGCCATATTCTTTACTCTAGACTCTAAAAGCCTCGAAGCATGCACCAAAAATTCACTAGGAGAGGTTGAGTAACAACTAATTTAGCAGGCTTACAACAGGAACAAGGTATAGTGTACAAAATTTAAATTGAAAATAGTATTTAAGTATACCTGGTCAAGCTTGTAATAGCCTTCCTTGTCCGTGACAGATCTTAGACTACCATCTACTAAGATTTTAACGCCCTCAACTCCCACTGAATTACCGTCAACTACACGACCCCCTATGGAGAATCCTGTTACCTAAAGGAGCATTCAGTTCAATATTTAGTGGAAGACACATGTAAGCAGAGTCCGATTATAGAAATATACAGAGTGGTATAAGAGTTTGCAGTTATTCTATCTGACCTGAAATTTTTGGGGAACGGTGACATGTTGATGCTCTACAGAAACAGGCATAACAGGAGGTGAAACATCAAAGACCGTATTCTCACCCTTATAATGTGGCACCAATTCGTATTTTCCTGAGGACGAAAAAATCAAGCGACCAAAAAATAGGTCAATAGAAATAAAGATCTGGACTATGCAACCAGAATTTCAAGTGTCCTTCTTGAAGTTCAACATACTTAATAGTCATTTAACTTATGTTGTACAATACATAATACATCAGGCTAAAGCTTAAGGTAAAATGAATGCTCAATGAAATGATTATGGATAAGTAAAAAATGATTTACCACAAGGGATGGACTTGAAACTGAAAATTCCTTCCGCATCGGATACAGCATGGCAGAGAGGCTTCCTTTCTCCAGCAGCGTCACCAAATCCTTGGGGGCAATCTACCATGGAAACATCATCTGAATGCAAATATATATGAACACCCAGGATTGGATTTCCCTACAAAAGGAAACAAAATAGTATTTATTAAACACTCAAAATTAAGGATAGAGACAAGTGCATGCATGATGGACAGGAACAGAATCAAACCAATGATACACCAATCGCTAGTTCCAATTATATCCAAATTTTACTCTTGCAAGCAGAGGAATGTAGTAGGATTTGAAAATCAGAAGAAAAAATAAACAGAGCAATAGAGGGATTACCTGAGCAACAACAGACCCCTTGAGATCATAACCACGGACGAAGAATATGTCATCCACCATGCCATTTGCAAATCCAAGTTCCACCTACAGGTAAACAGAGAACTTTAACTATTAGCATGCATAATTAAAATAATTCAAGCCAAATATATATAGAGAGGGATACAATAGAGAACAAAAACGAGTAGGGAAAGATATATGTACTCAAATGCAAAAAAGTTGGTCAGGAGAAATTCAAGCAACAGGATAACATGAAAACTAAATGCAAAACCAAAAAAATCTGAGACCTCTATTGAACCGCGAACTTCAACCTGCAGCTCTGGATGGGATGCACGGATATTGTATTTTCCTGCAACCAATCAGACAGACTCGTGATTTGATCATAACAAGATACCTAAAAAATAGGCACTTGACATTTGATGTTACAATATGGGAAACTTCCGACTACATACATGCAAGGCCAGAATAACAACGTGATAGAAAAATAGAAAAAGAGACACTGATGATGAAAGCTTAATGAGAATCCTTACCTGGAATAATATTCTTGAATAAGTAGCTCCCATCTGACGATGTGAGAACAGAAGCAACGGGATCTCCATCAGAAGACAACAATTCAACATTGACATCAGCTGGACCTCCATTCTTAATCACACAACTCTCCCCACCAACAGCTCCAAGGACTTTACCGGATAATGTAAAACTGCAATATACAAAAGAGTAAAAGATGAAAACTTTTAAAGGAAGAAAGATGAGCTAACCACCAATTACAAAGGTGAAAAAAGAAGAGGCAAACACATAGACTAAAACGAACCCCGTGAAGCGGAAGTTAATATCCTCATTGTTGTTGCAACTAGAGTCGTCAACAACGACAGAGACCTGCAACACCAAATTTATTGTCATAACTAGCTACAAGCCGGGTGTTTTTTTTGTCTAGAAAGATTCTTGATGCATAGTCCTCAGAAAAAAAATGGAGAACAGATTAACCTTATCTGGATTCCATGACCATCCCTCTGGTCCATTTATCTTGAGAATGAATGAGCCCTATGAGAAGAAAGCATAGAAATCACTTGCAGCAGAAACGCAACACCGATTTACCCAAACAAAAAAATCATTAAGGTTTGATGAATACCTTGTCATATACTGGGATGAAATAGTAACCATTTGGGGCACACTGTGTACTGTCTTTTACCAATCCATCTACTGTTTGAAGCTCAACCTTGTAATTTGAAGGGGAACAAACAAACAAATCAATAAAACTTCACTCAGAAAGATAGATAGAAAAAAAAACAGAGTCAACAAATTGAATTCTTACCGTGATATGAGAATAATCCAGTTTCCCATCGGATCCTTTCCGTGAGCTGACCAAAGACGAACTCGCCTGCACGTTTAATAATTCAGCAGCGTTAGTTAATAAATCCAGATCCGATCGTTCTTCCTGCTACTTAACCCATGATAATTTCCAAAAATCAAAACATCCTCCAAACTGCAAAATCTCAGATAGAAGTGCGTCGAAGTACTAAGCAGGTCCAACTACACTGAATCTACTTAGAAGCAAACACACACACTATCTAGTAAAATCGATCAGGAAGCAATCAGAACGATGGATAAAACGAATCGGGAAAGAAAAAGAAAAAAGATAAACCTCGACAAAACCACCGCAGCCTTTTATCGAATCCGCGGAAACACCATAGACTGTAGAAATCGCTATGAGGAAGACGATCAGAGAATGACAAATCTTCCTACTCGCCGCCATTGTTCCCGATGTGAAGCTCCGGTGAAGGAGCTAATAAAATGGTTGGAACTTAGGAAAAGAAGAGTGTTGTTTGTTCGTCAATGGAGCACGGATCCAAAATATCGGACCGATGATGACTCCGATCTGAATATCTCTCCGTTGGTTTTTAACAAGGTTCTCTTGTCTCGTTAGGGCTTAATGGGCTTTATAAGGCCCACTAAAACATAATATTTAATTAAAAATAATTGTTTTTTAATTACAGCTGTCGTGATTTGCTTACCGTTTGAAGAGTCATGTAGTAATCGCCAGTCAACTGTGGAAACCAAATTCCGGAAGAGAAATCAAAATGCTTCAGCTCCTGGTTGTAGCGTGGCTCTTGATTTTCACGGCGGAGACGGTCGTGTCTCACCAGGAATCCGGCGAATGGAGTTGTGAATCGGACTCGGAGATCCAGATCATAGCGGATTTCAGACCGGGGATTATCACTCTCGATGGTCACAACGATGACTGGAAGGACATTGACGGCTCCGAGTTCCCTCTCCGACCTGCACTTGATCCGGACGCCGATCACGAGTATGACGCCGGAAAGATGACAGTCAAGGTAATGTGTTGATTCGAATCGGATTTGCATTATCTTATTGGTTTGCCGACATTACTTGTAGATTATATATATTGATGCAATTTCTGAGTTTTTCAAGTTCTATTTGGTGAGTTTGACCATCTGATTAGTGATACTGAACTCATTGCGACATTTTGATTCGATTGATAAATCTGGATTTTGTGGACTTTGAGTTCGATTTCGTTCTTAACATTTGATTGGTGGATCTCTCTTTGCAGGCACTACATGATGGTCGAGATATCTACTTTATGCTAGAAATTGATGGAAATTACGCTTATGATAAAGGGTAAGTGTGTCTTTTATAATTTGGTTATCCCTTTCTAGACCTCTGTATGATCCAAGAACCGGTGAGTCGGTGAGCATTCATTACCTGAAATCTATACTAACTGCTTCAGATGATATTAAAATGATCCTTGATTTCTACATAACTTCAAATTGCAAGTCTATCATTATTGTAGTGAACTGCTTGCTTCTTTGAATCCAGTGAAAACAATAAGTGTCCTTCAGTGGCTCTCATGTTCCAAATTGGTGATCAAGCTACTTATCACAATGTAAGTTTTTCATTTGGCTTGAGTAATTTGTTCAACTATTTTATTTAAGATCCATGAATGTTTTATATGAAACAAGATGGGTGGTTGTAAAGAAGGGACAGACTCTTGTACCAGCAAGGCTTGCAGAGGCTTCGAGGTTGATATTATGCATTTCTCTATTGGAAATGCTATTCCAGGAAGGCTTTACGGTGGTAATCCAATAGACAACAGGGAAGGAAATGGAGGTGACAGGTGATTTGTAGTACAAATAGTTTGTTCTATCTCTCTCATACTTTGTTCTGGTGTTGTACCAATATAGTGAATCTCGTTTAGCTCCTTCTCTGTTTATCTAGTGGGGCTTATTTGTACCTCTGTTTATTTTGTTTATGAATGTCTCTGTGTGTTTTTCATATGTACAGATTTGGTCATCTGGTTGACATTTATGCCTGGAATCCACATTGTCGGTACCTTGATGGCCTTGGACCCTCAGGTAACCTATGACGATGTTATGGAATAACCAATTTCAACCTAAGAGCATAAATTACGTTTTTCTTTTGCTTTGGTTCATGGAAGCTTAGAAATTGACTTCTCTTCAATTATTTAAGCCCAGATTTTGTAGGTTCTTAATTCCTCTAGTGTGTTTCCCCATGTATAAGTCGTCCATAAAATATAAATTGTTTGTATTCTAGTTGGATGCTAGCTACTCGAGAGTGATCTATTTCTCGTGTGCAAATTACAAATATGTGATCCCATGAATATTCATTTTACAGGAAATGATTCTAGCGCACAGAACGATTGGCATGGAGCATGGTGGCACAGCAGCTTTACCACTCTGTCAGGTCAGTCTTACATATCTTCATAATCAGTTCCATGAGTTCCCAATACAGAGATATATTAATCATGTTCTTAACTGGAAAAAACAAGATGTGGAATTAAGTCTCGGTGTTTATAACCATATCATAGCCATAGGCATCTCCTCGGGTTACTTATCTTTGAAGTTTTAAACAGGTTATGTAGAGGAAGACAGCCCTTACACGCCAGATGGCAAGAAAGGAACTTACTATTTTGAGTTCTCAAGGCCCTTGAGGACAATGGACCGTCTCCAACAGGTCAGTAAATCTTCTACTCAATCAATGACGTTCGGTTACCATTGGCCCTTCCCTAAAAGTTAGCATAATCTCTATGGATTACCACTATGAATCAGTAGTTAATCTTAAACCAAATCCACATGTGTCACACTTGTAGAAACAACAATCTATCCCATGGATCTGAACCTGCTCAATATGAGTTATGTATAAAGAACATCTTCTTATAAAGCTAAGGTCCTAGATTGATATCTACAGGATGTTCAGTTCAAGCTTGGCTCGCCTGCCAAAATGTCGGTTGCATTCTGGTACCCAATGGATAGCAAACCGTGGCACGGATCAGGACACTACACGATCAACTGCGATTGGACACCGCTAGATATCTCCCCGGGCTCTTCTTCGGGTCTCACCGCTTCAACTGTGAAGGGCTCTAGCGATGGAACCAGCATTACAGCCATTTTGTTGTCCATGATTTCTCTTGTGTTTTCGGGTTTTATTGCGTATAGGCTATTTAGTCCCAGGGACGTTCCTTTCACACCCATGGAAAACAATCTGTAGGAGAAATAGGTGTACACGGTTATTAGTCCCTTTGGTCTCATTGCTGATTTGGTTTTGGTTCCACGTTGAGAGAGGTTCTTCTTTTTTGGCTTATAGTTAAAATGGGTTGATTTGTTGGTTTGTGTGGCTGTTGCAACCGTATCGATCCACTAAAAGAGATTAATTCTAGATCGCATAGAAATTTGAAAGTTGGTCTAAAAAAACGTTCGAGTGCATGATAAGGAACACATGGTAAACATTCATGCATGGTCGTTTAAAGATGAGATAAATATCAAATTAACAGGTAAAGAAATCAAAACCAATATAAATTCATCAATTGAAGAAATAGAGAAACATATTTGTTTAAAGCATTGACCATGAAACTAGACCGAAGAACCCAATCTCTCCGTATACAAAACGGTGCTGCAGTGATCATCGGGGACTTGATCTAAAGGATTATTATTAGCTGGATTTCTTCCTGTCGACCTAAAATAATAAGCAGCTAGACTGAGCTTCCAAAAGTTTCGGGGACTTGATCTAAAGGATTATTATTAGCTGGATTTCTTCCTGTCGACCTAAAATAATAAGCAGCTAGACTGAGCTTCCAAAAGTTTGCGTCTAAACACTTGGTGCTTAAGATATTAACTGAAAAAATCTTTGCCCACTTACACACTTTTGCTGCAAACTCCATACGTCCACACTCGAATTTTGTAGCACATCAGATATACATAAACTATCTTTTAGACTCCACAAGTACACACTTTTGGATTCTTTGGTGTACCAAGTCGGTAGTGACACATAACGAAATGTTTCTGTGTGGAGATCTATTGCTGCCAGCTTTATTAGTTTACTAGTATTACCACCCGCGCTTACGCGGGCATAGTTTTTATTTATTTACACATTAAATAAAATGAAAACAATATTATCAATATCTTTACATATAATTAAATTAAATTTATATTAATTGAAAGTTCATTTTATCTATTAAATTCTGATTAACAGGACGAATTAAAGATATCTGCATTTGCTTTTAAAACCACCAAATATAAAACTGAAACGCAAAACATGGAAAAGAATAAAGAAACGAACAATTAGATACATATCATATACACAATGACGAAGAAGTCTATTTTTACTCATCACATTGTTGTTCTCAAATTGTAATCAAGTCACTTATTCATCTTTTTAAAGTGACATACGATTCCTCCAACTTTAATTGTAGTCTTTTCTCCCTTCTTCTCTTATGTATACTTCGTCTTCTTTCCCGTACTCTTATACTATCTTCCATGCCCTTGATTCCACATTTTTGTATCTGAGAAGCTACAAATTTGAAAAACTATTGAGGAAAAAATATGTAATATGTTGACCAAAAGTAAACAAAAATAATGTTACTGGATTTCTATGAACAGAAAAATTGGAAGACCAACCTGAGCCTTGGTCTCAATCTAAACATGGGGTCCTTCTGGTTTCACGATATTTTTCTCTTATTCTTATGGTGTCTTGTAAGCTTCTTCATGGTCTTGTACTTGTGCTTCAAGCCTCAAGGTGAGCCTCTTACCCTCATTCTTTGCAAAATCACCACCATAACAAATTAACATGTTCCAGCAAATCAAGAATTAATTCAGTTCAAGAAAAGACACCTAGAAAGTGTGATTGACGTATTTTATTTACTTTTACCTTTTTGCCATATGTAGCTTTTGCTGACATATAGAAGAACAAAAGAAAAAACAAAAGCTTAGTAGAATTGAAAATTTGATACAATGCATATTAAGATTTGAGCATTGAAGAGTTTAGCCAGAGGATATACCAATCTTGATCAAAAGCCGTAGACTCAAAAGTGTAGGTATTCTGATACACAGGTCTTCGAACTATCTCATTAGATATTAAGATTCCATCAAAAAAGAAATTGTTAAAAAATATTCCATCACAAATTCTGAGAGAGTAATAGAGAATTGTCGCATATAATTTAGGGATTTAGAATTTGTGAATGCAAGTAGAGATGAATTTAAAGGAAGATGAACGAAACGGTTTCAAAGATCGTGGGATCGTGGTTTAGATTGTGGAGAAAATTTAGGATTTTGTTTCTTTAATATATAGCGGATAAATAAGTAGTTACTTATATCTGCCATGTAATTTATTTTGTTGTGTTTTTTTAATTGATTTTTTAAAAATAGAAACAAAAAACCATGTGACATAATTTTATTGGATAGGTGACTTGTGATTTATAAGATAAAGGATTAGTGAAAAGAGAATCTGGCTTTGGCAACCAATAAAGCGATCCATTTGCAAAGATTGATCGTTTATCATTGCCAATTCGATCGTAAGAAATGGGGAAACATACGTATCTTCGTTCGCCATTTTCTAGGTTTAAGGCTTCGGTCTTGACAACCTTACGATCGAATAAATACACCAATATTACTTTGTATGTTCCTGTAACAATATCTCTTCCAAATCCCACACTAAATGTCAATTCATTCGACCACCCTAAGGAAAAAATAAAAGACATTGTTGAATATAATTAAACTATAACAACTAGTCAACTATACATTTTGTAATTTATCAATTTACAATAAAATTAAATTAGAGAAATATCAATGGATATGCATAGACGAATGTATAATTGAGTCTCGTAAAGTTGCACTGTTCTCTCGCTTCTGTTCACTTTTTAAAGACGCATGTACCCCTATATTATGATATTAGAAACTTCGTAGATTATATGTTGAAATTATGTCAGACGGCAGGAGGAGATATTGTGTAGATATTGTTTTGGGAGTTGTGTTTATATATTTTTTTTTTTGCGAGAAACGAACAGTCGTGTTCTTTGCTTCCTATATGAAGAGACAGAGTCGGCGTTTTGGGACTGTAGAAAAAAGGAAATGACACCACAAAATTTTTTCTCTCTTATTTTCTTTATCTCCTTCTGATTCTCGAGCAAGTGTTTATTTCTCAGATCTGGGTTTTTATTGATCTCGATTTGTCTTCTGGTAATCAATATGCCATTTTTTCGTTTGATTTGTGTTTCAACGACATGTTTTGCACTAGGGTTTATGCAATTTTTTCCATAACAGATGAGGCCGATTCTGCTTTCTCCGCGTCTGATAGCTTTTGGTGAAGAACCTCGCGGCGAGAGGGTTAATGTTTATTAGAAGATGAAAACGGTGTGTGGTATCATCAATGTCCTCGACGATGATGAACGGCAGTACATATCTCGGTCTTCTCTCGGTCGCCTGTTGGAGTTTCTGAACAAACCAGCCTGATTATTTAATATCTGCCTTATTTTAGTTAGCAGCTAGTCATATTATCGACTAACAATGTTATCAATCGAAACTTGTTGTTTGGTGTTGGATGATTATTTTCAAATTTCAAGGTGAAAACATTATCGTAGTTATCAGATAACGTATTATCGGGATACTATTGTTATCAAAACAGAAATGTTGTTTTGATTAATGTTTTAAAAGTCTCAAGTAAAAATTTGTCTGATTATAGTTAATAGATAGCCGAATTATCGCCTAACATTGTTATCAATACATGGAGACATTGTTGTCTTGGGTTTGATGAATAGTTATAATTTTTGAGGTAATAACATGGTCATAGTTAGCCACTAACGTCTTATTGGGGTACTACTGTTAGCAAAACGTGAATGTTGTTTGTATGAATGTTTTTAAAAGCTGTTTTAAGTTAATATATGCCTTATTTTAGTTAGCAGCTAGTCGTATTATCGACTAACAATGTTATCAATCGAAACTTGTTGTTCGGTGTTTGATGATTATTTACAAATTTCGTTTGATGTTTGGTGTTTGATGATTGTGTTTTACCGTATCTTTATATTACCAATGTCGGCAGAGATATATTTTCAAAGATATCGTTAGCATTTAATGCTGTCGTACCTATGTTATAGGCAGTTAACAAGTTTTCTGTTTTGTAAGGGTGTTTTTGTCTTAAATGCTGTCAGGGAAGAGAGAGGTTTAATTATGTGATCTTTATGCATAGATACTTAATTTTTGGATCGTCTGGGCATAGATATTTAACTAACCCTTAAAATTATAAATAAAAATGTTTCATACCAGTCAGGGCTATTCTCTCGCAAAAACTCGGGAGAAAGAATCCGGAGTTTTCTTGTCGCAGGGTTAATCAGATAAATGTAACCGAGATCGTAGATGCAGACTATTCCGTTGCAATACCCCATTATTTGACCAACTGTATCATAAATAGAATATATGGGATATGGAACTGGAGATGTGTAAGAATGAATAAAGATTTTTATGTGGTCGTGATGATCTTTTGAATAAGAATCCAAAAATAGGGTTCTTGAACAACGATCACTAGACATTTCCAATCGAAGAACAAGGAGTTTTGGATTTGGGTGTCGGACAAGACATTTCTTGGCGAGGTATAGCTAGATTCGATCATTAATCTCCATTGCTTCGACACGGATTTGAATCGGAAGAGGGATTTCACCGGAAGACGCTCAAGAATCTCTTCAACGTAATCAACTTCGCAAGTGTTTGGATTTCTTATATATGTCTTTCTTCATTGTTTGCAACTGTTAATAATTCGTCTTGTGTCTAGGTATCTTTATATATAGATGTATGTTGTAATTCTTTTCCTCTTTCTTTCAATAGACGAGTCAGGGAAATATTCTGTAATATCTCTATTTATTTCAGCCGTACCTATTAATTCTCAAAACTAAGGAAGAGTCAATATACAATAATAAATAACTCGGAGGAAAAAAAGACAGTAGTAATAACGTTTGCCAACAAAAAGGAAACGAAAAATGTGAGAATAAATCTTCATACGATGAAAGTAAACCAATTATAAGAGAATATATATCCAAAATATATCTTCCTATAAGGAAATCGTACAAAAATTCAAATCAACATACTATATTATCTCAATGAGTTTTTTCAAAAAGACTAAGGTTAACTTAACACATGTTTGAAATTTTGTTTGGTATAGATTATATACATTTAAACCGTAATATATGGCCTTTGATTATCCGGTTAGCTAGGGCCATGCAAAGATGACCCTTGTAAGTATGAAACAAGTATGAAACAAGTACTTTAAAAAATAACTAATGAATGGCCTTTGATTATCCGGTTTTTTTTTTTTTTTTTTTTTTTTTTTTTTTCAAAAAAAAAAAAGTATCTTTCATTAGTTATTTTTTAAAGTTTTTTTTTTCTGTGTGTCAACTGTCAAATAACACGTCTGTATCTTTAACTTAATACATATTTTCCTTCCTTCCAGAGTACTGACTTCATGTGTAAGTTTTTTCTAAAGTAATAATTCCACTATTCCAGTTAATCTTTTTAGAGATTCAATCCAGAACAGTACGTAAAATCAGGACTTTAATTAATTCCCGAGAGCCAAAAAACTACATACGATAACATTTATTGCGTAACTTACCAAAAAAAAAAAACATTTATTGCGTATAGGTTATTTAGCCCAGGGACGTTCCATTCACACCCATGGAGAACAATCTGTAGGAGAAATAGGTTTACACAGTCCCTATCTGATGTCACATTTCTGATTTGGTTTTGCTACCACATTGAGAAAGGTTCTTCTTTTTTGGCTTATAGTGAAATGGGTTGATTTGTTTGATTTTCTGGCTTACTTTTGTCAAACTTGAAAGTTGAAACGGTAATGGTTGGTGAAAAGAAATTATTTGAATTATTGGTTTTACAACACTTTTAAGACGTCCCAATACAATAATACATGGTAAGGAACACATGTAAATATTAAGACTGTAACAAGTAAAGAAACCTAAGCCAGTAACACATATTCATTAACTGATGAAATAAAGAAACCTGTTTTTTCTTATGTCAAAGCATTGATCACGAAACTAGACCGAAGCCAACCAAGTTCTCCTCAAACAATCTGGTTCTATAGTGATTATCAGGGACATCCTCTAAACCACTCTTAGATGGCTTTTCTCCAACAGGTCTTACAGAACAAGCCGCCAGACCAAGTTTCCAAAAGTTTACGTCTAAACTATCGATGCTTAAAATTTTAATTGAATGAATCTTTTCCCACTTCACACTCGGATCTTCTTGCTGCAAACTCCATACGTCCACACTCGGATATTGACATTGTAGCACATCAGATAAACATAAACGATCTTTTAGACTCCACAAGTTGACACTTTCGGAGATATTGATGTACCAACTCGGTAACAACACATAACGAAAGCTTTCTGTGCGAAGATCCACAGCTGCAAGCTTCTTATATGTTAACCAAAAAAGAAATCCATTTACAAGATTGATGATGTTTTACCATTGCTAAGTTGATCGTAACGAATGGGACAACATATGCATCTTCGTTCTCCATTGTTGAGGTTAAAGACTTGGGGCTTGACAAGAGTGTTCCCAGCAAAACGTTGGAAGTTATACATGCAAGATTACTTTGTATGTTCCTGTAACCATGTCTCTTCCAAAACCAAAGTTTTTTTTGGATATTTTTGATTATTTAAAATTTTGTAAAATATTAATTAAGTCTTTTTATATGAATCAATATTAGAATACACATGCAAAAAATCAGGAGAAGGTATCATACTTGGTGTCTGTACAATCTCGCAAAAACTCAGGAGAGAGTATCCGGAGTTTTCTCGTCGTAGGGTTAATTATATAAATGGTCTCAGATTGGTAGATGCAGACTAAACCATTGCAATATCCCATTATTCGACCAACATGATCGAAATAAAATTCGCTTTGTGGATCTGGAAATTTGTAAGAACAAATAAAGATTTTGCTCTGGTCGTGATGAGCTTTTGAAATGGTCTCCAAAAAAATGGATGTTGAACTCTCATCTCTAGATGTTTCCGATCGAAGAACAAGGAGTTTCGGATTTTGGTATCGAGCAAGAGGTTTCTTGGCGAGATAGCTAGATTCGATCATAGATTTCCATTGTTTCGACTCTCGACACAGATTTGAATCTAAGTAGGGATTTTACGGGAAGACGCTCTAGAATCTCTTCTTCAGGTATATCATTATTATCATGCGTTACAACAATTCTAGTGTTTGGATTTGTTATGTCTTTCTCTATTGTTTGCACCGCTGAATTCACCTTGTATCTCTTTAGGTTTATATAATGTATTTGTCTTTGTAATCATTTCTTGATATTCCAACACATGTTCTTGTCCTCTTTATAATAAGTATGCAATTAATCAAATAAATCATAAAAAAGGCAAAATAAAATAAGAGAATAAATCCACATATATTAAAAAAGAAATCAATATTCAAAAAAATTCGAAAGAGTAATCAACGCCATTAAACCCTGCTATAAATACTCCCTGGGTTTGTGTATCTCAAAATTATTTTCGTATCTGTATAGTACGTACACGCAAGTATCGTATGTAATTAATTATTTCTTGGTCTCTACTAACTTTTTTTTTAGGGTCACAACTCAAAATGTCTCTGCTATTTGTTTATACGTTTAAGTTTGAGTACTGTTTTTATCTGTTTAATTAATTAATGTGTTTTTTTTAATAACATTGGCATCTTAAACAAAATTTATATGTTAATTGTAACAGGTAAAACGTCAAAAGATGATAAAGCGTATCAATTACATGTTGTAATATATATTGGCTTAATCAAATCAAAACCTAACGTGACAGTCTCTTCTTCCTCTTCCTCTCTTTCAAGTTTCAAACATAAATATATATATATATATATATATATATATATAACTATATATATATATAACCCACTAACCGCTTTTGTCTCTTTGTCTTTTTAACTGCAATAAACTAACTCTCTCTTCTTTTGATTTTCTGTCTACAAACGAGAGAAAGAATATGACTGGCGGCGAAAAGCGGTGGAGAGAGGCGGAGCAGCTAGTGATTGAGCAATTCCGGCTAATCACCACCACTCTTCTCAGCCTCCTCCTCCCTCTCTCTTTCCTCCTCCTTAGCCGTCTCTCCTCTGCCGCCTTCCTCCTCTCCTTATCATCGACGCCGCAAAATTCCGACTATTTCTTCCTCAACACAATCCCTGCACTACTATACGCCGTCGTTTCAATAATAACTGTTCATACTCTAATCCACTGCTTAATCACCAAGATCAGAACTTCGGAAGATACCAACCGTTCGATCGGTTTCTATTACCCACGTGTCAGCATCGCGTGGCTCATCCTTTTAATTCTTCAATTCTCCGTCGGATTAGGCCTTCAAGTAACGATGTCAAAAGGAGTCAACGGGATTGTCAACGGTAATAATCACAATTTCTTGACCAGACTCTTGTTCTTCTTTGGTCTCCTTGAGATGATACTTCAATGGTACCGAGTGATCGTGAAGACGGTGGTGGAAAGCGGTTTTGGCGGGAGAGAAGAAGAGACGGTGGTGGAGAGGGTGGCTTTGGCCGCTAGTTGCGGTGCTTTATGGTGGTGGAAGCTACGGGAAGAGGTAGAGGCTTTGGTTGGCGTGATGGAGGTTAAGAGAGCATTGTTATTGTTATCCATCGACGTCGATTACAATTTAAATAGTATCGTTGACTTAGGAACAATAGATTTCTTGAACTGGTTGTTGTATTATTTGATAGTGACGATTGGTGTGGTTAGGATCGTGAAAGGGTGTTTTCGGGTTGGAATGATCTTGCTTTTCGAGCAAGTTAGGAGAATTCCCCGTCGAATTTCCTCATCTGATGTCGTTAACCAAGAAGATGATAAAGTGTAGATTAATCTGAATTTACAAATATATAAACAAGAGGGAACACATGTAAAATCATATGTAGTTGTTTTAAAAAAAAAACGATATAAAAATCAAACATAACCATTTAGTCTCCAACAAGAAAAGAACCCAAATTGAAGAAATGAAATTAACATATTAAAGCATGGAGTATGAAACTAGACCGAAGAAACCAAGTCTTCCATATACAATGTAGTGCTACATTGATCTGCAGGGACTTTCTCTAAGAAATTTCTAGATGGTTTTTGACCTATAGGCCTAAAATAACAAGCAGCTAGACCAAGTTTCCAAAAGTTTGGGTCTAAACAATCCATACTTAAAATAGTAACTGAAAGAATCTTTTCCCACTTCATCACATTGGGACCTTCTTGCTGCAAACCCCAAATGTCCACATCAGGATATTGTAACACATCAGATAGACATAAACGATCTTTTAGACTCCATAAATACACACCACATGAGTAACTGGTGTACCAACTTGGCGGCAATACCTCAGAAAACATTTCTGTGTGAAGATCGAAAGCTGCAATCTTTAGGTTATAAATATTCTGCCAATAAAGTGATCCATTTGCAAAGATTGATGTTTTATCATTGCCAAGTTCATTGAAAAGAATGGGAAAACAGATACATCTTTGTTCGCCGTTGTTGAGGTTAAATACTTCAGTCTTGACTAGAAAGTTGTTAAAAACACGGTCGTATAGATACATCAAAACTTAGTTTGTATGATCCTGTAACGATGTCTCTCCCAAATCCCACATTAACTGGTACTTTACGCATAACTAAAAATAAACACAAAATAATATGTATGTTGATTATTTAATATTTTGAGTCTTTTATAGTATATATATATTTATGTCCATGTCTATGCAAAAGGATTTGTTTAATTAGCATACCAAAATCTATCAAACAAAAGAGTGTTTCGTACCTGGTAGGCATGTACACTTTTGCAAAAGATTAGAAGAAAGTATCCTGAGTTTTCTGGTCGTGGGGTTGATTATATAAATGTTTTCAGATTGGTAGATGCAGACTAAACCGTCGCAGTACCCAGCTATTCGACCAAGATTATTGAAATGATATTCACTATGTGGATATGATGGAAATTTGTAAGAACAAATAAAGATTTTGTTGTTCTCGCGGTGATCTTTTGAGATAGTCTCCAACAAAATGGTTCTTGAACAGCGATCACTAGATATTTCTGACCTAAGAACAAGGAGTTTCGGACTTGGGTATCGGACATGACGTTTATTGGCGAGATAGCTCGATTCGATCATCACTTTCCATTGTTTCGACACAGATTTGAATCTACAGAGGGATTTCGCAGGGATATGCTCGAGAACATTTTCTTCTAGTATATCATTTGACACAGCTTCGCTAGCTTTTGGATTAGTTATGTCTTTATTCATTGTTTCCAACTGTGAATTTGTCTTATCTCTTTGGGTATATATAATGTAAAAAAAATTATAACTATCTAGAGATTTTTTTACCACTTTTCCTTGTCCTCTTTTGTCCAAAACTAGGAAAATTAATATACAAAAATTAAATAAATCAGAAGAAAAAGGGCAATAGCAATTACAATTGTAAGAAACAAGAAGAGAATAAATCCACATGTATTAATCATAAATCAATTATCAAAAATAGCATATGAAACTACTACATTTGTCCATTATATATTTTATCATATAAGGTTGGACATAAAAAAAATATTATAATAAAAATCATATAAAAAACTAACAAAATTTGTCAAGCATATAACCAACAATGAAAAGGAATATATTCTTCCATTTATTTTGTGAAATAATATTACGTATAGAACTTACAACACCAAACTTAAGGACCAAATTAGCAAATCCTAAGAATGGGATGCCTAAGATCGGTTTGATTTCAACATAATAAAATTTCACACTTAAACTAATTTTAAAAAAGAAAATTTTTTTAATTTAAAATCTTTATTGAATTAAAATAATTTTTGGTTAATTTAACATGTTTACACGTGTTAAATTTAGATTACGTGAAAACATGTTAAACTTATAACACCAAACCTTACGGACCAAAGGAAATCCTAAGGACAGGATGCCTAAGCTCAGTTTATTTTCGACATTTTAATACTTAAACTTATTTTTAAAAAGTAATAGTGAAATTAATATGGTTTTAGTTATAAAAATTAATTATTTTAAAAAAGTTTATATATTAAATTTCTTTAAATTTTACTGAAAATCATTATTTTTTAAAATTAGTTTAAGTGTTAAATCTATATAACGTGAAAACATGCCGAACTTCAAACACCAAAGCTTACGGACCAACTAAGGACAGGAAGCCTAGCCGTAGTTAGTTTTCGACGTGTTTAAAATTTAACACTTAAACTAAATTTTAAAATTTTTTTATGAAATTTCATGGTTTATTCTTAAAGTTTAAGTGTTAAATTTGTTTTAAATTTTAGTGAAAACCATTATTATTATTTTTAAATGAGTTTAAGTGTTTAAATCAATATTACGTGAAAACATTATTACCGAACTTCGAACACCAAAGCTTACGGATCAACTAAGGACAGAATGCCTAGACGCGGTTAATTTTTGACGTGTTTAAAATTTTACACTTAAATTAATTTTAAATTTTTTTAATGAAATTTCATGGTTTATTATTAAAGTTTAAGTGTTAAATTTGTTTTAAATTTTAGCAAAAACCATTATCATTATTTTTAAATGAGTTTAAGTGTTAAATCTATATTACGTGAAAACATTACCGAACTTCGAACACCAAAGCTTACGGACCAATTAAGGACAAGATGCCTAGACGCAGTTTTCGATGTGTTATAACTTTAACTCTTAAACTAAGTTTAAAAAAATATTGAAATTAACATGATTTTGGTTTTAAAAAACTAATTATTGTTTAAAAGTTTTAGTCTTAAAATTTTTTTATATGAAATTTCATGGTTTAATATTTAAGTTCAAGTGTTAAATTTGTTTTAAATTTCAGTGAAAACTATTATTATTATGGGAGACTCACAAAAATGCCCCTTTTTTAATACCCCTTTTCAAAAATGCCCCCTTTGGATGTCCATTTTTAAAAATACCCCTTTTATGTACAAAATGACTAAATTACCCTTCTTTTAATAAAAGATATCATAAATATATAAGGAAATATAACAAAATTAGGTCCACAAAATACAAAATATTTTTTGGCGGGAAAAGTGATCCCCCAATTTTTCCCGCCAAAACACTTGTAAAAAATTGTAAAACCTTTAAAATACCTTGTAAAATTTTCCCGTAAAATTTTTTCCCGCCAAAAAATTTTCCCGCCAAAAATTTTTTTTTGCGGGAAAAGTGATTCCGCAATTTTTTTGGCGTTAAATTTTTGGCGGGAAAATTTTTCCCGCCAAAAATTTACAAGGTATTTTAAAGGTTTTTTACAAGGTATTTATAAGGTTTTACAAAAGAATACTCTTTCTTACGTTCTCGCGAATTGCTACAATTCCTGCTTTTGCTTCAATTGACATAAGTGTTATAAGGTTTTTACAAGTTATAAGGTTTTACAAGTTTTTTATAAGGTTTTACAAGTTATAAATACCTTATAAAACCTTAAAAGTACCTTGTAAAACCTTTTAAAATACATTGTAAAACCTTACAAAACACTTGTAAATACCTTGTAAAAAACCTTTAAAATACCTTGTAAATTTTTCCCGCCAAAAATTTTCCCGCCAAAAAAATTTCGCAAAAAAAATTGCGGAATCACTTTTCCCGCAAAAAAATTTTTTTGGCGGGAAAAATTTTTACGGGAAAATTTTACAAGGTTTTTTAAAGGTTTTTACAAGTGTTTTGGCGGGAAAATTGCAGGATCACTTTTCCCGCCAAAAAATATTTTGTATTTTGTGGACATAATTTTGTTTCAAATAAGGGTAATATGGTCATTAAAAATTAAAAGAGGGCAAACTTAAAAATGGACTCTCAAAGGGGGCATTTTTGAAAAGGGGTATTGAAAAAGGGGCATTTTTAACAATTTCTCTATTATTATTTTTAAAAAGTGTTAAATTTTGACGTGTTTAAAATTTAACAATTAAATTAATTATTAAATTTTTTTTATGAAATTTCATTGTTTATAATAATTATTATTATTAATATAAAAATTAACATGATTTTGGTTTTAAAAAATTAATTATTGTTTTAAATTTTTATATGAAATTTCATGGTTTATTCTTAAAGTTTAAGTATTAAATTTGTTTTAAACTTTAGTGAGAACTATTATTATTATTTTTAAATGAGTTTAAATGTTAAATCTAACGTGAAAATATTACTGACTTTGAACACCAAAGCTTACGGACCAACTAAGGACATGATGCGTAGGCGTGGTTAGTTTTCGACGTGTTTAAAATTTAACTCTTAAACTAAGTTTTACAAAATAATATTGAAATTAACATGATTTTGGTTTTAAAAAATTAGTTATTGTTTAAAAGTTTTAGTGTTTTAAAATTTTTTTATATGAAATTTCATGGTTTATTCTTTAAGTTTAAGTGTTAAATTTGTTTTAAATTTTAGTGAAAACTATTATTATTATTTTAAATGAGTTTAAGTGTTAAATCTATATTACGTGAAAACATTACCGAACTTCGAACACCAAAGCTTACGGACCAACTAAGGACAGGATGCCTAGGCGCGGTTAGTTTTTGATGTGTTTTAAATTTTAGTGAGAACTATTATTATTATTTTTAAATGAGTTTAAATGTTAAATCTAACGTGAAAACATTACCGACTTTGAACACCAAAGCTTACGGACCAACTAAGGACAAGATGCGTAGGCGCGGTTAGTTTTCGACGTGTTTAAAATTTAACTCTTAAACTAAGTTTTAAAAAATAATATTGAAATTAACATGATTTTGGTTTTAAAAAATTAGTTATTGTTTAAAAGTTTTAGTGTTTTTAAATTTTTTTATATGAAATTTCATGGTTTATTCTTTAAGTTTAAGTGTTAAATTTGTTTTAAATTTTAGTGAAAACTATTATTATTATTTTAAATGAGTTTAAGTGTTAAATCTATATTACGTGAAAACATTACCGAACTTCGAACACCAAAGCTTACGGACCAACTAAGGACAGGATGCCTAGGCGCGGTTAGTTTTCGACGTGTTTAAAATTTAACTCATAAACTAAGTTTTAAAAAATAATATTGAAATTAACATGATTTTGGTTTTAAAAAATTAATTATTGTTTAAAAGTTTTAATGTATAAAATTTTTTATATGAAATTTCATGGTTTATTCTTTAAGTTTAAGTGTTAAATTTGTTTTAAATTTTAGTGAAAACTATTATTATTATTTTTAAATGAGTTTAAGTGTTAAATCTATATTACGTGAAAACATTACCGAACTTCGAACACCAAAGCTTACGGACCAACTAAGGACAGGATGCCTAGGCGCGGTTAGTTTTCGACGTGTTTAAAATTTAACTCTTAAACTAAGTTTTAAAAAATAATATTGAAATTAACATGATTTTGGTTTTAAAAAATTAATTATTGTTTAAAAGTTTTAATGTATAAAATAAATTTAACACTTAAATTAATTTTTAAAATTGTTTTATGAAATTTCATGGTTTATTCTTAAAGTTTAAGTGTTAAATTTGTTTTAAATTTTAGTAAAAATCATTATTATTATTTTTAAATGAGTTTGTGTGTTAAATTTATATTACGTGAAAACATTACCGAACTTCGAACACCAAAGCTTACGGACCAACTAAGGACAGGATGCCTAGGCGCGGTTAGTTTTCGACGTGTTTAAAATTTAACTCTTAAGCTAAGGTTTTAAAAGTTAATTATTGTTTAAAAGTTTTAGTATGAAATTTTTAAAAAATTTTAGTTAAAATTATTATCATTTTTAAAAAAATATTACTTGCAAAAAAATACCTTTTTAAAATTTAACAATACTTAGACTAATTTTAAAGCCAAAAAGAAAAAAGAATGTAAAAGATAATACCTGGTTGGGATTGGGTAGCAAAGAGAGCCCATGAAACAAAGCCATCGCCAAAGCCAGACCGTCTGGCGGGAAAATACGTAATCATATTTTTGGCGGGAAAATGCGAAATCTCGTTCTTGGCGGAAAAAATTATGGAATTGCGTTTTTGGCGGGAAAATGTTGAATCACGTTTTGGCGGAAAAATTTATTTCATGGTTTTAATAGTTAAATCATGTTTACTTTGGTTTACTAAAATCGGTTTACACATTTGATTTGGTTATATTTGGTTTACACATTTGATTTAGAATGTTTAATCTTTATTGGTTTGGTTATGAGTAATCCATTAATCCATTCTAACATAAACTATTTCAATCCAATTCATTAAACTCACTAATCCATTAAATCCATTAATCCATTAAGATCCAAATTTCTCATTCATTATATCCATGGATTGGATTGGTTTGGATTGATCCATTAACTTTTATCCATTTTGACACCCCTAGCCAGACGTGAGCCCGTAATTACAACGGCACATGAAGAAACAATCTGCTCCACCGTGAATCTCTCACCACTCTCCTCACCCAAACCATCCCCAAGCGCGCTATAATAGTACTGCAAAGCCTCCACGAATCTCCCTAAAAAGCTTCCTCCATCGTCGTAGCTCAATTTTTGCTCCACCACCGTAATCAGATTCGGTTTCAGCTTCCGTAAAATCTCCAACGTCTCGAGATCGTTCCGGGTGACGTCATATAACCGGTGTTGCATCTAGTGAACCACCACGGCTTCGCCTTGTCTCGGATCGATTAGGTTTCCGATTTTTCCTTCAATTGGTTGAAATTCGAAAGGGAGGTTTAACGATGATGCGAAGTCGGCGATCCGATCAATGAGATCATTCAATCATCTGCGATCTATTGAGAAGATAACTGAAAAAGAAATAGATGATAAATTTTGTGTGTTTGGTTTTCTTTCTCGAAGAAGAAGATGAAGGATAGTAGAGAATTTTGATTTCTCACGAAGAGGAAGAGAAGAAGAAGAAGAAGAAGAAGAAGAAGGTTTTTTAGCCGTTACAAGGTTTTGTGATTTTGTAGATATTGTATAGATTTTCTAGCCGTTACAAGGTTTTGTGATTTTGTAGATATTGTATAGATTTTCTAGCCGTTACAAGGTTTTGTGATTTTGTAGATATTGTATAGATTTTCTAGCCGTTACAAGGTTTTGTGATTTTGTAGCTTTAGCTCTGTATAAATATGTGAACCTTATTATGTAGAAGCTGCGGAGTCTTTTCTTGATTAAATAAAGGAAATTTTGTTAACAAAAGCAATCATCACAAAAATTTCCTTTTTTTTTTTTAAGGTTGAGTATTTTCCTTTTTTTTTGTTGTTTCCTTTTTTTTTTTTTTTAACCTTTTTAATATATTTGGGGGCTTTAATTAATTAATTAAATACACAGAGTAAGATGAAGAATATCAACTCCATTCCCTTAGGAGGTCTCTGATGCTTATATAATGTGCACGTTCGTTGAGGAGCTAAGAAGAATCAGATGGTCCAATTAACCAAGAGATTGACCCGATAAAACCATTCATGGGACCAGCGTGAGTCAGAGGAAAACTAAAACTTTGTTCTTTTTTTTTTGTCTTTTCATTTCAGTTGTCATAGTGGTTTTTCCAATATGGTTTTGGTTTGGTTGGTTAAACTGGATCGACCATCCCTACATTAAACAAACAATTCTGAACAAGTAACTGGAGCTATGATTAGTTTGTAAACTCTATTTATCGTTTATGGAGCAAATGGAGGTAAAGGAAGTGGTTCCATGTATCAGGAACACCAGGGAGACACCAATGACTGCAATCTTGGACAGCTTTTGAACGCCGGTTTTCGGGTTTTGTTCCGTAAATAGACGGGTGGGCGTCAATTCTGTACTGAGATAAACCGCTAACGTTCAAGAGGGTTACCGGTGTTCTCATCTGCTTCAGTACTTCCTCAACAATGGACTTTTTGCTCGAGTAACTCGGTTTGAAGGTTTGGTTCAACGGCATGTTGGCTTCTCTGCAGTGACCTCCTGAGTTCCATTCTCCTCCACTGTCCAAAGAAGCAATACATAGATAATAAATTGAGAAGAACAAAAATATCTGTCTTTCAAAACAACAAGTAGAGAGAGACAGGTGAAAAACCTGAAATGAGAAGGTGCAGCGCTTCTAAAGAAAACGCGAGTTTTCTTCGGGTCGACATTTTTGTCAACCCATGATGACCAAGTCTGCAAAGCTTTCTTGAAAGCGGTTGATACATCGAGCTTGGGATGAATCTGGTCTCCTTCTTGGTAATAGTTGACCCTGCAAACTTAAACTAATCAATCATTATCTTGATTCCATTCTTCTTCTGATGTTTTAAAGTGAAAAAGTACTGACCCCGATTTGGTTTTGTAATGAGACCACCAATGAGCTGTATTGAACACTAAGATATTAGCACCTTTCCATCTCGAAGAGGTTCGATCCATAGCATCGATTCTAAGTGTTTCTCTTCTCTTCTTTCCTATTCTTGCTCTACCCTCACGAACCAAGAAATGAGTAACATAGAATTCCACAGTGCATTTATAATCCTAGTCAAGTACACAAACACAACATTAACACAATCACAGATCTAGATACACTTATGGTCCATTGAGATTATTTATAGTCATGTACCACGAAACGGAAGCTGTAATTCCCTTTCTCTTTTGTGATTCTTCGGTTGTGGATTTCGTAGACTCTCTTGGGATCTTTAACAGCTTGAAACAACAAACAAAGCATAGATTCCCACTGGTTCCTATTAATTGAATCTCCAACGAACACTAGCCTCTTCCCTCTAATCATTTCCAGCATTTTTGTAGCATTGAACCTAAACTCACACATACCAAAAATGACCACAATTTCAAAAATCAGGACCATGAAATGATTAACTGCTCAGTGGAACAATGAATCACAATTATCATCATCAGTCACTATCACCAATCATTACCACTCCAATAGAGAGATCTTCTTAAGGTCTAAGAGGAAAACAACAAAAATTAGAAAGAAGAAGTTAAACCTGGGAGCATCACAATCTTGAGGCTCCCATCTCCAATTCATGTAATTAAGATTCAATCGTCCATTGCTTTGACAACTAAATCCTTCATCGATAAAAGGACAAGACGCATTTGTGTACAATGGATAGTCGCTATCGTAAACCCACTTCCCTTTCGTAACATCACACTCTTCGATTCTCTTCTTTGTCTTCTCCTCACCATTGTTGCTCGAAACTTCAACCACTTTAATCGAAGTTAAATTAGCAATTTCCCTAACTTCCTTAACCAAACTCTCGCCGCGAATCTTCTGCTCAAAAACTGAAATTTTTGAAGACCCGGAAGTGTTTTCGGGCGAATTGAAATGGGTAGAGATCGGAACCGGGCTTGCTTGAGGAGAAACTGAAGAATCGGAGACGGCGGCCAAAGGACTTAAATCGATCTGGAAGTTAGAGTCTGGTGTTGGGTAAAGAGAAGAGTTAGATTTGATTAAGGAAGAGGAGAAGAAAGTGAAGAAAACAATGGCGGAAGAGATTGTTGTGATGATGAATGCTAAGACTCTCGTGGACTTCACAGAGATGCTCCTTTGTCTCTCCATCTCTCTCTCTTTATTTTTTTCTCTGTAACTGTTAACAACTTAGTGAAGAAAAAAACAGTCTCATAATTATCTGTATCAGAGAATTTGAAATCGAAATGCAAATATTTGAGAAAAGGATTGAAATTTGGAGTCGTCAGAGGTGGTTGAGTTCGTGGGGACGTGGGGTATTGAGAAAGTCAGAAAGAGAGATTCGGTGAAGAAATGATAATGACGTTCTTACAAACTCGTGAGCTCATGAATTTTACAATAATTAACAGAAAAAGAGGGAAAGATAATGATTATTTTGATTTAAAATTCAGGATTAGGAAATTACTAGTGTGACAGATTGGATTTGGCATTTAACGTGGTGGGACACTCGGGGGACATTGGATTGGAATTGGTTTTTTTTTTTTTTTTTTTTTTTAATTTCCATAAATACCGATAGAAGAAAGAAGAGATCAGGCCCATACATTTCGGCTTTTTAAAGCCCATGGATAAGAGGTTAGGCCCAATAAGACACGAATGGAGAGTAGAGAAGTGATTCTCTGCTTACGCAGTTTTCAATCACCATTTCGTTTTCGTCGTGAGCTTCTCTCTCGTTCATCGACACAATCTGATTCGGTAAAGTCCATATTCTTCCCTTGATGATATATGTTGTTTCCTTTATAATTTTGGGGTGATTTTCGTTATAGATAGATATGTGGCGGATTGTGAAGTGACGATTAATTTTTATCAGATTCGAATCGATTTCTCTTTTTTTTTTCCCGTGTAGATCGGTGTGATTACGATCGGAATTTGTCGCTGGTTCTCTTAGGATTGTGATTCTTTGAAAAAATTAATCCTTTTATTCGGGAGAAATGCCAATTTTATTTCGTGTTTCAGTATCTGGATTCTTTGGATTAGGGTTCTTGTACCATTTTAGTAATAAATCAGAAGCCTTTGATATCTTCCATTATTTAGAGCCGTAATTTAGAGATCAGATAGAAAAATGGATCGAAATTTTACATGTTTATGTATATAAATAGACTCCAAGTGCATACCAGGAGTAGAAATTGCTTTGAGAGCTTATCTGATCAAAAAGAGAGTGTGTGTGTGTAGATGTTATGTTGGTTGTCAATAAAGTTTTCAGCTTTAGGAATCGTGAGCATTGTGAAGGTCTCAATTATGTTAGTGGTGACTCTATGATTAAAATTTGTGGTAGGTTGAGAAGAAATGGCAGGACACAAGGTCGCGCATGCCACATTGAAAGGCCCAAGTGTTGTGAAGGAATTGATTATTGGTTTGACACTTGGTTTAGCTGCTGGTGGTCTCTGGAAGATGCACCATTGGAATGAGCAGAGGAAAACCAGAACTTTCTATGATTTGCTTGAAAGAGGTGAGATCAGTGTTGTCGCCGCTGAAGAGTGAATGAAATGCCTCCCTCTCACTCTCACTATATGTTGTTGGCTTGATTTTTCTGTTTTATTGTTTCTTGAGATCTCAGATAAGTTACCTAAGACAATGGTTGCATGAGAAATAAACAATCAATCTGAGATCAAAATTGGAGAGTTCACATTGTTTTCCAGAGATACATGATTCAACTTCAGACATCTTTCTTGAATTTTCCACTTTTTTTATGTTTCTTTTCATTTCCAGATTGATCCGTTTATATGATGACATTTTTTATATAAAATATCTAACGAGCACCAGTGTTCTTAGAAAACGGCTTGGATGGCTGCAATTTTTCAACGTCGTACTGCTACATAAAAATATGTTTTATCGAGGAAATTATTTCCATAGCTCGATCGGAAAAAAAGATATCACAAGAGGTAATTAAAATACGTGGAACTTTATTGTTGGTTAACAGAGGATAAGAAATGGGGTTCACAGAATTAAATTCACGCACACTTCATATATCTTGTTCCTCCCATTTATCTGAAATATCTTCTTTTATCAAAAAATTGTATTCAAAGGCTGCGTGTATCTTCTCCATCCAAAGATGGCAACAATAGCTACTAGTCTTAACATTGCAACCCAACGTGTCATCGTCACCAGCGAGAATAGACCAGTTCTTCTCGCCGGTCCAGTCCATTTGAACAATCCGTGGAATCTTGGGTCAAGAACAACCAACCGGATGGTGAAACTTAAGCCGATTAGAGCAGCACCGGAAGGAGGGATATCGGATGTAGTGGAGAAAAGCATTAAGGAAGCTCAGGAGACTTGTGCGGGCGATCCTGTGAGTGGAGAGTGTGTAGCTGCGTGGGACGAGGTTGAAGAGCTTAGCGCTGCAGCTAGCCACGCTAGAGACAAGAAGAAATCCGATGGTTCGGACCCTTTGGAGGAATACTGCAAAGATAATCCTGAGACCAACGAGTGCCGTACTTATGACAACTGAAGCGATCAAGATCATGTTCCAGTCAATTCGGTAATGTAAGGTGATATGAATGCTGTCTTTGTAAGTCTCAATTACCTCTAAAAACATTTGTAATTTGTAGTTCCATAAACGAATACAAAAGGCAAAATATCAAAAGAGGTAAATGCGCAGAGAACAATAAGAAAGCTTGAATTCAATAAGAAACACA
This sequence comes from Arabidopsis lyrata subsp. lyrata, assembly GCF_000004255.2. NCBI lineage: Eukaryota > Viridiplantae > Streptophyta > Magnoliopsida > Brassicales > Brassicaceae > Arabidopsis > Arabidopsis lyrata. Next base: position 20,816,999 of record NW_003302551.1, read on the forward strand.
GTAGACACAAATTACATGAGACAAGACTAGAGAGGACTATGGCTACAAAACCATACAAAGACACGGACAATATGAAATTGCAGAAACTTAAGAGACTTGACAACACAGGACTCATTGACCAATGACACACTAAATGTTACAAAACTCCAACCACCAGAAAAAGAAAAACCAACAAGGACAGTAAGTAAAACAGACCAAAGACTCCATCTCAATGCTTCTTTGTGGATCCTTAAGGTAGGAATGAATCATCCTCAGCAATCAAACATATCAGCAGAAGCCCTGATTGGCTGCATTGGACAAGGCATCTGCCAAGGGTTCTGCATAGACTCAGGAATCTCAGGAATATCCAAAGCCTGACCACTGATTTCTTCAACCATCTCAAGCACAGAGTTCAATGATCTTAACCTATCCGTTAACTCCAAAGCCTGTGCTCTCAAGACATTGTTCTTAGACTCCATTTCAATGTATTTCTTTGAAGCTTCATCAACTTGCTCGGTGATTTTAGCGTTATCATTCTTGAGAAGAGTAACTTCATTGATCAAATCACCAAGTTGCTTCTGTTTCCTCATCCTTGATCTACGAGCAGATTCTCTGTTGGAGATCATTCTCTTCCTCTTCCTCTCATCCGTAACCGTCGCGTACCTCGGATCATTATCGGATTCAGGACTTGTTTGCCTTTGCAACGACCCCATTTCGTTGACTTTTTGACTTGTTCTCACCAAAAATTAAAATCAATATAATATTCTTCTTCTTCTAGAAATATTATATTCCTATAAAAACCCCCAAATTCTTAGGCACAATCTGAAAATTCCCCGAATTCTAAATCTATCAAAGAATAAGTTAGATCAAAACGAAAAAGATGAGATCGAGAACGATTATTTCATGAGAAAACGTATGTGTAGTAGAGGTAAACGACGGAGAAAGAGTGTAGAATTCGAATCCGACGAAACAGGATTGAGTAGCTCATAGAATCATTCCTAATATTTTTTTTTCTTCAAAATTCCCAAAAACCAAACCCTAGATCAGAACCCGACGAAAAAAAAAAAAAAAAAAAACTAGATCTAGATCTAGATCTGAGAACAGAACAGAAGGAAACGAATCAAAAGATGAGTTATCTGAGAAACAAGAATTGAACAAAACTTAGATGAATCGAGAAGATTGATAAACTTAAAAAGATTATATTAGGATTCAAAGGCCAAACGAAAGAAGGCGATGAAGTAACACCAGGCTATCCTTTTAAAGGAGAAGATGATGATGAGCTGGCTTAGCCTTTTTCTTTGTTTTTTAATATTTTAATAAAGGAAGATAATAACTTTTGGTCATAAAATCTTTTTTTTTTTTCTTTAAGCGCAATTTGGGGTGACTGACGACAGCTGTGACGCCAGCTGGAATTTTATAAGGGAAGCACGTTTTGTTGAGGGAAGTTTCTCCGTCTGTTCACAGATGGAATATTCCACCAAGATGCCTCTTAAGAAATTATCAAATGAGTATAATAGTATATTGCTAAGTATTAATCAAATATTGATTTTTTCCTAACGAAAGCAATGTCTAACACACTATTCATAAGCGTAAATATAAGACGACCATTAACTATAATGAAAGTCTACCAGATGGTTGTTTATATGCCGCTCTCTTTGATTAAAAAAGCTATATGTTGACGTGATGATTACATCATTTTAATTGTTTACTGATCACGATTTTAATTGTTTTTTTTTTTTTTTTTTCAAAACACAGACAGATGTTGGCAAGTTAGCTCGCGGGCTTTTTAATAGGCTTAATTGATCTCATGGGCCTAGCCTCTCCCTTACAAACTCGACAAATAAACGACACAGCAGCAAGTTCGAAATAAGGAACACGCCAAGCTGTGTTTGATTCAGATACAGAACAAAACAAATCAGTCCTTGGCTCATGTCAACAAAAGTTTGATCATCTTAAGATTGCTTCTCTAACACTCATCACAAACTAGAATCTAACCTTATGCTCAGTCCTAGCTGAATTCAAATTTCAGCAGACTTAAACAGAGTTTGAATGCACGTTTATCAAAATCTAAGAAAGATTTTAAGAGTGTGATACAAAAACAGACCAATTCTCTCATGTCAATAAACGGGAAACACCTTAATTTGTTTCTGTAATCAGATACGTGAAGATTTTGTTAAAGAGTGCTTGACCCAAATTTTGCACTTGGACGAATATCTCGGAAGCATTAGGAGATCCACCGTGATCTGAAGCTTTGTGTCATCTCTTCTTGGCTTAAGATGAACTACCAAAATCTCAAGACTCGCCAATTTCTCCAACATGTGCTTTATTTGCACCATCTCTCCTATATCTCCTTTACACTCGGTTATCTTTAAGACCTCAATAGAGCATGACGATAGAAAAGAATACCCCTCCAAGCATTCGCAAACTGATTCCACATTCCCACGATCATCATCCTTATAGTGCAAACTACCCTGAAAAAACAAAACAAAAAGGGAAATTTTTGAGATTTTATGAATTACCTATTTGTCCAGTGCAGTACCTGCGGTCATACCTTGATGGTGATAGTCTTTAGATTTGGATATTTGTTTAGGAGAACTTGCGAACCGATCCAACAGATACTTTGTTGAGCTGGAATTGATAAATGAAATAGGTTTTCATACAGATTCAGCCATCTCTTTGAGAGAAGTGCAGTGAATGCAGCCTCTTTAGCTGAAAAGAAGGACCCGATGTGGCCAATAATCTCGTCTGGTAGGTTGCTGATCCTATCCATGCTTCGTTAACGCTAGAGAATACTACTCTCAAAAACTCTCTTCTAATCTTCAAAACCCTAAACCCTAGCCAACTTCGCTAAGTAACCCCTTCTATGTGACCATCATTCGTCATCACGCCTTATTATGTAGATTAATCCTAAATTGATTTGCTTTGGATTTATCCCCCAAATAATATATATAAAAAAAAAAAAAAAGAATTTGCTTTGAACCGGTTTTCAAACATGAAAAACCAAACGGACCACTCGAACCAAAGTCAAATCTGAGGATACGATAGAATTTGAGGCTCTCTTGGTGGTTGTTCAATGATGGAGTGATGATTATTACATTGACATCAGTGAGACGGTACACGATTTTTAAAGTTAGCTCCTAGGCTTTCTAATGGGCTTTTAGCCTCTCCCTCTTAACAGCTCGAATGTTTCACAAACAACGACGACACAACAGAAGGTAATCAGAGATAACAAAACAATCATCAAGCTGTACGATTCAGAACAATAACAGATGCGGAAATACAAAACGAACCAGTTCTTATGTCAACAAAAGTTTGTATCTTATTAGATTGGCTCCCTCAATACTAACCATAGACTAGATTGCATCCTGATGATCAGTCCTATCTGAATGAATAATCATTTCCGACTTCCAACATACTAAAGCAAAAGTAGGAAATATTAGGAGTTTGCTCTTAGTTACCAATTTAAGAAAACTTGACTTGGATTTTGCACTTGGACGAAGCTTTGGGAAGCATTAGTAGATCCTCCATGACTTGCATTTTTTTGTCAACCGTTACCTGAGCACGAATCTTCACCAGCTCAAGACATGACAGTTTCTCCAAGAAATGCTTCATTTGCTCCAGCTCTCCGATAGTTCCCCTGTACTCGTTTATCTTTAGGACCTCCACATGGCATGACAATAAGAAAGAATACTTCGACACACATGGGCAAAGGAATCCAGATACTTCTCTATAATTACGACGAATCTCATAGTGCAAGGAGTCCTGAAACAAGAGGGAGGATTTGAGATTCAAGATTAGATGAGAGTATCTTTATTGTTCTCAGTCTTTTGTTTGTCCAATGAACTTCTGAGGTTTAGGTCATACCTCAATGATGAGAGTCTCTAGATTTGGAGATTTCTTTAGTAGAATTGGCAGGGAATACCAGCAGCTGTCAGAAAAGCTAACGGATGCATGAACCAAGTTTTCAAACACTGGAATTTCTTCACTGAAGACATCAAGCATCTGAAACATAATAAATTCAACTAGTCATCAATCAATTGCAACCAATGGTTCAAAACCTCGAGAAATTGATTCTTATATCTCAACGGTTCCAAATATAACTTATCTTCTTGTTCTTTTACTTATTAAGCTGCAGAGTAACATATCAAAGAGAAAAAAAAAAAAAAAAAAAAAATAGAGCGCACTTACTTCCATAGTTTGAATAGTTAAGCCCAGAATCTGAACATTTTTTAACCCATCAATTAGATTCATTGGATCAAAATCTTCTGTATGACTTTCATCCCAGACAGCGTTTTCGTCCACATGAAGATCGAGCTGAGCTTCCACAAGGGAGTTGAGATTTACAATTAGATACTCTTTTGGAACATAATCGGAGTACCCTAAATAGGTAAGACCAGGAGTATCAAAACTAATGCTCTCGTTATTATAGGGAAGACCCCGAGGATCCAAGCTCTCATAATCAGGGTTATCTTCAAGATACCACACTTTACGTCGAATAGAAAGTCTTTGAAGGGACGGACTGGACACAGTGCGGGACCATTTCCAACGTTGCCATTCGAAACTATCTATGACTAATACCTCAAGTATAGGGGATGCAGAAAGAAGCGTTCCGAACGCACAACCACCAAAATCAAAGAACCGAACTGAATCAAGAATGAGAGACTTGAGAGCAGGCAGAAAAGCATCCTTAGGGAGAAAGTCAATAACAAAATCAGACCCTAGTGAGAGTTTAGTAACTGTCTCGCAAGTGAAAACTTCAGAAGGCAGTGAATACCCTTGTTTACCATTTACCCACAGATGAAGATCCACGACCCCACGCTTGAGCACATTACGTAGACAACGGTTGATTAGATCATAATGAGCACGCTGATCAGTATCCTCACCAAACCACCATTTTAGAGAGAACTTGTTTACACGAGAACTGGCTGGAAGAGCATTACTCTGTCCACAAAATCCGCAAAACTTTCTCCATCCTTATCAAAATAAAGATCTGGTAAGATGGTAAACAGATTATGCCAACGCTTAGAGAGAACCGTCGTGAACGCAGCCTCCTTCGCCGAGAGAAATGACCCGATGTGGCAAATAATCTCGGTTGGAAATTGCTGATCCTATCCATACTTTCGCAAAACCTAGAGAACCCTTTTTTACTACTAAAAAGAAAACAACTCAGTTTCTAATGGAGCCTCCAGCGACTATAACTAGATACATCACTAAAGCAGATTACCTTAATCAGTCTACACGAAACTGGAATCCAGAAATCTTCACAAGCGCATATATGCAGAAAATGAAGAATTAGAGCGAACAGCAGAACTTAGAGAGGATATTTGAAGAAACTGAGGTACCAATGCCATGAATGTTGATGCCTTCAAAGCGAATTTGACGAATGGCGAGGAACTAGAGCAGAGTTTGGACTTTAGAGTTTCTTCAAAATCCCTAGCTTTTTCAAGTTCACAATCCTCTGTGCACAAGACTTTGTTACATGGATTTTTCCACTGTAAACGTGCCACGTGTATATGCATGTTGGCTTTTCAAATTTACTATACCATTTAATAAACCAAACCGAATCAGAGTCAAATTGAGGAGGATACAATTACGATTTTAGCGGTTAATTAAAAATTCTTTCTCGTTTGCAGCAAAGTTCATTGCTAAAAAACAAACAATCAAATCAACAAATTACTTAACAACAGAAGTAAATCCAAAACTGTGGATGTTAAATCCCCAAAACTTTTTATTCATTGGAATATCTTTCTCTTTTATTCTTGCCAATAATAGACCTAAATGTAGCTTAGCCTGTGTCTTACAAACTCGAGTGCTTTAAGCGCAAAACACACAAAAAGGAAAACCAAGCTGTTCTATTCAGAGCAATATCATGTACAAAAGATGCAAAACAAAACAGTTCTCATGTTGAGGCAACAAACTCTTGTTTGTTCAAACGAACTTGACCTGGACTTTGCATTTGGATGAAGCTCTCGGGAGCATTAGGAGATCCGCCAAGATCTGCAGCTTATTGTCAACTCTTTTTTCCTCAACATGAACTTCCAACAGCACCAGACACAGCAAATTCTCCAAGACATGCTTTATCTGCACCATTTCTCCGATCTGTCCACTGAAATGGGTTATCTTTAGGATCTCAATATGGCAGGACAAAAAGTAGGAATACCCCTCCAAGCATTGGCAAACAGATGTTAAATGATAGTCTTGATAGTAGTGCAAAGCCTGCAAAAAGACGGGAATTTTGAGACTGAAGATTTTCTGAGTCCAATGAACTTTTGGGGTTTTTGGTCATACCTCAATGGTGAGAGTCTTTAGATTTGGAGAACTTTTAAGAAGAATATACAGAGCATCCCAACAGATAGCTGGATCAGTACTAACTGATAAATGAAACAGGTTCTCAAACACTGGGACTGCTTCCCTGAAGGCCCAAAACAGCTGGAACAGAATTGAAAAAAAACAACAACTAGTCAGTCATAACTTCAATAAACATTCTAACGTCTAGAAAGATTTTTGATTTTAATATCTCAGTGGAGTAACAGATTAAAGAGAACACTTACCTGCATCGTGTCAACAGCTCCTAAGCGCAGAATCTGAATATTTTTTAACCCCTTTATCAGATTTCTAACATCATACGACTCCCCAATATAAAGAGGAGGAAGTTCTAGCTTAGCTTCAACAAGGGAGTTGAGATAAACAACTGGATACCTATCTCGGAGAACATCAAAGTATTCAAAGTATTCAAGACTCGGAGTATACAAACTGAAAGGCTCAAAACTATTGCCATTATGAACCCATTCTTCACGCCGAATAGTAAGTCTCTTAAGGATCTGACTAGATACAATGCGAGACCATTTCCAATCTTCACAGTTGTGGCCATCTATGACTAACTCCTCGAGCACAGGGCAAGCAGAAAGAAGCCTTGTAAACGAACAACCACCAGTATTATCGAATTCGAACCGAACTGAATCAAGAAGGAGAGTCTTCAGAGCAGGAAGCAAAGCATTCTTAGGGAGAATGTCAATAACAAAACCAGACCCTAGTTTCAGTTTCACAACGCTCTTGCAAGTGAAGATCTCAAAAGGCAGTGAGTAATCTCCTTTGACATTGATGTCCAGTTCAAGATCCAAGACACCACACCCCAACACTTGGCGTAAACAATCGTTGACAATACTATACTGAGAAAAATCCAAAGACTGCAACTTTAGAGAGAATCTCCTCATACGGTGACTGGCACGTCGAGCCAATTGTATTCGATCAGCAAAATCTTGGAAACTTCCACTAATGGCAGAAAAGGAGGAATCAACAACAAGCGGTATGATATTAACCAGATTCAGCCATTTCTTGGAGGCATACTTCAAGCAAGTAGCTTCTTTTGCCGAAAGGAAAGAGATTAGATGATACTTAAGTTCAATTGGTAAATTACTGATTCTATCCATTCTTTTCGCAAACCCTAAAGAACCCTCTTTCACTACCCAGAAAACCTCAATTTCTAATGGAACCTTCAGCGAATTGACTCCAACATCAACCGCAATTGACAAACTATATCAATTTCAAAGCATACGAGAGCTTACTTCACATGTCGAAATGAAGCAGAAACCCAGAAATCATCGCAGTCGCGTTTATGCAGAAACAAGAAAACCGAAGCGAAATCTGCAGAAATTGGGTAGACGACGACTCAATCTGCAGAAAGATTTCTGAAGCGAAACTGAATCTTCAAAGAGAAATTGACGAAGAACTAGAGCAGAGTCGTAGCATTTTCTTGAAAGCAGAGAAAACAAAGGAAGACGACAAGAGAAATTTTGAATTTTTATTATTCGATCAATTTTGCTCTTTTTTATACTCGGATACAAAAACAAAGCATTTAGCTTTAAAGCCAATCATTTTGCGCCAGCTGTAATCAGCTACTCCCAACGCAAATTCCGGTTTAGTTTAGGTTTAAATTAAGTATTAACCAAATCAAAAATTCTTAACTCCTTTTCATTTTAGCAATGTTGAACACACGATTCATAACCGTTTTTATGATTATATATAAAACGACAGTTAATTATCACCAAAGCCTATCATACTAGTTATCTACACGAAGCTCTCACCCTAAACAAGTAAACAGAGTTCAGAAGTTAGCTCGGGGGCTTACAAAAACTCGACTGTTTCACGAAAAAAATAAATTATACAACAGCCACTTAGAGGTACGAAGGTGCAAAGCTGTTTGTATCAAAGTTTGTACGTAAAAGATTGAAAAATAAAAACACAAACTTTCTTATGCCAAACAGAGTTTTACCTAATTTTGCTGAATTAACGAACAAAAAGACTCAAGCCAATCTAGGAAACGACCTCGAATTTGCACTTGGACGAAGCTCTGGGTAGCCTTTGAAGATCTGCTATGAGTTTCAGCTTTCTTTCACCAGTTGCTTGAGAATGTATTTCCACGAGCTCAAGACATAACAATTTCTCCAAGAAATGTTTCATTTGCATCAATTCTCTAAAGCAACCATAGTACTCGGTTATCTTTAGGACTTCCAAAGGACATGATACTAGGAAAGAATACTCTGCCACGCACTCGCAAACAATATCTCCTGCACAACGATAGTAACTCTCATAGTGCAACTGTGCAAGGGACCCTGAAACAAGACGCAGAAGACTTGAGATTCAAGGTTATATATGAGTATCTAATGAACTTTTGGGATTGCACTCATACGTACGTTGATGTTGAGAGTCTTTAGATTTGGAGCTTTCTTGATCAGCATTGGCATAGAAGACCAACAGAAGTTAGAGAGGTTAACAGTTAAATGAGACAGCTTCTCAAACACTGGGAGTGCTTCACGGAAGACATAGAACATCTGAAACATATACATAAGAAAACCAACCAATTACAGTATTAGAAACATAAGAACTACCTAGCAAGATTTTGATTCTTATACGTCAAATAATAAATGTTCCAAAATGTATAGCATTTTTAGAAAAGTAGTTGTAAAATTTTAAAGAGAGTGAAAACGATACCTTTGCAGTCATGATAGTGTACAAGTTAAGAGTCTCGACATTTTTTAGCCCATGAAGCAGATTCATTGGATTGAAACGTTTTTCATCTCCTTCACCCCACATATAATTTTCTTCCGGACAAAGATAGAGCTTAGTCTCAACAAGGGAGTCGAGATTAACACTTAGATACTCTTTAGGAACATAATCAGAGTAATATAAGTAGGCAAGACTCGGAGTATCAAAACTAATGCTATTAAAATCAGAATCATCAAAAGCATCCCACTGTTTACGCATTATAGTAAGTCTCTTAAGGCTAGAACGAGACACAGTGCGGGACCATTTCCAAAGTTCCCAGTTTACACCACACACGGTTAGTTCCTCGAGCACAGGAGACGCATCAAGAAGCGTTTTGAACGCACAACGACCAAACTCATAGAACCGAATGTAATAAAGAGGGAGAGTCTTGAGCGCTGGAAGAAGAGCATTCTCGGGGAGAATGTCAATAGCAAAACTAGACCCTAGTGAAAGTTTAGTAATTGTCTCGCAAGTGAAAACTTCGAAAGGCAGTGTATATCCTTGTTTTCCATTTATCCACAGATAAAGATCCACGACCCCACGCTTGAGCACATCACGTAGACAACGATTGATTTGATCAAACTGAGCAGGCTCAGTATCTTCATCAAACCACCATTTCAGAGAGAATTTGTTTACAGGAGAACTTGCTGGAAGAGTCATTACTCTGTCCACAAAATCAGTAAGACTTTCTCCATCCTTAACCGAACAATCAAAATGAAGATCTGGTACGATGGTAAACAGATTATGCCAACGCTTAGAGAGAACCGTAGTAAACGCAGCCTCCTTCGCCGAGAGAAAGGACCCGATGTGGCAAATAATCTCGTCTGGAAGATTGCTGATCCGATCCATACTTTAGCAAACCCTAGAGACCTCCCTTGTAATCTTCAAAACCCTAGCCCGCTTCAAGTGAATAATCTAGGACCACAATGCATTATATAGATTAATCCAATGTAAACGTGCCACGTGTTTGCCTAGCTTTCGTTTTCCCGCTAGCCATTCTTGAAATTTTAATTACTTGTCCTGACTTGGTTTGCCTAAACCGACCACTCTAACCAAATTTGGATACGGTAGCGTTTTGGGGTTTTGGACATTGTTATCATTTGAGAGAGACTTTGAAGAAAGAAGAAGCAGATCAAAACAAATTACAACCACGGTGAACTAAAACCCTTCCGGGCATAAATCTTGGGTTAAATCTTTGCTTCACCGGGAAAGTATCTTAGAAATTGTATCTCTGGATGATGAAGACGAGATTTCTGGATTGGTATTTGAAGATCGCGATTGGATCGGCCATTATCGGCGGAGGCATGGAATTCTTCATGATCAAGACTGGTTTCTGTAAATTCCCATCTTTCAATTCTTTCTCGCTTTCAATTTTATGTTTTTTTCTCCATAACTCTAGATCGAAAATTGCTTGACATGGTTTCTGTGAGCAGTTTAATTTCACAGGATTTTGGATAGAAATGTTAAGCATTTTTGGTTTATGAGGACTTTTATACTTAATCTCTAGTCTGATCTTGTAAGAATGCTTATTGATATTGAAGATTCTTACTTTCCATCTTTCGATGAATTACGGAAACTTGCAGACGACAAGGTTACTGTAATAGAAGCAGAGAGACGGGCGTTGGAAAATTCTCCTGAAGCTCAAGCCATGAGAGAAGCTCTTAATCCTTGGAGGAACAAGGACGCAGAAACAAGCAAAACCCCATAAATCAATCAAGGAGCTCTTTAATTCTCGTTAGGTTCATTTCACTCTCAAAACTTTTGCAAATGCTGCTTCAGTTTCTTTCTGTTTGAGACTTCAAAATTTCATTTTTGCCAAATGCTAAGTGCAGCATCTCCTGACCATATACTTACATGTTACCAAGATAGGAGATGCTTATATATTAAGGTCAAACCATAAAAGATTCTTAAGTCTTGTGTATGCACAAGTTATATATCTAAAAGAATACAAGACTAGTTTTGAAATTTTGATCAACTACTATCACTCATAGTATGCTTAGGTTTACATTATACGCATATGTTTATGTGTGTTTCAACTATAAACCCACTATTGTAACATGTTACAATGATATGGCAGATAATGTGTTGCTGTTCAGGCAAATGTTATAGTACAAAGAGCAGAGACATGTTTGAGTTTTGGACTTGATAAGTAACCATACATGTTGTATTCATGTTATAAAACAGCTTGTGTTCTCTCCATTCGTATATTGGCTTCCTCATGCTTCTCAATGGGTTCTCATTGAGCCATTAGAACCTCAAGTGTTGGCTGCAATATTATCCAAGCTGGGGGAGTTAAGTCTGTGTTATTGAATCAAGTAAAAAGTTGTGGCTCAAAAACCAACAACCATTTACCCATTAAAAAAGAGTTGAAATATCCACTTAAGATCCCCAAGTCATCAATCTTCCATGTTTGAATTTGGTTCTAGTCTTCACAAATATCATCTCTACTGCAGCAAACTTACCAGAGAACTTGGCTCTCTGTGGCAATTCCCCAAATATTGCTGACTGTCCTCCTCTGTTAAAATCAGCAGCAAACTTGTCAAGCAAAGGAGTTTTCAATCCTTTGTCAAGCATCTCCTCTGTACACGCCTCTCTAGACTTCCCTTGACCTATAAGCCCTCGGATAGAAGTTGTCGTAAGGACAAATCCCTTTCGTGATCATCTCGTCCTACTTGCATTTCTTCACTTTCTCAGAGAAAGAATGCTAAAAAATTTCATTAGAGTGCACAACTGTTATTAATATTTTTTTTTTACCACAAAAAAAGCTTGCTGACAGATTCCTAATGCATATCATCAAAACCTAAACGATCGGATCATGTGATAAATCTAGTTTCATTTCATCAACAACAGCTTCCATGTTTCTATCTAGGGCAAAACAATACGTCAATCACTTTGCAGACTCTCTAGCTACTTCTTCGGGATCAGTACTTGATTCAACACAACTGAACCCAATTTCATCATCATTGTCGCATTCAGATTCAATTTCGTCATCACTACCATCAGAACTAACTAACCCTAGAGAAAGTGTGGCAATGAATCATACGAGAGACAGATTTGCCAAATAATATAAATGATTTGCTAAGAAAATAACGATTCACAGATTTGCTAAATAATATTGTTACGAGTGCGTTTGATTTGGAAGAAAATACTAGTAACAACAGTTGTTGTGCGCTCTTATAAAAAAATTAAGCCTTCTAAAAGAGTTTTAAGTTTTAACGAAAGGAAAATGAAACGTCCATGTTTTTATTACACAGAGACACGCATTTAGAACAAAAGGAAGATGCATTTAGAACAAAATGAAGATGAGACGTCGACTTTTATTACACAGAGACACACATTTAGAACAAAAGGAAGATGAAACGTGAATGTTTTCATTACACAGAGACAGATAAAGCCGCCTCTAGACAGAGAACAAAAGGACATTAGCATGGAGAGAACCAAGTATATATGGTCTCAACGTTTAGAGTATCTTCTGGTCTGGGCGATAGGCTTGCCCTTAGCTGATAGTTTTTTCCAAAGAACATAATGATTCACCTTCTTAAACTCGTCTACAGCAAAATCATAGATACTATCTGAGATTGGCATTATCGATGATGATACATCACGATTGACAGCAATCCACACCCCCATGCCAGTTAAAACAGCTATATCTCTCGAATGATCCTTTCCTTTCGAGCCTGAAACCATTTTACGCAGATCAAGTTACCCAACAATGTACACAAAAAGTATAAAAGGAGAATGATTGAATTCTTCTTCACCTTCTCGTACGCGCTTGAGCTCGATACAAAAAACTGCATTTTTGTAGGGAACGCATAATATTGCCTGACAAAAAACAAGATCCACCGATTTTGGAATGGGAACCTTCTCGGTGTCCCAAAGCACACTTGTTTTGCAGAATGTGCTCTGGGACACAGAGAACGTTCCCATTCCTAAATCCGTGGATCCTTGTTTTTTGTCAGGCAATATTATGCTACTAAATCGATGCTTGCCTTATGATCTTCTAGTCGTCGATGTCCCAGAAGAGCATCAGGGATCTTACTACCGTATTCGCTACTAGCCGTGGTTTTGAAGGACTGATCGAGACATTTAGAGAGAGAGAGGCGGAGCAAAGGTAGACGAGACTCGAGCAAAGGTTTACAGCTCCGGCACTGACTTAGAAACATGGTTTTGACGGCGTAAAGGAAGACGAGAGAGATGCGGCGCAAATAGGGTTTTCTTTCGTACCTACAGAAACCTATTATTATACCAACCTCCATTGACGATCCTTTAAACTAATAAGCCCATTTGTAAATGGGCCTTCTTTTAGACCCTATAAGAGAGCAAACTCTCTCTTTTCTTGGCTAATAATTGTTTTTTTGTATTTTTTTTTTTGTGATAACCCAAAACCAAATTTCTCTTAGTTTTCAATATTAATTCAATTGTTCATATATTGTTAGCTTCTTTCTTTTTTCTTACGTCATAAAACAAAATAATTTATATATTAAGCAGCTTCATCTTCCTTTTGCTAAAACTTTGTTTTGTATTCAAATGATTTGCAGACGATTTAAGCTCTGTTTTAAGCTATTCTCTCGGCCTACTTGCATTTCTTCACTTTCTCAGTGAAAGAATGCTCAATTTTTTCATTAGAGTGCACAACTGTTAATTAATATTTTATTGTTATAGAAGCAAATTACAAAAAAGCTATCTGACAGATTCCAATGTGATCAGTTCAGTCCAAGCTGTGCTAGTAAAGTCATGTTCTTGATTCAAGTAAGAGTTGTGGCTCGAAAACTAACCATTTGAAAATATGCTTTCTCCGAGTGAGCGAGTTGAATGATCCAGTTACCCGCCCCCAAGTTAGCAATCTTCCATGAATCTCTGTTTGCATCTCCTTCTAGTCATCTGAGCCCATCTCGCAAAGATCTCTGCTGCAGCAAACTTACCGGAGAACTTAGCTCTCTGTGCCAATTCCTCAAATATCTCCGGTTGTCCCCCTTTGTGGAAATCAGCTGCAAACTTGTTATAATCAATCAAAGGGGTTTTCATTCCTTTGTCAAGCATCTCCTCTAAGTATCTGCATGCCTCTCTGGACTTCCCTTCACCTATAAGCCCTCTGATCAAAACCGTGTAGGAGTTATCGTCAGGACAAATCCCTTTCTTGATCATCTCGTCCCAAACTGCACTCCCCATCTCATAGTTTCTCGCCATGAAGTATGACTTCATTATCATGTTGAATGTGTGTATCGATGGCTCAATTTCGTTCTGGATCATCTTGTTGTAGATCCTTGTGGCATGTTCCGGCATTTTCTGGTTCGCCATCAGTTTGATCAACGCATTATACGTTTTGCCATCCGGAGGATGTCCCTTTTCTTGCATCTCCTTGAGCAGTTCGTAAACAGTATCCAGCTTCTTCTGAGTCCCAAACCCCGTGATCAGACACGTGTAAACCGCAGCATCAGGTTGCAACCCGGAATCAACCATGTCATCAAAGTACTCAATGGCAGTTTCCATGCTCGACTGTTTGCAGAAGTCACGGATCATGATGGTATAGCTACGGACATTAGGGCAAGGTCCCTTGGATTTCATAACATGGAACAATTTGATCGCATCTGATTTTTTCCTACTCCTCAATAACCCTTCAAGCATAACGTTATGAGCTACAATGTCAGGTTTCAAGCCCTGATCAATCATATCATTCCAGATTCTAGCTGCTTCTATCAAGTTCCTCACCCTGCACCAACCATTGAGTAGAACAGTGTAAGTCATCATATTAGGCGTAAACCTCTCCTTCAGCTTATCAAACAGAACCTGAGCTTCTTTTCCAAGCTTAGCCCTGCCAAGACTATCAAGCAAGCAATTAATGGTTTCAACACCAATTTTAAACTTGTACTTCTTCATCAACTCAAAAATACCAACAGCTTTCTTCCTCTCTTTCGCAGCAGCGAAAGCTTTCATCGCAATAGTGAATGTCTCCATCGTCAATAGCCCTTTCGTACCCATCTCTTCAAGAACCGAAACCATCGTCTCAAACTGTCTAGTCTTTGCTAAAATACTCATCATGGAGTTATACGTTCTTGAATCATGAGCAAACCCTTGTTTCTCTGCAGCCCAACAGAAGAACCTAAACGCAGGCTTCCTAGCATGTCGAAACCGTTCTAAAACCTTTACGATCAGATCATGTGATAATTCTACTTTCATTTCATCAAGAACAGCTTCCATGTTTCTATCTAACGCAAACAATTCATCGATCACTTTGCAGACTCTCTCTACTTCCTCGGGATTAGTACTTGAATCAACACAACTGACCCCAATTTCAATACCAACATCATCATCATTATCGCATTCAGATTCAATTTCGTCATCACTAACATCAGAACTACCACTAGAGAAACCTCTAAAACCAAGACTCGCGTCAAGCAGTTGTACAGAGGAGTGTGGCAACGAAACTTGACGGTGAGGATGATAAGTAGAAGATTGAATCATACGAGAGAATGGCAAAGAGCTAGCAGCGGAAAATCGTACTTCCCCTTCTCCTCTCCCGCCGATTACGCGACTTTGACCGGAAATGAATTCATCCGAATTGAACGAAGAAGAGCAAATGATGAGGCAATGAAGCCGTTGAAAGCTGTGAGTAGTTCTAATGGAGCTTCTTCTCATAGAGAGATAGAGCCATGGAGCAGCAGCCATGGAAGCTCGACGGCGATTAGCAATGGCAAAGTCGGTGAAAAGCGACTGATTAACGGCGGAGCAAAATTAGAGCCTCTTTCCCTATATGGGCCTTAGTTTTAAAGGCCCATTAATCTGGTTAACGGCGGCGCAAAATTACAGCTTTGATGACCCATTCGTTAACCATTGGGTCCACCAGGAGCATTAAAGCGCAAGATCATCATCAAAGGTGTTGGAAGGTATCTCTGTATGCATCTTATCTTCGTTTTAGGGTCGTGATATTTTCACAAGTTTTCTTAGGGGACCAATTATTTTTAGATTTATTTGATTCTATCATACATTTCTCTTAGTTCACGTTATCTTTGTATACGTTTACGGATATTACAAAACTGAAATTCAAGATCAGTCAATCAATAGCGTAATCCTACGGGATATATGAGGAAAATCAGATTCCAGATTAAGTTCATATATATTAACTTCTTTTTCTTCTTTAGAACAAATATAGAGTTCATACTATAATAACATACTACTCGTTCACAAGCATGAAATAATTCTGCCAAACATTAATTTGTCTTATATAAAAATATAACATATTGTAGATAAGACTCACAGCTGAAAGAAAAACGAGAGTCTTTCTGTATTTGGTTATCTTATCTTAACATTACAAAAAGTGTAACACCAAAGATATGTCTCTAATGTAAAAATTACTTAAGAGATAATGTCTACAAATATCTAAATAAAAACACTTAATTCCAAATAGGGAAATCAAGTGGGTTTTGCCTAGCTAGTTGTATAAATAGAAACACAATCGTAATCTCTTCTTCCATCGAGCCTTCTTCATAAGATATTTCTTCTCTAATAATTGAAAGCAAAAGAAATCAGTATTTTTTTTAGAAAGGTAAAGAAATGGAGGAAACAAAGGAGAGAATGATAGTAGTAGCAGTGGACGAAAGCGAAGAGAGCATGGAAGCTCTTTCATGGAGTCTTGACAATCTTTTTCCGTATGGTTCCAATAATACACTCATCCTCCTCTACGTAAAGCCCCCTCTTCCCGTTTACTCTTCCCTTGACGCCGCAGGTTTAGTCTTCATTATTTCACGATTAATATCTTTTGATTAACTACCCTCATTAATTAATATTCGTTCACTTTAGTTATAGATTTTGTTTGGTCGATTTCCAGGGTTTATAGTGACCGGAGACCCGGTTGCAGCTTTGAAGAAGTATGAATACGAGCTCGTGGAATCGGTCATGGCTCGATCTCGAACCGTGTACCAAGATTATGAGTCCGATGTAAGCTTATTTCTATATTTCAAGAAACTGACAAATTATTAGAAAGTGAATTTAATCAAGTAGTTATGAGTTAATCTATTTATTTTCAATTGGTTTAGCACAAAAAAAAAGGTTCTTACGACAACCTATATTAATTAGGAACAATATTTAATACCAAAAGAAACATTCGATTAGCGATATATGGCTGTTTTCAAAGAGATTTGACGAAAAAAAATCAAGGAGGAGTAAATTAATGTGCGATTTGATATGCAGATTAATATAGAAAGACGAATTGGAAGAGGAGATGCTAAGGAAGTTATATGCAAGGCAGTTGAGAAACTTAGAGCTAATATGTTAGTAATGGGCACTCATGACTATGGTTTCTTCAAAAGGTAAGGCTTCAATCTTATTATAGGACAAAAATAATATTTTGATATAATGGTTGTTTGATATGGTTTGGTGTAATTGATAGGGCTTTGCTAGGGAGTGTGAGCGAGTATTGCGCCAAACGAGTCAAGTGTCCTGTGATTATTGTCAAGAAGCAACCTGAAGATAATTAAAGCTCATATACTATAACTCTTGTGATTGTGTATATGTTTCGAAAGAACTGATGTAACATTTAAATCTTCGTATATTGCAATAATAAAATACACAACGGGTCTAAATAGTAATGACGGAATATGATGAAAAATGATTTGAACAAATTTTGCGAATATTTTTGCTGATTTAAAACTGGTGGACTCATCCAATTAATTTAGCGATTTTATATTTAGTATGGTTAGTTAGTACACCGCCAAAGTTAAACTAATGTAACAAATTTTCGTCAACGTATAGAATGAAAAGAATCATACTCCCTCTATTCTTCAAAGTTGGATGTTTTAGTGTTTTAGGTTTGTTCCATAAAGATTAATTTTCTAGCTTTTTATTGGATTTTTATTAATTATTTTTAACAAATCGTAGATTTTAAGACGTAATGATTATAAATAATTAACTGTTTTAAAAAGAAAAACTTATCAAATAATTTTTAAAAAAACTATTAAAAAAATTAATAAAAAGAAAAAATTATCAAATAATTAAATCATGATTGTTTCTTAATATATGTGTAAATTCTAAAACATCAAAATAGGGATATTTGAATATCTGAAATTTAGATGTCTAGATTAAAGTCACTACTACAATTATTGTTCGCTTCAAATTTCAAACAAGGCCTGAAGGCCCAATGTATATCTGTTACTCACCCAGTCAACAACACACTCATATTCAAACGATGCCGTTTTTACCTTTTTAGCTTCACCTTCACACACAACAAAAAGAAAAAAGAAACCAATTTACATATTTGTCGTTTCCGAGTGCGAAGCTGCGTGAAAATCTTCAATCTGACGAGAGAGAAGAAGAAGCGATGTTCCTGGTGGATTGGTTCTATGGAGTTCTGGCAACTCTGGGATTATGGCAGAAAGAAGCGAAGATTCTGTTTCTAGGTCTCGACAACGCCGGCAAAACCACCTTGCTTCACATGTTAAAGGACGAGGTTCGTTTTCTTCGAATCAGATGAGTAATCGCTGTCTAGAATCTTGTTTCTGTTACTTAGCGTGATCGAATCAAAGTTTGAGCCATCGATCATCGTTTGATTTTGGTTTCAGAGACTGGTCCAGCATCAGCCGACACAGCATCCGACATCTGAAGAACTAAGTATCGGCAAAATCAAGTTCAAAGCTTTCGATTTGGGAGGTCATCAGATTGCTCGTAGAGTCTGGAAGGACTACTATGCTAAGGTGTGATCTTCTTTGTTCTTTGTATTGTTTGGATTTTTAGGTCAATCAATTAGCAAGTCTTGTCAGAATTTCATCTGCTATAGTTTTATGTACACTCTAAGCTATAGATTTCAATCGTCCCTGTGCCAAAGAAACAGTAGTTTGAGATGATAGAGGTGAAGTGAAATCTTCAATGACACGGTGATATCATGATTAACTCCAATTTGAAGTTTCGAATGTAACAATTCCCTTATGATTATTGCAGCATGAGGTCCTGTGATTACATTATGCTGGTTATGTGTACCTAGTAAGCTTATGCTGTGTACTACTCATACTATGTTCCTTAGTCCGATGGATTATATTTGCAAAGAAACAAATTTACAGATGATAGTTTGAAACGACATGGTGATTGGTATGTATGTGAAGGTTGAGAATTAGAAGATTGCATAACTATAGACTAATCTTACTGTTAGCATCACACCATGTGGTCTCTTGTGATGTACATTCTCATAGCTAATGATTCCAATGAATGAACTGTGGTGTCAACCTATTAGCTACCCTGTTCGAATTCTGTCTTCAAGTTTGTAACTTGATTATTGTCTCTTATTAGGTTGATGCAGTGGTATACCTAGTGGATGCATATGACAAAGAGAGGTTTGCAGAATCAAAGAAAGAGCTTGACGCTCTTCTCTCTGATGAATCCCTAGCAACTGTCCCTTTCCTCGTTCTTGGAAACAAAATCGACATTCCTTACGCCGCATCAGAAGACGAGTTGCGTTATCATCTAGGCCTCACCAATTTCACCACTGGGAAAGGTAAAGTGAATTTAGCTGGAACAAATGTTCGTCCCCTTGAGGTGTTCATGTGCAGCATTGTCAGAAAGATGGGTTACGGCGAAGGATTTAAATGGGTTTCTCAATATATCGACTAGATCAATTATAAGTCTTATCTATCTATACAATGTGATTGGTATCTATCTACTTGTTATGATATCTATATGTATGATTACGATTCAAATGAAATATGTGAATGTGTGTATACAGCAAGATTTCTATTTTTGACGCCTTTTAGATTATAGATTTAGTGTATACAGACCAAACTTGAATCCTATGAAAAGTGTGAACCCATTTGTCTGTGACTATGTACCTGTGTGGGGCTTAAGCAATGGCTGTCTCTTAGCTTTTTCTGAAAATTCGAAAGATGAAGACTTTTACTTTAATAATGTATTGTAGAGAAAAACCCCATGTGAATCGAGTTTGACATTTAACAATCACAATGTCCTACACTGAAGACCAATCAATTTGACACTTAGATGTACCATAATGAGTGTACGTATATTGTTTTACATGTGTTATGTCTCTTTGTGAACTTATCATTATGTCTGTTTTTCTTTTTTTCTCTAGGTATTGTGAACGAACACAAAGAAATCTATGGATAACTATGTATTTAATCTCATTACTTGATATAGTTCACAATTAAAAAATTTATACTATATAAAATTTGAGAGAGCAAAAGAAAAAAAAAATACATGGTTTTGAGCACGACTCACAACGTCACAAGTCACAATGCGTCCTTGATATCAGCCGCTTTGAAACGTTCAAATCGCAACATAATAAGGCTAATATATTAGTAGATTTTGTGACTCAAGATTTTGCAGCTCAATATGTATGTCTATGGACGATGCAAATATAGATATATATCTGAATAAAAATTATTAGGTGCACACTTTCCCTTTTTATAACTTTTGCAGAATTTCTCCTTTGGATTGATTCTTGTCTACGTGGTCCAAAGCTAAACAATCAACAGTTTTTGAACTTATTAGTTCTATTATTTGTTATTAAAATTTCCCTTTTGGATAGATTCGTTGTTACAGTTTTTTTGCTGTTCTGTTTTCATTGCTGTTTCTTTTTATTATTCGCCCCTTTTCAGCAAAGCACAGCCGATCTAGAGACTGGTTCTATTTCCAATGAAATACACTAAGCATGAATATGTGACCAAATGAATAATTTGATGTAAGTTTTTGTCTTGAATGAAAAAAAAAATATATATATATAACAATCCAAATATTAAAAATCAAACCGGTTCTCGGTTAAATTTGTTAAACGTGGAGAAAACAAAAGTTATAGGAACTATTGAAGAAAAAAAAAGTTATAGGAACTATTAAAGTTGGTATTTGGGGTAAAGAGATGCACATGGATTACTCATTCCCACGTGATATCTAAGCCAAGAACACGTGCCTTCCTCTGAGCTATCTGACTTTTATTTGATTGGTTTCAGTTTTTTGTTCAAAACCCAAAGCTTTTGGATCCAAAAGAGGTCTCTATCGTATGCATTTGAGCAAAACTAGATGATTGGTTTGATGCCCAACGCAAGATTCTTTATTTTGTACTCAATACTTGAAATTCAATAATGACGCTAATTATACAACTAGTAATACTCGATTATACTATAGATTCCTATCTTAATATTTGCGCCAACTTTGACACTTATTTGGTTCTATATAAAGCCATGTCTCGGTAAAAGTCACCGTAGAGTATAGACAATGCAATCATGTTGCAATGTCAAAACACCCAATAGTGAAAGTGTTTTGTACAATATTTTTGGACGTTCACTTGTAGAAAGCTTATTATTTTATGATTTTCCGAATAATTTTTGGGTTTAGTTGGACTATATGCATTCCTATATAAAGTACTATATAACTTATAAAAATTAAATTTAGAAACCAAAACATAAAAATTTATGATAGAAGGAATTTAACGAAATATATATAATAGAAAATATGAAGTATGTATGTACATGTTATATGTATGATATATTCATATATAAGCCGTCATGGTGTGCCTCTTAAGATGCTAACATGTTTATAGAATGGGGACAGTTGCTCTTAAGTAGACCCACTTTTAAACCGAATATTTAACTTAACACTAGTTAACTACAATTAACACGTAATCGTCTTTTTTTTTTTTTTTTTTTTTCATCAACACGTAATCGTCTTTCTTTCTAGAGTTTGTTAACTCAAGCCATCCTGGCATAATTGTCTCGACCAATGGCATGGTGTGTACTGTGTGTATAGTATCATCAACTATTTAATGCTCGAGCCTATCTTTTAATTTGTACTATACTATATACACACATTAGTATATAATAGTTCTAAAGAGAAAACTGTATTTTTGACTTATTATTTTCATGTTATACAAGGGAGAATAGAAAAATGTAATACATAGTTAAAGATCGATATTATATTTTGAATGATTAACAATTAGGTTATAAATTGTAGGCAATACACATAGATTGCCTATAAATCCAAAAAAATGTGGAAGGAAGTTGTACCTATAATATAATCATTCTACGAGCTGCATTATTATTATTGCTGTTATATTCAGTTCCCAATAATAAAGGCTAACCGTCCCTTGCTATATACTCTCTTCGATTCGTTTTAGTTGTCGTTTTAAGACTTAAATTTTGTTTCGTAATAGTTGTCGTTTTAGGTTTTCAATGCAAATGTTTGGTAAAAATTCTAGTATTATCCCTATTGTTTTAATGTTTTGACCAATGAAAAAATTTATAAGATATATTAGTAAAGGATAAAACAGAAAATTTATTGTTTTTCTTAATTTGTGTGAGAAAACCTTAAACGACAACTAAAACGAAACGAAACGGATGGAGTAATTTTTATTTTATTTAAGAATCCTATGAAAAAAAAGGTTGGATATTTAGACATTGCATATTGTTTTCAGACCATATATCTTTTTTTTTTTAATACGGACCATATGTTTTTTGCTACATACATGTTGACATTGCATTGATTTTAGACCATACAAAATTCTACATGATTCGCAATAGCATGCTGTTTTCTTAGAAACATTAATAACAAGACGTGCCCCGATTAAATTAATTACGTAATTTCACGATGGTATAAAATTGGAAAAGGTTAATTATTCATCACTGAAGCACATAACATGTATGGATGTATCTAGAAATAACTGAAACTCGTATATAAATTATCAAAAGCTTTAACATGCACTATTAAGAAATTCTTGGCATGGCCAACATCTCATTATGATTATATTTTAGGCTCCATTCTAAATTTTCATTTTTGGAAAAACAATAATAGCCAGAGAATCTGATGAAGAAAATGAAACTTGAAGTATATAGTAAGAAATAATTGAACATGATTACTCAAGAGATGGGTGATGGAATAATGCAATCATTCGTCATACTATGACGATTTCAGAATATGACAAATCACAATGATGTATATAAATTACAAAGTCTACTATTTTTAATCAGCTGTGTTAAAAGTTTCGTAATCGTGGTTTTATGGTAAAATATCTTAGTTTATACTTAAAAAGATAAAAATTTATGTTTAAACATGTCACTAATGCTATACTAAAAAGATATGATTTGATTCGTTATAAACAGAAATAAATTTTAATTTTACCAAAAAAAAACATAAATGAATCAAATATACGAATCCAAAACTTTATTAAGGTTAGAATTGAAACTAAGGAATATTAGAATAATTAGTCCAAAATTACCTTGCCTAAGTAGATAATGCAGACTACACTCATTGAAGAGAGATAAGAGAATATATATATAGGAAGACGTATATTATTCACGAAGAGATTGTACATATATGACTGATGAACTATCTAATAAGGTTAAGAGTAATTACAAGAGATATGATTGAGATTAGCTAATAAGATAAAAGAGTAATTAGATGAGATATTATTATTACGCGAGATTGATAAACGTAGGCTATATATATAGCAAGAGAATATATAAAAGGAGAAATGGTGCCAGCTAATTTAAGTTGAAGGATCACAACTTTTCTCTCAGGTCAAAGCTGTCATTGCTCTCTCTCTCTCCCCTATACTGCTCTGTTTCCTTCTCTCTGTTTCTTTATAAAACAACACTTCTCTCTCTTTTCTCAAATCTTGGAGGAGAAGAAGCAAAGAACTTTGGATAGTTTGATCTATATATTGACCCAAATCAGCGAATATCAAAACCTTCTTTAGACTACTCTGCAACAACAATGGCGGTTTATCCTGTCCTTAACGGCGACAAGAAGCATTGGTGGTTCACTCACAAGAAGGTAAATAAGACCTCCATATCACTAATCTTTCTTCAATATTTCGATAATCTCTATAACGGGTAATGATCATTCACTCAAAAGACATTAACTTGTTTTTTATATCTTCCAGATTGTTGACAAGTACATTCAGGACGCAAGGTCTTTAATGTCGAGTGAGGAGCAAAACGACGTTGCTTCAGCCATTCATTTACTAGACGCGGCGTTATCAATATCGCCGCGTTCGGAAACTGCGTTAGAACTTAAAGCCAGATCTTTGCTTTTTCTTCGTCGCTTCAAAGATGTAGTTAATATGCTTCAAGATTATATTCCAAGCCTCAAGCTCACCGTGAACGAGGAAGATGGATCTTATTCATACGAAGGCAGCTCTTTCTCTTCCTCCTCTGCTCAGCTCTCCCGGAAACTTCTCTCCAACTCATCTCCTCGCCGTGACTCCTCCTTCAAGTGCTTCTCTGTTTCTGACTTGAAAAATAAAATTATGGCTGGGATTTGTAAAAATCGCGATAAAGATAAACAATGGAGGTAATTTTCCTTTATTATTTCCTCGTTTTCAGTAAATTAAAGTGATTTATTTTTAGGAAAATGGTACGTTTACTGAATTATTCTTTTCGAAATTGCATTTTCTGTCATTCTATTGTTGTAAAATATTAATGCTAATAAACATCAAATTAATTTTTGTTTGATAATTCTTTTTCTTTTTATAGACCAATATGAGTGTAGTTTTTGAAAATAATAATTATTTATTGTTTTTATTTTGTTGGAATTTTTCAGATATGTTGTTTTAGGACAAGCTTGTTGCCACCTAGGATTAATGGAGGACGCATTGATTCTTCTTCAAACCGGAAAACGCCTCGCAACCGCCGAGTTCCGCCGTTTAAGTGTAAGCTTGGCAGATGATAGCGTCTCTCTCCTCCTCTCCGAATCATCATCATCATCATCATCCTCTTATGCTTATCCTCCACGCAAACTCTCCGAATGCGAAACCGTCACTAACCTTCTCGCTCACACAAAAAATCTCCTCCGTCGTCGCGCCGCCGGTTTCGCCGCCTTTGACGCTGGACTATTCTCCGACTCCATCCGTCACTTCTCCAAAATCCTCGACGGTCGTCGTCGTCCCGCGCCACAAGGATTCCTCGCCGATTGCTATATGCACCGCGCCGCCGCTTATAAATCCGCCGGGAAAATCGCGGAAGCGATCGCCGATTGTAACAAAACCTTAGCTCTTGAGCCGTCGTGCATTCACGCGTTGGAGACTAGAGCCGCTCTTTTGGAAACAGTTCGGTGTCTACCGGATTCGCTTCACGATTTAGAGCACTTGAAGATACTCTACAACACCATCTTACGTGATCGGAAACTTCCCGGACCACCGTGGAAACGACACAATGTGAAATACAGAGAAATTCCGGGAAAATTATGCGAATTAACGACGAAATCGAAGAAACTGAAAGCAAAAATCGCGAATGGAGAAATCGGTGACGTTGATTATTACGGATTGGTCGGAGTTAGACGAGGTTGCACGAGATCGGAGCTTGATCGAGCAAATCTCTTGCTCTGTCTCAGGCATAAACCTGACAAGGCTTTAGCATTCATCGAACGCTGCGATTTCTTCGATCAGAACGAGATTAGTTCCGTTAAAGATCGAGCGAAGATGTCCTCTTTGTTGCTTTACCGATTGATTCAGAGAGGTTATTCAGTTTTGACGGCCACGATAGCAGAGGAGGAACAGAGGAAGAAGATGATGGCGTTGACTCAAACGTCAACGAAAACGGTTGAAGAGCACGAACCGGTTGAAAATCCCGGTACAATAAAGATAACCGGTTTCGTAGATATTAAACCGGGAAATTCAAACGCGTTTCAAGGAGTTTTCTGCCGAGATCTTGCCGCCGTTGGGAGTTTATTATCTCGAACCGGTTTTAACCAACCGATTCCAATGAAATACGATGCAATCAGTTGTTAACCGAGAATTATAGTTTGTGTATAAGTAAGACTTTTTAATTCCACTTGAGAATTTTTTGTCACTTTAAAATATTCGTCTCCTTTGAGTTTCTCCTACTTTCTCTTTATTTCTGTGCAGAAAATGCTTTACTTGTCGAATATAAAATCAAAGTTGTGAAAATTACCATTTTTTCCATTAGAAGTGTTAGTGTGTGACACACATATGAATACTAATCGGATAACTGAATATTTTAATTTGCTAACCGGTGTTCCTCTTAGATTTGTCCGATTAAAATGGATAAACGAGTCTGACACAAGAAATTAATATTTCGAGGAATCCTTATCTACAAAGTTTTGGATGCCATTTATTGGTATAGGTGATGGATTAATCAGGTCGTAAGATAAAATAAAAGAATGATACAGTTTGAGTAATACTAGTATAGATATCAGATGGGTCGTTGATTTTTATTCGATTGTCAACCAATCGATTAATTAAATTTCTTAGAATCTTGACCATATTTCGAAGTTTGGTTCGGTTTGGTCAAGCATTCTTCCCTGCTAAATTTAAAATACGAGAGACAACTCTTAAAATCTTCTATGCAATTATTATTATAAGCCATTTTCACATTTGGGTTTCAGAATTATCATAGAACACCACCACAGGGAATACTTATTATGTTTTCAACAAATGCCACAGGGAATACTATGCCACCTACTTATTAAATTAACATCACCATCACTCTATAGAATACATATTTTGACTATAACAAGTCCATGTACATATCTCGTTTTTCGTTTATTTCCAAAAATTGGTGAAATATGTAAAAATGAAGGAAGAATCTTTCTGTATTTCTATTAATCTATTCATTTTGAAATCTTTAATAAATAATTTACTCTTGTACAAGAACAGGATTTGATAAATTAACCTATATAATACGTGAAAAAAACAAATTTGTTTGGTAATAGTTATATCTTGATAACATCATCGTAAGAGAGAATTGGTACATCTTGAGCTTGAGTTGGGTGAATGTGGTCGAATTAAGAAAAAAAATAAAGTTGAGGGTGGAAAAGTTAAAATAAAAGAAGCACGTGATGTATAGGATGTTGGAGACATTGGAAAGAGGATCAGTCGTGGCCAGAGGTATATGAATATGATGATGTCAGCGTGTATCCATGTGAGCTTATCATCGGTACTTATTAGTACTTATTTTATACTTTTTTTTTTGTATTAAAATATCGTATTCAAATTGTGAAAAAAAAAGTTTTTATAAAAATCGATGGAAAAGTAGGAATAACATAAAGGACAGTAAGGTACTCGACTTTGGTCAGAAGAAGAGAGATGGAAGTATTTTATTTTCCATGATAAAGAACGCATCTCGAGCCAACAAAAACAAGCTCGTATTAACTAATATACTATATTATATTTAGTGGAGGACAGAAATTAGATCGAGTTTTCAGATCTGAAGTACCTTACAAGTTACAATACAACTTACAAGCATGGCTGTTGAACATGTCATAGTTATCCAACAACCAATACTGAATACCTGTAGAATATTCAAAATGTGAATAAGATCGGCCTTTTCTAAATACACGATGTTTAGAATAATGAGTATTCTTTTTAGCCAAATCAAATATCTAATACCTACCATACCAGCAGCAAAACAAGACATTACGATGATATTATTACAGTGGTTTGCAATTTTAGTGGGTGAAAAAAAAGGGGTTAGAATAATGGTCACAAAGACGAAAACAAACGAACGATTCAATTTGTCCAAATCTCGGTTCGGTTCAAGTTTCCATGCCTAATATTGTTGCCTTGTTGGCAGAAAAAGACTTCGATTGTGGATAATGGACCGAACACCTATAATGGTTCTTTGGCCCAAACAAAACAAATGATGTTTCAAGCAAAATGAATTTGTGCAAGTCAAGGGGTACTTTAGTCAATGCAGATGGCAACTACCTAACCCAAACTCAATTCGACGTTAAGAAAACGTGTCGCGTCTTCTGGTCTCAGCTACCAAATTCGAGAAAGAGTGATCGGAAAACAATCATCGGCGATGGGTTGGTATACCAGTTTCATAGCAGCGTTGGCGTTCTTAGCCGTCGGAGTTATATTCTCTCCGGAGACATTCGGATCGCTGTCGAATGGAGAGAATTCGGAGAAGCTTTCGATATTCCTGAAGCTAGCTCATCTACTCAGTTTCGCCACAGCTTGGGGAGCTGCTCTCTGGGCTACCTTCATCGGAGGAATCATCATGTTCAAGTACGCATCTCTCTCTCAATCCTCTTCTTCAATTTGGTGGAATTGGATTCTGTGTGATTGATTTCTTTCTCTCTAAAGGAATTTACCGAGGCATCAGTTTGGTAATCTTCAGAGCAAGATGTTTCCAGCTTACTTCACTTTGGTTGGTTCTTGCTGCGCAATTTCACTCTCTGCTTTTGGTTATTTGCATCCATGGAAGTCATCTTCTACTGTCGACAAGTATCAGCTAGGCTTTCTCCTATCCGCTTTTGCTTTCAATCTCACCAATTTGTTTGTCTTCACTCCCATGACCATCAATGTAAGTGTGCCCAGTTCCTCCAATTGCATAGAACAATGCATACAAGATGACTTATGAACCAATCATGGCCTTGCTTTGGTGTATGTAGATGATGAAGGAAAGGCACAAAGTAGAGAGAGAAAACAACATTGGAGATGAAGTTGGTTGGTCCAAGAACAGAGAAAAGGCAAAGACCATCCCTAAGCTAGCTGCCATGAACAAGAAGTTTGGAATGATTCACGGGTTGTCATCGCTTGCTAACATTTTCTCATTTGGCAGCCTTGCTATGCATTCTTGGTATCTAGCAGGGAAGTTGAATCTTTAGTTTCCTCAATACTCATCTTTTCACAAAGGTCTGATCTTTTATGCCCCCCTTACTGAATAAATCTCTTGCATTTCGTCGCCAATCCCTTTGTAAGATTCTGTCAGTTGGACAAGACTCCAAAGAGTGAAATCATGAAAGAATTTGTTATCCCTTTTTCTCTTATACTAAGATAGTTGCTGTCTTTTCTGAAAATTATTGATGTGTGTGATAGATTCTATTACAGAATAGGCCTACGCTTCACTTGAAGAAACTAAAATGTGCTTGTGAATGGTGAAAGACCACACCATAGACATTCATAATTAACAATCTAATTGGGAGAAAGAAGATGATCACTAGTTGACTACTCCTTGATGCCACAAATCTTGTTATGAGTTTCAAAGAATCTCTCCCAGTAAATAAAATGTTTATAATAAAGAACTTGCGCCGCCATTGATCCCGCTCAGCCTTTATCTGCTTCAGTTCCTTCCGAATCACATGCCTCAAGGCCTTCAGGTAAGAGCTCATGTCATGGTTTCTTTTGATTTTTCCTTCTGACCCGTAAGAACGACGATCACTGAGAATCTCTAGGGGGTGTGGTGAGTTAAAGAAGACACTCTTTGCAGCCCTTAAACTTTTCTCTGTTTCATCCGTATTCTTAGATGTTAAGAGATAGATACCACTTCCGGGAGGAAGCAGAGGATGTGGGGGAGAGAATCTCTCGGATGGTTGCAGAATTAGAAGCTTCCCCATTGGAGAATACAATACATTCTGCAGGAAAGAAGGCAAACAGAGTAAGCCAAGAAACAATGATCTGAAGCAAGCAGCTTAAGATGTTTTCACATGTTACCTGGTTATTCAGACAAGGATGGTTCCTGAAGTTTCCATTCAATGCCTTGAGAATATTTGCGGCTCGGTTAGGGTAATTGCAGGAGAATGCTCGGGGAACAATATCTCTATGCATTGAGATTCCGAGAAGATGACTCTTAGGCAAACCAAGTTTCTGAAGAAGCCTATCACCTCCGCACATGATGCATGGTGAACCAAAAGTGATCACCGGGAGCAGAGAAGAAGCCGGGACTTGACCTCGGATCAGAAGCATGAGGTTCACTAACAGTGACAGGCTTCCGCCTAGAGAATGTCCGCTAAACCTGAGAAAAGCACGGTGCCTGCCACGGGAATTGAGGTGGGCATGAACTTCCGGTAACATCTGTTCGTATAGTCCTTTTGCTGCTTCGTATATGCCTCTGTGAACAAGCACATCAAGGTCCTCAAATGGAACAGGCTCGAACAGAAGGTTAGCTTGCCATGAGGCCAGTGAATCTGATCCCTGCAAAGTATTGAGTTCCTTTCTTAAGCTATCCATCTTTTGGCAAATGTCAGACCAATCAAAGACTCTAATCACAAATTACCTGAATAAAGAAGAACCTGGTGCCACTTTTATCATCATCACAGACAAACCACTCACAAGGCGGTGAACGGTTTGATTTGAGATCATCGGCGACCGCCTGTTTAACTTCCTCTTTGGCTGCCACGACTGCCGTAACTGAATCAGCAGTTGCCAATAGAGAAGCTTCTTCGTTGTCTTGACGTTTAGATGATCCAAAAGGAAGCACAGACTTAGAATGGGAAAAGAGACGAGAAGCAGCAGAAGCAGCGATTCTGTAAGCAACAGCTGGGTTAATAAGCTTCTTCTTCTCCTCCTCTTCCTCGCCATTGTTGTTCTCT
The DNA here is from genome assembly GCF_000004255.2 of Arabidopsis lyrata subsp. lyrata. Lineage (NCBI taxonomy): Eukaryota > Viridiplantae > Streptophyta > Magnoliopsida > Brassicales > Brassicaceae > Arabidopsis > Arabidopsis lyrata. Next base: position 20,847,284 of record NW_003302551.1, read on the forward strand.
TCAACCTTAAGACTCGTTCTCTTCTCAATTGAGGAAGTAACGAATCTCAGTTTCTGATATTTCAACAGATTATCAGGCTGCAACAATGTCAAAACCAATAAGGATAAAATTCAGAAACAGAGAATTGAGGTTTTTGGTTTCAATCATGTCAAATTCACCTTGATTTTAGGGATTGAATAAGCCAAATTCCCCAAAAACGACAATTTGGCAAAGATCTGAGCATCTTCAACAGGAACTTTGCTTAACATCTCAGAGAACTCTTCTCTACCAAACACAGTCTCCTCCTTTTCTTCTTCATCATCATCATCATCGACCCTGCAGAAATCGCATTCCTCACATAAATCTTCCTTGTCATTCTTCGATTCAGTAACTTGCTCTTCGTCGTCCTCTTCTCCACCGCCACCTGATCGTTGTCTCTTCCCTTTCCAGATTGATCCAACTTCCAAAATTTTCAAAACCCAGTTTCCGTTATCGTTTCCGACCCGCTCCTCTCTCTCCAACAAAACGGCGGCGTCGTCTCTTACCGGTCCCTTCTCATCTCTCTTACCACCGATCCGAAGAAACTCAAGCGGACGAGGACGTCGACGTGAAACCCAACGCGGCAGAGAACCAGCCGTTGATTTCTCCTCAACAGAGCCTCCGATGGCGCGTATGAAAGAAGAAGGCCCCACCGGAATCATCGGAGATACAACTCCTTGCACCGACATTTTTAAGAAAACACCCTCCATTTAACAACACTTAACCAAAACTCTTTCCTTCAAATTTCCTCTTCTTCTTCGTTAATGGAGTAAATAGACCCGTATAAAATACGTATACACCGGGAATAATCCGGCGTTGGCGTGCAAGTTTGAATGAATCTGTTGTCGTTTTTTGGTATCTTCTCAGCTTCCTCGTCCGATCAAATCTTCCTTTGATAGCGATGGATGTGTGTTAGAAAGCTGGTGAACCAACTTTAACACGCCTTAATGGATGCCCCCGTATCAACTTCATTATTCTCTCGAATGTTAACAATTATTTGCTGGATTGATTTCAATTACGATTAATTTTATAAAGCTCACAATTTTGGAGCAATTAATATTTTAAGGGATCTTTCTGGGTAGAGCTATATAGAAGACACGTGGAACATGAATGCGCCTAAGAACTTGACAACTTGTTGTGTCTCCCACGTTTCTTGGAACAAAATCAGGTGCTCGATATTGTTGGACTTTATTAGTTTCATCGCAACAACTAAAACCTAACTTCATCGCCTAATTAAAAGAGACACGAGTGTTTTCATTACATCTTTTTTTTATGCTAACTAGCCACAAGACCCACAAAAGAGTATTGGAAATAGGATTCACAGAAATAATCCAAATTGTATTTAATTCATGAATATGCACTAATATGATTAACAAAACCAAACAAAAATGACAAATTGATCAAAACCCTCCTCGTGACTTTTCTCATCTTCGTCTTTGTCTCCTCATATTTTTTTCTTTCTATATTAAAACCTAGACATGTTACATTAAGGACCACCACATGTTCTCCGCTTAAAACCCCAAACTTCTAAAGAGAGAGAAAGAGAGAGAGCACTAAGCAAAGACTTCTTTAATCTTCTTCTTCTGATCGTCAGTAAGAGAAGAAGGAAACAAAACCTCAAAAGTGACAAAGAGGTTCCCTTTCTTTGTGCTGTAGTGAAGTGGCATCCCTTCTCCTTTGAACTTCTTCACTTCCTTCGGCTTTGTAATTCCCTGTCGTCGTCGCACAATATTTAACCCATTAGATGATCATTGATGGTCACTGTTTCAAGTGTATTGAGTGTATGGAGAAGAGTATTAGTGTTACCTTGGAACTGATGTCAACTTCGTGATCATCTAAGTGTTTGAATGATTTCTCAAAACCAACTAGCGCCTCAACCTGTAGAAGATAGATTTGGTAGAATCAGAAAATGAGTCACTTGTTGGTCTAAGATGTAGAAATACAGCAGTAGTTTCTGGAATTTATTTACCAGTGTTATGTTAACGGTCATGTGTAGATCGTTGCCATCTCTTCGGAAACGGGCGTGTGGTGCAGTTCTGATTCGAAACTGCCAAATGTACACCAATGGTTTATTCTCTCTGATGTTGAAGATTAGTGAAATAACGGATAGTGAAATTTAAGGAAGAGGCTAACCTTCAGGTCACCAGGTTCACCGTCGAGAATGGGTTCACCGTCTTCATAGAAAGACACTTCCTGAAAAGTATTTGGTGTTAAGAAACTACAATTGGAGAATTGATAAGCACACTAATAAATCACAATGAGTTAAAGAGCTACTAAGAAATGTAGTCTAATATGTTGCAATAAGGGTTGTATAGTTTCAAGACTTACTTCTCCATCTTTCATTCCTTTCTCGATATCAACTGTCACAAAGTATCCCTCCCGTTCGTATTTGACATTAGGGCATTTGTCACAGACCTGAGGGGAACAAGAGGATATGTCGTTAAACAGATATCATGCGGAACAAGACAATCTGTGAGACTTAAACAGAGCCATCCTTTACCTGTTCTGTCATCTGTTGGAACATTCCAGGACCAATTTGTCTGTGGTAGACCTCGTTCCTGCAGTTACACTTTCTCTTTCCAGGAGCTGGTTTTATCACATTCTTTTCCCTCCATACCTGATAGTTCAATGTGGAACATCCTCACTGAGAACTTAAGGCAAGTTCTTTAATTTGCATTTATCTAAAAAAGCCTATCTACTCTAACTAAACATCGCCGGAACCTACAGAATGTCTGAATGATACTATGAAATCATGTTTACACATTTCTATTGATTAAAGTATATTTGAATCAAAGTACCAATATCCAGACGAGTAACATGTATTAGTGATGATAATACCATCCTGACATGGAGGTTATCATACCTTTATAGAGCCTCCCATGTACAAATCTTCTAGAGTTGCCTCAAGTTCCACAATCACGTCATCACCCTTGACAACCTTCTCTTCTTCCTCCATCGAACCTCCACCGAAAAACCTATAAAGCACATTAATAATCTATGAAATTAAGCAATATGCAACCTTTAAACACAAATGTAAAACATTATCCAAATTTAGGAACTATTCACGCTACAGTAAAGTCACTTAACATTACCAAATTCAATTGTATGCACTATCAATACATAAAACTCACACGAATTCTATAAGATCAGCTATTTGAAAAGATAGAATGATAAATTCCTAGTGACACTGAATCTTGTAAATCTAGTTGGATCCTAAAGAGTTACCATTTGCAGAAAACTTACGAGCTAAAAATGTCCTGCATATTCATGCCCCCGCCTCCACCTCCTCTTCCTCCATTTGCAGAAAACTGTTTAAGTCCCTCTTCACCATACTTGTTATATATCTCCCTCTTCTCCTCATCCGATAACACTTCATAAGCTGTTACATTAAAACACCAATACGTCAATTCTCAGAACGAAAAACGTGTAATCAAAGAGAGCAGAATCACAGGTTGTTGCAACATGAAAAATACCATTGTTGATCTCAGCGAATTTGCGAGTCGCCTCCTCATTTCCTTGATTCTTATCGGGATGATACTTCAAAGCGAGTTTCCTATAAGCTCTCTTGATCTGTTCGTCAGATGCACCTTTCGGAACTTGCAACACATCGTAGTAACTCTTCCTAAATCCACACACCATAGATTTTCTAAGCATTCACATTTTCCACACATTTCTATGCTTCTGAGGAATCGAAAGATGATCTTACCCGGCAAGGACGCAAATGGCATAAGAAAGAGCGAACAATACGATACACAACTCCGACCACCGAATCGCCATAGAAACGGAAATCAGGAGAGAATCGGATCTCTCCCAAGGACTTCAACTCCAATCTGAGATTCGGATTCGGATCTCCTTCGCTGATTTATGTGATTAGAGCTCAATCTCTCTCTCTCTCTCACTTCCCTTTCTCTCTTCCTTTCGCGGAACGAGTTTAGAATTCGAGCATCGTGGTCGGTTTACGTGTACACTGCACTGCTTAACCAATCAGGATTAAGTCTCTGACGATCCTAACCAATAGATATCAGCCACGTGGAAAAACTACGGTTGAATCGCTGACTGTTCTTTTCGTCGACTTTATTGGGTTCGACGTCGTTCTTACTATATAATCTAAACAAGGCCCATTAATAATGAAGCAGAGGCCTTAACGCAAAAACCTAAGTTAATGGGCCAAAACAAACTCCAGATTCTGGGGAGTCCAAATCCAAACTAGTTTTGCATTTGTTTTTTTTGTTTTTTGGGATAAAGGACTAAGTTATGGATTTATACCTACCATATTAAACCTGTAAAGCACTGCTCTGATGACAAAAAAAATTAAAACAACTTTGAGAAATTTATTTATTTAATCTTTATATAATCTGTTCCCTATACTATCTTAGTCACACATGAAGTTGTACATTGGTTAAACACTATGAAACAAAAGGGTGGTTAAATAATAAATACATATTTTGTTGCTTATTAATTTGCATGCAAAGAAACAGACTGGTTTGGACAATCATGTCATATGTCAGGTCTCTTGAATATTCGCATCTTCGACGAAACATTATTTGTTATACATACAATCTTACTACACATCTCACACGAGTGGTCCCAGCCCATTAATACCATTTACTGTCCATTGACAAAAAAAAAAAAAACGCTGATGACCAGGGGCGGATCTACAGTATAAGGAGGTGGGGCACGTGCCCCACACTCATTATATTTTTTTTTATTTTTTTTTTTTAATAAATAGACAATAGTAAATATGACTGTGAAAACTAAAATAAAATTGGTGTTCATATTTTCCACGATACGAAGTAAAATAATTGAGAAGAAAAAGTACGATTATGATTTTATTGTTAGATGATTGATTGAATCCGACTTGAGCCTTGTACACTGTACACGTGTGTATGGTTGCACACGTGTTTTGAATATTGAGTAGACTCTTTGGTGGGCACCAAGATTTAGTTACATTTTCTTTTGTTTAAGTAAGAAGAACTCAAATACACTATACGGTATAAATTTACTGAAATTATACGACTATCATCTGAGTCCCTCTAAATTCATTAAAAACAACGGTTTACAACTAATAATGTATAACTAATAGTATTTTAAGACTATTATTAGCATCTCAGGACGAGCCAGCTTGAACTGGTTAGTATAGCTGAATAACCCATTCCTCTCTACTCTTATCACTCCTATAAATATCTAAACCAATCACATTTTTTGTGGTGTCGTCACTTTACTTCTCTTTTATATATCTCTCTCTAGTGATTGACTATAGGGGTCAAGTGAAGTGAGTGAAATTTAATAGTTGGCGGAGAGAATGGGAAGAAAGCCGTGCTGTGAGAAGGTAGGAATGAAGAAGGGGCGCTGGACGGCGGAGGAAGACCAGATTCTCTCCGACTACATTAAGTCCAACGGCGAAGGTTCATGGCGTTCTCTTCCCAAAAATGCCGGTAAGAAAATTACATACAGTACTCTGTCTCTCGATTGATCGCATGCATCTTATAAGAGATCTTTTTTTTTGGTCAAAATTTATAAGAGAATCTTCCCTTAATCCTTTTATATATGCATCGAGAAATTAATTTATATCACGGATCAATAATACAATATGGGTTGTAAAATTTTTAATAGTAGAGGCCGTGATTAATTTTTGATCTACTTATTGTATCATTTTCTATAATGAATGCGTAATATTTAAAACGTAAACTGTTTTCTTAGAATATTATGCGATTGTGTTGTCATATTTCATATAGTATTCAGACCAAATTGCCTTCTTGTTTTGTTGACATATATGGACTGTACCTCACAGAAATGTTTATTTATTTATTTCAAAAACAGCTCTATTCAGAACAAAAGATGAGTAATATCAATCGCTGACTTTCTTTTGCCTCAAAATCTGACGTGTTATTATATATATGTGAATGAATTCATTTAAAAAAGGGCTAAAGAGATGTGGAAAGAGCTGTAGATTGAGATGGATAAACTATTTGAGATCAGACCTCAAGAGAGGAAACATAACTCCTGAAGAAGAGAACCTCATTGTTAAATTGCATTCCACTTTGGGAAACAGGTAACTTTATTTAATTATTTGAACAAAAGTTGATTTATTAATATCTATTTATTTCCAATAGAAAATACACGATCACGTGAAAGCATTGATCAAAATCTAACGTCGTGAAAAAAGCATTTAAAAAAAAAAATTAACGCTAATTAATTGCAGGTGGTCAATAATTGCGAGCAATCTACCGGGAAGAACAGACAACGAAATTAAAAACTATTGGAATTCTCATCTCAGCCGTAAATTCCACGGTTACTTCAGGAAACCAACCGTCACTACTGTAGTCGAGAATGCGCCTCCGCCTCCGAAGCGTAGACCCGGAAGAACCAGCAGATCCGCCATGAAACCCAAATTTATCCTAAACCTTAAAAACCACAAAAACCCTAATTCTTTAACGGCAAGCAAAACCGACATTGTTTTGCCAACTACAACAATAGAGAATGGAGAGGGAGAAAAAGAAGACGCATTAATGGGGTTGTCAAGTAGTAGCTTAAGTGGAGCCAAGGAGCCTGGTTTAAGACCATGTGGCTATGTAGACGATGGTTATTGTAACCCAAGCATTGATGGCGACGTTGGAGTTTTGTCTCTCAATGACGATATTTTCGATTCTTGTTTTCTATTGGACGACCCTTATGCTTTCCACGTGTCCTCATGTGAGTCGAACAGCGTAAAAAACTCTGAGCCATATGGAGGTGTCTCCGTTGGGCACAAAAATATCGAATCGATGGCTGATGACTTCGCTGACTGGGACTTTGTATGGAGAGAAGGTGAAACCCTTTGGCAAGAAAAAGAGAATCTTGATTCGGTTTTGTCGTGGCTGTTAAATGGAGAGGAAATGGAATCTGAGACCGGACAAAGGGGCCCCAACGACTTTGGAGGATCTTGACGAAGAAAAAAAGAATATGGCTGCTTGGCTTTTGTCTTGAAAGATTTGGCACCATGCATACGCTTTTTTCTCCGTTAGATTTTAGCAAAGGTCCCCGTGGCAGGATCTGGTCGGTTTGTGAATAGAACATGTTTTTTTTGGTGTGAATAGAACATGTTCGTACCCTTGCGTTCGTTTTTTAGTTTTAATTGTGCAAGTCTTTTTTTCATGTGTAAATACGATTTTCGGCGTTGGAAAATAAAACAAAATAAAGTCGCCTTCTTAGTTAAATTACATATGATCCATTAAAAATTACACCATTGTTGTACAAAAAAATATATGCTAAAATACAAAAAAAAATTCATCTTTTTAAATTTAATTTCCTAAGGCCATCTCCAACGGCAAGAGACGAAAAGTTAAATTCTTCAAAAGAAAATATTAATATTTTAATTGTAAAAATATATCTTAATTGTTTTTAATACAATGAATCAGTAAAAGATGACAATCGTTTTTCAACACAGAAAGAGAACCTCCTTCATCCCTCTGTGTTAGAGATGCTCTAAGATGTTTTCTTTGACAATCTCTAAATAAGAGACCCATCTTAAAAAAGAGAGATCTAGTAAAGAGCTTAAACAAGAGACTCTAATTATCGTATTGTGAATCAGCCATTCTCTATTGACATTGCCTAATAGTTGCTAGTTATTCTAGGTTGAAGTATTTTTTAAACAAAATTCTTTAATAGACCAAAACCCGAGCTAATTAATTTCCTAAGCGCAGAGTAGACGTTTTAGCAATAGGAAGAAGAAAAAAACACATACTGAGAGGGTCGCTATCTTTAGGTTTAGAAGGACGATTTGGTCCATTGTCACTATAGTATAATGCCTCACGTGATGCCATGCACTTTTGTCTCTCTACTTTTACCGGTGGCCAAATGAAACATTAATACTCCTTTTCCTTTATATAGAATAAAAATTCAATAAAGTTCATGAGATGGACCATTTCTACGAATTGACCGCAAACTCGGACGCATTTCATTTGCCGACATAGTACTAAAATAGAAGAAAAATAATTAACAAAATCATGTAAATGCAGAAAATGTAAAGTTCTCAAGTCTCAAGTACAAACAAATTAGTGATGTTAATTTTAAATTCATTTCATCAATTGAACGGTTCTTTATACCCCCAAAAAATATCAATAGAAGGTAAGAAATATTATGTTAAAAAAAAAAAAAAAAAAAGAAAAAAAAAAAAAGAAAGAAATATTATGTTTTTTTAAAAAGTACGGTAAAAGAATTAAATAATACCAGCTGCCAAAAAAAAATCAAATGATATGATTATTTTTGTCTGAAATGATATTAAAATGGAATTTATTGTACAATCGTCGTAAAACGTTTTTTTTTTTTTTTTGTCTCAGGAAACATTAACTGTTTTACAGAGTCAAAAACAGAATGAAGATTTTTAAAAAAAAAAAACAAAGGGCCCAAAAATGGCCGACGAACCAACCATACTGTATTTCACACAGTTGTCGGTAAGAGAGCACGATATGTCATTTTTGAAAAAGCGTAGAAAGAAGCCTATAATAGGCCCAATAAATAAGGCCCAGTAAGATAAACAGGCCACTAAAACGGCCTTGTTTGATAATATTCAATCGGCGTTAGACTAACTTCTCCACTCTTTCTTCCCGGCGGAGCGACTACGATGTTTGCGGCGGTACGAGTACGAGCTTCTCTCAAAACTTTGTTCCATGGCAGACACAGCTCATCTTTCAGCCGATATTGTACGTTATTCATTAATCTTCCTGTACTAATTCTTGCACTTCCGAGACATTTTCAGATATTTGAATCCCTGGAAAATGAAATGGCTGCTTCGGTGTTTCTCAGGTGAAATTGCAGCGATTTCGAAGCGTATTTCACAAGATAGGTGAGTTTTGATTTCGTGTTTCTCACTTTCTTCCGTGTTTTGTTTGCTTGACATTGTTTCGTTAGGGTTTTAGATATCTTTAGCTTAGAAACAATTGCAGTTGAGTTTCTTCGTGTTGGTAGATTCAGTGATGGAATGCTGATTCTGAATAGCTTGCTATCATCTGGAAATGGAGTAGGAATCAAATTGCTCAACCGCGCATTTCATAGCTCTCCACCGTGTAATTACTCGGAATCTGATGTAGGTACGCTTGTTAACTAGAACTTTGATGATTGAGAATCGACAACTTCGTGCTCTTGACAATGGTTTTGCTTCTGATTCTTTATCTGCAGGAGTGAAAACTCATGCACCTGCGTTATTTAGTCATCTTGAGGATGATGATTATTTCTCAGAGTTGGGTTCTGTAGAGAAAGAAGTGGATCGGAATGTGATTGTGAAGATGTTAACTGAGAAGCCAGAGCCTGTTCAGGTTGAGAATCCAGTGATATCTCTGGTACGTTTTATAATCGTTATTGAGATCTCCTTTTGTGTTCACTGTATCCATAGATTGTCAGCTTGGTGCTTTTCGCAGCTCAGGTTTGATCCGAAAGGGTTATATCTTCTTACTTGAGCTGAGTTTGTTTGTTTTACCAGAATACTAAAGGCAAGAAGAAAAAGAAAAAGAAGACGAAGCAGGAACAAGCTTCTGATTCAATTTCGAAACCAAAGTTATTGACTGAAAAGCCAGAAGTTTCTTGGGTATGTACGTTTACAATATTTATGCAAACTTTTTGCGGGTGTTCTCGGTTTAGAATGCGTTCATTTTATTCCCATCTGGACAACATTTGATCATCTAAGTAGCAATGTTTGATTCAAAAAGATCAAATGCTCATAATTGTCCTTAATCCATTTTCTTACCAGAAAGTTAATGGCAAGAAGAAGACGGAAGCATATGCTTCTTCACCAGCAAGAGATGCTACAGATTCAAATATTCCTTTCTCCAAGCCAACCATGTCTTCGTCTCAAATTCAAGATCACAAATCCAAATCTCAAAACATAATCAGTCCCAGTTTTGAGCCAGGAGATGAAAATAGCTCCAAGGGTTCTGCTACCTCCAATACACCCTCAAATCATCCCTCTTCAGTACTCGTTATAAGGATTGGTAATCTAAATTCGAAAACAGCTGATTCAATGATACACTCGATGTGCTTGTCGATTTGCCCTCTTGAGGGGATTGCTAGGGTTAATGAGGACACTGTTGACGTTTTATTTCGAGTGAAAAACCGAAACGAAGCAGATTCTATACTGGAAGAGTAAGTAAAGCCAGTCTTATATGGTTCTTGATTCAAAAACCCTAAAGATGTTCCTAGTTCTTTGTTGAATTACATTGTTAACTCTTTTTTTTTTTTTCAGGCTAAAAGATGCAACCGTAGATAACTCTCAATGGACGGCTGAGATTGTACCAGAAGCCGAAGAAGGTTCGAAAAATCAAATGGGTATGAGAATCACAAGCTGTTACGAAGATTTGGATAAGCAACTGGTAATGCAGCGCATTCTTGGAAAAGACTTGGAAGTTCTGCTCCATTCAGTAATGCATCTGGAGAATCACCCAATGGCTCGAGGAAGAGACTAACTAAAGTTAGTTAGGTATTTGTTGAGTCTTGCAGTCCCTTTGATAATCGATTGAATTGGGGGTTGGTTTGATCAAATTTAAAAGTAAGGAGGTATAACGAAACTATTACGAATTACAGGCGGTATAAAGTTTTTCTGTCCGTCAAATTAATAATAATGATGGCACGAGGGAACTGATAGACTGAACGAGACTGTATGGGCCTAATTTTGTCAGGCCCGCTAAAGCAGCGGATTAATGTTAAGCCCATTAATGAGACTGTATATCTCCACTATCCGTGTAACTTTTCGAATGAGAGAATTTACATTTTTTTGGTTTAGTCTTATACTACTCTTTTGTTGGTAAATCTGAAGTTTCTGTCTAGTGTATGAAAGTTCTAGCCTTTGTTCATCTTTTCATTTTCTATTAGTGTTTTAAATTTTTCATATCCCCCAAAGATAAATAAATAATACTAAAATATTTAAAAAAAAAAAAAAAAAAAAAAAAAAAAAAAAAAAATACTAAAATATTTTTTAATATGTTTTTATTTTATTAAGTCCACTTGCCATATATATATATATATATATATATATATCCAGATATATTTGATAATGATTTGAACTTTAGAATTTATTGAGAGCTAAGAGATTGGTCACTTCATCCCAGATTTTTTATAAGTTTTCTATATTTGTAAGTTTCTCAAATGTAATTTTTCCCCCCAATCTTCTACACCTAAATTATGGTATCAGTCGTTATTAAAGAAAATATGAAATTCCTATTATAGAATAAAAAATAGAAACTAAAGCTTACATTGGTTATCGGAATTAGAAAGTTCCCACTCATAAACAGTGAGACAGATCAGATCAGCACAGCTAAGCGATGAAGTGTACAGTTACATAGCCGATTGATTGAAGTGACTCTTCCCTCGTCACTTCAATCAATCAAAATTATTTTGCAACTTGTATTTTTTTTCCCATCTACTATTAGTCCAAACACAATTAAATCAAAATTAATATTATTACTTATTTTATTGTTTAAGTTTTTGTCTTAGAGCTAGTAAAATAATCTTAGGCCGGTCCTATGTATAATTTACATGTTACATATAAAAATAGTTTTGTAGAACTTATTATTTTATTCTGATATGAGTAAAAAGGAAAGAAATAAGAACAAGTGTCCTTAAAATGTATTTAGGACCCATGACACGACTGACTTTAATGTAATCTGTCTCAAATTATTACTCTTATTGAGAATCATATGGAGAAGAAAGAAAGAAAAGTGAGATTTTCTCTTTTCAGAGGAGTGGGTCATGTTAAGTATGGACCTCCTCTGTTTTTACTACTAGTCTCTTACGACAACTCACGTGGCCTTTTTTATTTTGTTTTCTAAAATTTCACAAGTGAAATCAGAGAGACTACTTAAATAAATTTTGGGCCCAAACGGAGACAAGTTCATGTGGGTTGAATCGTATATTTCAGATAGATAAGACAGCTAAATGTTTTTTCTGATGTGCGGTGGATCTTTAAAGTCGCTATACGTGCACGTCATTTATTTATTCTGGTTTTATTTTCAACGACACTTTTCTTTGTCGCACCAGTGGCAGCGAGAAAACGACACCGTTCTTATTCCCTTTACTCGTAATTATTAGTTAAAATTTCTTGCATACTTCACATTTCAAGATAATGTAATAATGCGTATCATAACTTTAAACTAGTGACATCCAACCATATGAATTGATTTGATAGTGACAAGTTAAATTGGTAATAAGAGCAACTAAAAGTATGATAAGTTGTGTTGAATTTGATCAAGAATAGATATTTTAACGAAGGAAACAGAAACCATACATAACTCACGGTGGGGTTCTTCTTCTCAAGTCTCAACAACGGGATGATGTAATATGGTATTAATGTGAAGAAATAATATTGATATTACCAATAAATCATATGAAATAATAATACAAGCAAAAAGACAATTAGATAAGACTTAAAAGATGCAGTTTCAATCACCAAATGTTAATAAGACAAACAACAAATGGGTCATGTAGATGATGAAGATGCTCTCTCTTAACTCTTGAAACACATTACTCCAAAACACAACAACTCACTCATGGCCCCAATTTTTTTATTCTAATCTCTTTCCTGCAGATCTCACAGAGTAGTAGTAGTACTTGCAAAAAATTATTGCACTCTCTCTCAACAAACTAAAACCCCACCCACCATTATTGTTTTCATTACCTTGTCCACAAAAACACTAAAAAAAAAACTCACAAAAACTGTTACTACAACATTACTGTAATTTTTTTAGATTCTGAATACGTACATTCCCAAGAACTAGAAGAGAATCATAGTAATCAAATCTAACAACTGAAAAATACAATGACATATACTATAGTCTATATATAACTTAAGGATTCATAATCTATACATAAAACATTGGCTTAATCTATAACTTAACCGGACGAAACTGGGTTTAAGCTACGTGCTAAACCGTTCAAGGCACTGTAACCTTTTGAACTAAACCCTAAACAGCCAAAGAGTCCATGCCTGTAAGGCAAATATGTTCTCTTCTTCATCTCCTCTGCTTGAGCTCTGTTCGTTGTGTAATGTAGCTCGTGAGCAGACGGCTGCAACCCTCTCCGTTTCGCTATCCCGTTTGTTGGTTTTCCGGTGACCGGAGCTTTCTTCGCCGGCGGTTGTTTCTGCTTCTGCTTCTTGGATTCTACGGCAGCGTCAACTGTTTCTTGAATCGGTTTCTCTTCAGGTTGAGAAGATTTGAGTTTCTTGTCTTTGAAATTAGAAGGAGAGAATGAAATGTTGGACCAGAACTTCTCTTTCCCGTTGCCTCTTCCTTCGCTTTTGCTTCTATGAAGCAGATCTTTAAGAAAGATCCATTTCTTAGAGTTTCTACCGTAAGACGATGATCGTGAAGACGAAGCAGAACAAGACGGTGTCGTTTCAGCTGACGGCACGTTTTCGTCTTCTTGAAGCTTCCTTATACACTCCTTCACTTCTCTCTCTCCGGCGACTTCTTCCTCTTCTTCTTGGTTCCATTGATACGCTGCGTTTCTGAGCGGAGAGAGAGATCTGGCTTTCCGGTGAACAGATCTGCTTCTTAGTTTCAGATCTCTCCCACGCTTAACCATCTCACCGTTTGGTTTGGTCTCATCGTCTTCGTCGTCTTCTTCCTCGTTCTCCAGATCTAGAAGCGGAGATAAGATCTGAGGTCTCTGAAGATGCGAAGAGAGCTTCATCGGCTTGATCTGGCCATTAGAGAAAAGCTCTTCAGCTGAAGTCATGGAAACGCCGCCTAAAGGACCACTGCTTGAAGATAACCTCGACGAGAAATCAAACTCAAAGTCGCCGCATGACGAGGACTCGAGCTTTTTCTGATTCTCAGATGAAGAAGAGGCAGAGCAAAGGAAGAAATGCATCGGACTCGACGGTGCACTAAAGAAATAACCCGGCGGAGGACCACGACCGGGACTAGAAGGAGCACTGACAAACGGAGTCGAGCAAGCAGAGCCAGAACCAAAGTCGTCACTGAAACGCGGCGTATCAGGATCGCCATGGCCAAAACTCTCAACAAGATCCATAGTAAGTGTGATAGAGATTGTGGCTTCTTTCTCAAGAAAATGTTTTTTCTTCTGCAGAGAGCGCGAAGAGCGAGGAGAAAGAAGCAGAGATATGCAGTGTATGTATGAAGCTGCTTTTTTATTCTCTCTATTTATTGACCTTTTTTTTTAATTCTTAAAAACCTTTTTCTTTATTTATTCTGTAAAAGATATTCTTATGCTATTTTCCTGTAGAGAAAAGTAAATAACAGTATTCGCGATCTTTTTTTAATTATCTGACTTGTTTTGTTTGCATGAATTAAAAAGTTGAAAATCTACTGGTCTTAATTAATATACGTTATTCATCGTCTTTTTTTTTTTTTTTTTGATGATGATTTGATAATTTAGGTAATGCTATGGTTGTTGCTTAGGATTCTGCAGGCTGATCCAATAGAATAAAAAAGAAGAAGAATCTCTACGGGTGTTTTTGGAATTTTGCAATGCCATTTTTACGAGTTCGCCCTTAACGATCTTTCTATAATTTTCTCTTAATACCCCTTTAATTTATTATTCTTTCAGACAAAACATTTATTTTGTTACCTAATGACTCGACGAGTGAAAAAAAACTAAAGACCAATGCTCTAGCCTCTAGTGACATTCAATAAAAAGAATCAATTCAAGTCGGCTTATAACCTTTTTCTCCTGACATAAGCTATAACTCACTTTTTCAATTTTAATTTAAAATACAAGATCTGATCTCAATAAATAAAATGAGCCAAAAACAATGTTCGTATTCATGTATTTATTATCGGATCAGTAAAACGATTTCAAAATTTTCGAAATTTAATTTTTTTAACTGGACTTCAATTTGTTGTTTATTATCTACATTACTACCTTTTTTTACATGACTACAAATGTACATATGATGACCTTTGTATACGTCAAAATTTTATTTTATTTTTGTCTAATGTGGACATCAATTTATTTATTGGAAATAATTGAAGGCGTGCAGAATCTGGAGAAAATTACAAATGATTAACGACAATTAAAAGTTTTTAAAAATAATTCAATCAGACAAGCGGGGCAATATTGTAAAATCAGTTAAGGTTATTTCGGGTAAACCGAATAAAGAGAAGACGTGGCTTCACGTGCTCAGCTATGATCGTGCGTAGAAGGTGCTTTGGTGTCTTCTTTGTTTTATTAAACAAAAGATCACAGTTCCCGATACTGTTTAATACTCTCTCTATTCGTACTTACTTAATGGGCCAGAGAGTTAGGTGTTACTTGGGCTTCATTAAGATATAAAAAAGCAATAAATTGGGCCACAAACATGGACCGGTGTTTTGACCTGAATCGTTGTAGACTAATTTATATATCCACTCATACAACGACGGACGACACGAATCTTGCTTTCAAGATCAAATCAAAACACTCCCTATAATGGCTATAACAAATCTCTTTTACCTTTTAACATCAGCAAAAAAAAATGTGACCGGAGATTATCGCCGGCGACAGCCCAAGACACGAAAAATAAAATAGAAAAAGATTAATCATCCGTGTATAATCTGAGAATATCTGTTTTTGATCCAACGAAACCCTTTCTTGACCGTGGTTTTGACTTTTCCTTCCAAAGCATAAGTCTTATACGTCGCGATTCTCTTCTTCCTCTTCGTTTCTGCGTCGAGTAATCTCCACGGAGTAGCAGTTGTACGGGCCGTAGAACCTGATCCCGGTGGTGGGGAAATAGACGGTTGAAACTTCGGTGAGTCGGGTCGAGCTCCACCAACGCCGTAACCTTTACCGTTAACTATTTCTATCCATCGATCAACGGCGATTGTTCTCGGGTGCGACCCGAACCCGTCCATTTTTCCGGAGCTTCGTCCGAATTGGAAAGAAGCAACGGTAAAAGGAAAGAAATCAAATGATTCTTGATTTGGGAAAGTGAGATTAATAGGAGGAGATGGTGAGAGGCCATGCGATCAATGAGGCGATTTCTCGTTTTTTTTTTGAATGATGGGTTAATTTAAGTAAAAGAAAAAATAGATTATTGTAAAATTCTTTTATTTAATGATAATAACCAAAGGATCCACGGTGAAAGACCAACTCTACTGTGTCAACCAATTGACACTCATATAAATCACACAATGCATTACATGTTAAAGTTTCTTATTTCTTACATTAGATGTTTCAAATTATCTAGTTATTCTTACTATACATTGTGATCCTTTTTCTTTCTGAATATTGCAAAATAATTTTGTGAATGTCAGCCTGAAAAAAAATGAGCCATTACCTCATTTTTATAATTTTGAGTTGTTTATAATCGACATGTTAGTGTATTTTTAGAAATATATTAAAATTTCATAACAATGCTTTTTATGTGATCATTTTGTATTTAGAGTGAAAATTAAGTGTTAGTTCGATTCTGTTTGAGGATTCTATAGGACTATCGCATCCGCGAAATATCCGTTTGTGGTTTATATTTTTCCTTTTAATAATATGGGAGGCTTGCCTCCCTTGGCTTACCAAAAAAAAAAAAGAGATGAGATACAATTGGGTTATGTTTCCTTACAATATTCGGCCCAATTTTCGGATAGTGTATTAGGCTCATAAAACAACATCTGGTTGATTTATGGGTCTGAATGGAACAATGGTTCAAAGACGGTTCTTGGACGGAGCAGATGTACCGCAAACTTTGTTACCATTCACGTTTATATGTGAAGCAAGTGGATTTTCTCAAAAAAATTAATATTTAATAGAACTACAGTGAAAGCGTGTGAGATTTGTGAAGAGAAATGTTGATCCACCTTGCACAGTAGGCACGCTCTATTTGCTGTGTGTTTTGCTCCACTTCTCAATTTTTTTTGTGATTATTATTTTTTAAATATGTTTTATCACTTTTATGTCTTATTGTACCTATATTTACTACAACACATGTTTGAAGTAATTTCATTAATTCAAAAAATCTATTTGAGATCATTATTAATATTATTATTTTTAGAAAATTAAAAACAACATATTATGTAATTATTCATATCTATATGTTGTATTTATTAACATTTTATGTTATTATTTGTATAAAATGACAAATCATTGTAATTAAATAATATACACTTTTTGTACTTATTAGTATTTATGTTATTATATTGTATCTAAAATACTAAAAATATATGTTCAAAAAATCATAAATCAATATAGCAAATTTTAATTTCTTTAATTTTATATAATATAATTTAATATGTATAGTATTCTATAATTTATTTATTTTAAATTGATATTTTTACTATATAAAATTTGATCCGTATAATGTAAAATTATCGTTCTTTACAATATTATTTTATTTGTATTATCTGATCCGCTTTCACCATTCAACATATTTTTTAAAAGCGTTCGAACCGCTTGATCCGCACTTGTACCGCCAAATCTGCTTGATCCGCTTTTGTTCTGCTTGATACGCTTGATCCGCTCCGCTCGATACGCTTGATCCGCTCCGCTCGATACGCTTTCTCCATTCGGAGCCTATGATTCGGAAACTAAACAAAACGTCTGTCTGGTTTAGGCCCATCTAGTAGTCTTTTTTTTTTTTTTGTTGGCGGCCCATCTAGTTTCTAAGCACACCACATTGGTGTCACAAATACATGTGACACTTTTGATTAATTAATAGCATAAATGCGTTTGATGTTAACAAAAGAAAAAACAATATTGCACGCATTTCCCGCGTACGGTGTAGAGGGAATCTATCGATTTGATCAAATCACAGCTCGATGATCTCATTAATGTTCCCTTTACGTTTTCTCAAGTCAAATGTTTCCCACGAAAACTAATAATGTACTTATGTACACATGAAACCGATGTAGTCTCACCTAAAACATGCTACAATTTATTTGATTTAGACATTTTTACCTAAATACTCCTTTCGTTTCAAAATATAAGACGTTTAGGTAAAAATACGTCGATTAAAAAAATCTACTTTTTCAAAGTTCAGCCAATCACAAGGGCGGACCCACGTTCACAATGAGGAGGTCAAGTGACCTGGTTAAATTTGCAAATCCTTAAGTAATTTTCAGCAATATTATTAATTGACCCTTGTTAAAAAAAAAAAATTTCCACTTTCCGTTTCACTTCAAAGGAAAAAGCATTCATTCTTTGTCTTTTTTTGGTAATTATTAATGACAATTGTAACATTTAATGCAAAATAAACCAAAACATTATACAAAAGAATCATGTTTCCATTTTTATATGGATTATTTAATTTATTATGGTATAGTTTTTGTTGACGTTGCAATTTTTATTAAATGTATGTGACTAACTACTAGTTAGTAATTAACAAAAATTAATTCATTTCATCTCATATAATTTCAAATTTATAAGATATTTTACATTTGTTTCATTATTTATTAAAAATACAATAATTTTGCTCTTTTTTTTAAAAAATTATGTTCTTATTTTGAAGGTTTTTTGTGTTAAATTTATCGTTATAATTTTGCACCGGGTGAAAAAAATTTCTGGGTCCGCCACTGGCCAATCATAACAGAGACTTCATAATAAAAATAATCATAAAATATTAAAGTAATATATAATTTGCATAGAAACTTGAAAACGATTTATATTTTGAAACAAAAATATTTCTCCAAAACGATTTATATTTTGAAACGGTGGGAATGTATAGTAATTTCAAAACATTAATGTTTGGAAGATCTTATGCATTGTTAATTTGTTATGCATGCGTGTCTCTCTCACCCTCTATATTGTATAGACTTGCGATGAAGAGAGATCCAACGGTTGGGATTTAGTGGAGCCTTTGTCACATGGGCCATGGCCCATAGGAGTCTCGTCACACATCGCCATTATTGCTACAGCGATCGATTCGCGCTAAACGCCACTACGCTTATTACTTAAAATAATCAAATGTAATATTCGTTAGACACTAAATACCAAAATGCTGAGATATTAATGACCAGTGCCCTCATGACAAGAATCACGTATAGTCCGATCAAACATGGAAATCAACGCTAGTTAACAAAATAAAAAATCAATGATAACGCTTGGTCATTATTCAGACCATTCATTTTAGATAAGAATATTCGACTGATGCACACTGTTACCTGCTTAAAAGTCAATATCTTAAAGTTTCATACATGTAGTGCTGAAAAAAAAAAAATCATATGCATGGGTAAAAAGGATTTACTTTCATTTTCTATAAAACTCTAAAAAGATATATAAACTCAATCGGATGTCGCGAGAGGGACATGGATCATTCATTGTTGGATTTATTACTAACTAACTGTAATCGTTGTAATTGAAAAGAAAACTTTAAAAAAGGAAAAGAAAAAAATGTGTATCAGTATCATACCGAAAATTATTACGTATAATCGCATACATATAGATGCGTGTAACTAATCACGTGTACGCAGCTGCCTAGACAGTGGAATTAACCATTTAGGTCTTCTTAGTCATTATTATAAATCCCAACCAATCTCTCTTTCTCTTTCTCTTTCTCTCTCTTTTTAATTCCTCATTCGTCTATCTCTCTATAGAGAATGATGGAGATAACGCCGAAGAGGTACTGGCGGAGGTGGAGAGGATACGAGAAGCTTGATGGGTCATCAGAGACGAGTTCCGGTCGAAGGAAAGGTAAACGGATCAAAATGGATCCGACCCGCAAGAAACGTTTTTGGAGGATCAAGATTGTGCCGAAACTGAGGATCCTCAAAACGGCGACGCCGAAGAAGTTTTTGGTGTGGCTACGTGATTCATATGTTAAGATGATGATGCGGTTGGCTAACTCACGGGTAGTCGGATCATCTGGATACGGTGGATCCGGATTCGGGTCGGGTCAAATGAAGGAGTACGATGAGAAAATGCTTGTGGAGATTTACAAGTCGATACTGATGGCGCAGGCGCAGGGGAATCTCGTGCACCGAGAAACACCGAATAATAATCATAAGCTTCCTTCTGAACCAGCGGTTGTCTCTGTCGTATCTTCTGTTGTTACTTGTTAGGTAATAAAGAACAAACAATTATCCTTTTTTTTCTTTATAATAAATTTCCGATGTTAAGAATCAAAATTGTTGACTTGTTTGATACTATTTCGAGATTGATGATAGGCAAAGTTGTGATTTTGATCTGTATCAAATTTATAGACAAAAAAATTAGTACAATAAAGAAAGAAATAGTACAATAAATAGATGGTGGATTGTGGGGGTCCAATTTTATTTCATGCGTTTTTTTCATTTATCTTTCAAGTTTTGTATAAATCTATGTTTCTGAAATATAAAGATTTGCATTTACATCGTAAATATTTATGGTTTGTATAGTTTGATGTACCAATCATGTCGTATGTGTGATTTGTTTGTATCAAATCGCCTCTATAACTAAACCTATAATTAATCTAAGTTTGTTGACTGTTTTGTGGAAATTCGGTTGACCACTTTTGTTCAATTAAAGTACGAAAACCTTCTCAGTGAGATGGAGGGTTTTGGTTTGGCACTTGTTATTTTCAAGTGGATAAGTGATGATGAATCAAAATGAGTCATCAAGCATGTGAGCTAGTGGGCCTAAACCTTTCCTGAGGAAGCATATTAACTACGAATATTAGTTATACGATTCACAAAAGTATATAATATCCTTTAAAACGCATAATTAGTTATTCATCAATAGTCAATTATACGGATAAACTAATTATTATTCGAAGAAGATGTGAGATCTTTTATCAAATTCTTACCATATTTGGGCTAATCTTTGTCGGTGTTATAAATTCGAATACAGTTACGTTCTCACCAAAACAAATAATTGAAAAAACTGCTTGTTCTCTCTGAGCGACGAAGAAGGCGATTACCCAACAAAGAACCCTTTCGTTAATTTCTTTCTGGCCGGCGTCGCCTCCGGCGTCGGCCATACTTCCTCTTTTTCGTTTGTAGTTTATTTTCTTCAAACATCTTCTTCACTTCAGACTCATGAAAGTGATCTCGATTGATGATGAAAAGAGATGGGTCTCACCGACCCTTCAATACATGAGTCATGTTACGAAGGCAAAGACCTTGAAGATAGACCAGATGCCTCGTCGGTATCGCAACCATCGAAAAAAACTCAGTCTTGCTAGATCTGATACTCTCTCTTCCATAATTATGCGATTTTGTTGGTCCCCAATAGCCATCCATCTCTCTCTTTTAGAGCGTTTTCCCGGCGTTCACTATTGTGTTATTGTCGGCGTTTTATCTCCGATTGCGTTTCATCTTCTTCTTGTAGCCAAGTAGTCATCATTGGCCCACGAATGAAGTGGTGTTTTCGGCAGTTGTCATTTTCCTCTGCCAAATGGTACGGAGATGTAATTTGGACATTTGATCCTGGTATCATTGGGACTCAGATTGACAGTAAAGGCAAATTGAAGATGTGTTTCATGCAGACACCGTTTCATAGTACCTGGTCGAGGCAGTGCCTAAGGATATGGTGGAGAGAGATAATGTTGTCTTTGTTTTTACGAATATACCTCAACAAATTTTTGACTTGGATATCATCATCGATCAAGGAATGTGGACGGCCATCAATCATTAATTTAAACACGAGCCTTTGGGGATGTCTACATGGAACGAGATTCATAAGATGGTATTCATCATTTCAGCAATTATGGGCATTGGATATAACCAAGATAGATGTCATCTTCTATTGTTGGAGATGTTTTGATGGGAAGCGATGTAACAGATGGATCGCAACTAATGATCGTTTTAAAGTTTATTGGAGTTTCGTCAAAAAGACGATAGCCAAACAAAATGATCTTGTCGGATTAAGGAAGAAGACGAATAAGGAAGATAATAGATTTGATAATCTATTAGCGTGTAAGGCTTACAAAAGAAAGCGGCGTTTAATTCACTTGTTCGATTGTATTTTTTTTTTAAATTTTAATCATTTCTTGATTGTATGTGTATGTCTAAGAAATAACTATGTAATTTCTGTTTCAATTTAAATAAAGTAAAGCAAGATGTAAAAAAAAAAAAAGAATAGTTACGCTATTCGTATTTCTACAAAAATATTGGACTCATCGATACTAATCGAGAGGTCTTTAATAATGGACCATGTTGGGTGTAATCTTAAATTCTTGGGCTAAGTTTCGAGCCTACAAATCTATAATGGGCCCAAATGGTTTAAATGTTTAAAATGGGGCTATTTTCCCCGAATATCATCATCGGTTATGGAAAATGCATTTAAACCTGAATTTGGTTTGTAAACGTTTTTTTAGTCAAATCATATTTAAGAACTAAATTACATAAGTAAGGTGTGATGTTGTTATCGATCATTTACACATCTAGTCCTGACTAAATAAATTTGGCTGATAATTTCATCTCGAAATTAATAAAATGAAGGCACTTGCTAAACTCTCGTGATAACTAGGTTAATTACTTATGGCGCAAGCAATGAACGTAACGAGTTTCCACGTGGCTCCTGCCTAAATAAATTAGCCATCACTGTGAGTTGTGTGACCAAGTGTTAGCGCCTACACTGAAATTTCATATGCAAATAAATAGTGGACTTTATTATTTTGTTCCCCACGATAACAAATATATGCCTCTCAACAATTCCGTGCATTACAGTCAAATTTAAAACTAGCACTATAACTCTTCTTATATATTTTTTGAGACTCAATAAAGTATCTAAACAAAACCTAAATAAGTAAATAACGACATGATAAAAGAATCTTTTCTTAATGTATTACGTGTATGTACATATGTATGTGTGTGCCTTTGGTTATACAAGTTAATCAGGGAGTTGACCAAATTAAAGTCCCATTAGCTCATAAGTGTTATTCAGGGAGTTGACCAAATTACTTAAAAGTCCCATTAGCTCATAAGTGAATGAATGAATACTTGAACGTTATTGTGGCACATGGAGTTTCGTGGTCGGTCCATAAAAGAAAACAAGTTACATAATATGAAACATTTATTTATTGATTCTATAATCTTGTACCACGAACATTTCTACTTGTACTGAATCGTCCGATTCATTTTGTAATTGATTCTTGGAATATAATATAGTTATACAATGACGTTTGAACCATCCATGGTTGTTATCAGTTGTGAAAATATATCTGAGTCTACTTGTGTAATTAATCGTCTTAGTCCCTCACGATGAACATGTATAGTTGTCTTATACGATTTTTAATTTAAATAAAATAGGACATTTCAACTGTAATATTGGAATATCATTTATATTTCGAACTATAATATTAAATTTATTTTTATTTTTGTTTTCTAATAAAAAAGGTAGAAGAAAATGACGAAGCGTAAAGTAGACGACGTGTACCTGATGGTTATAAAAATAATAATTGTCTTTTGGTTTGAATTGGTATATGTTACCGACATATATAGTTCTCCATGTTAAGCAATAAGTATATGATATTCAGTGATAAATGATGATTATACGTATAATATACTGATGTCACTCACGCATCGCATAACAAATTAACAATGATTTGTTAACATAATCGTTTCGTCAAATATGCAAACTAATAAAAGAATTCCCTAAAATAAGCGAAGTGAAAACTTGAGCTGACAGATAGAATAATCTAATTTTGATTTTCTAGTTAAACATCCATAGGTCTGATATAAAGATTTTTCCAAACACTGGAAAATCTCTTTATGCTGAAAAATCTGAACATAGGAAGATGAAAAAATACAGTTCAAAGTTCACAGGAAAGTAAACGCTCCTATTATCTACCACTCATGAATCATGGGGTTCACTTGATCTGAAAATCTCACTTTATCGCATTAATAAACAAATTAATAGAAAGTTTTAAATGCTTGAGATTTGAATGTAATTAAGTTATCTTGTTACTGAATCAATTACTATTAGAAAGCTATGTTGTGTGCTATATCTCTAACTAACAATTACTTGTTCCAACTGAATTAGAATATCATTAATTTATATCAAATGTATTTAGCCGGGGAAGTAATTAGTGACTGTACTTCGTCTCTACGTTTTAAATCATTAAATAAATGTTGGTTTAGTATAAGTAAACAATATGCACATAAGAAGTAGTATTACTCAAATAGACCACCACTTAATTTTGGTTCAACGGACCAGACCGGATTATCCGGGTTGTTGGTCAAAGGTTAGCGATGGTTTTCGTGTTGAGATGACACATTAACCGCCGAACAGTATTCTACGCACATAAATGGCTAATGTCATCAATTTCTTTATTTTCTTTTATTCACGTATTCTTCAATAAACTCATGAATCTTTTCAGTCTTTAATTTGGTTTAGTTAAATGTTAATGAACACTTGTGCCTATATTTATTTATAAAACTCAGCTACAAAGAAATGTTTGATTAGGATTTTGGTTTGCGTTTGGTTTGGAATATTTTTTCTTTTCATGGATTTTTTTGTTAATAATCAAACAGTAGTTTTTAATTATCTTGGTCTGGATTTGGGTATTACACATATAAATAAATATACTATTTGTATTAGTGTTATTGTTGTATCACTACTTTGTTTCATATTGGAAAAATAAATACCATTAACATAGAACTAAGTAGATATTAATCTTAAATTAAAATTTTATTTTATTAAGACTAATACATACATATATACATAAATCTTAAATTAAAATTTTATTTTATTAAGTATAATTTAAGGGCATTAAAATTGAGTTTCAATTATAATTAAGTGTTATTTATAAAAAATATATACATTAAAATTTACTTATCACTAAATTTATATCACTATAATGTATTTATTATTAAAATTAAACTTATTAAAGTTAAATTTAGTATTAAATTTAAAGTTATAATAAAATAGTGAAATATTCTACATTTATATTATATTAAATCTGGACAGATTATATTTGATATACTGATGTATTTGCATAAACAAAAAAAGATTTTTTTGCCAAAAAAAACAGAAAAATATATTTTTCCATAAATAAGTCAATTTGAATCACGAGTGACAAAATGAATAGAGATAATATATAAACACAAGCATTAGGCTCTGTCGAGAAAACATAAATTTTCTATGATTAGGCCATACAAATAAGTAAGAATACAAATCTGTTTGTTGGCTTTGGAGAAATCCAAGGAATTAGTCCTTTTACCCATTTTTTCTCTCTCTCTCTCTCTCTCTCTGGCTTCTTCTTCTTCTTCTTCCTATCAAATCATCATCTTCTCTATATTACTAAAATAGAGAGCCAAACACATAAAAAGAGAGGAGAGGGCGTAAAACAGCAGACGGTGGCGCACCGTAGCACCGCCCCCTCCTAACCTGCGCCTCTGTTCTTCTCTTTCATTTTTTTTTTCCGGTTTCAGGAATTATTCCTCTCCTCCTCTCTCAGGTCGCTTCGATCCCAAGGCAAATAGTTTTCTGATTTTGATTCTTCCTCAGTCAGAATAATCCGATTCTTACCTTCAATTTTGGATTTTTTGTTCGTCTTCTTCTTCAGATGCATTCACCTACAAAACTCTGGCGGACATCAAAGGAACCCTAGCTTTTCTCCGGTCTTATATCGCCTCTATCGCCGCCGATCGGTGGTTTGATTTCAAATCCAAGAAGAAGAAACGCAGAGGTTCGATTCGTCGTCGTCTCAGGATGCTTTGGATCATGAGATTCTCCGGTTTATTCTCCGCCGCTTTGGTTATCATCGTCCTCTCTCCTTCTCTCCAATCGTTTCCTCCAGCTGAAGCTATCAGATCCTCTCATCTCGACGCTTACCTCCGATTTCCCTCCTCCGATCCACCGCCCCACAGATTCTCCTTCAGAAAAGCTCCTGTTTTCCGCAATGCCGCCGATTGCGCCGCCGCGGATATCGATTCCGGCGTCTGTAACCCTTCCTTGGTCCACGTCGCGATTACTCTGGATTTCGAGTACCTACGTGGCTCAATCGCCGCCGTTCATTCGATTCTGAAGCATTCGTCGTGTCCCGAGAGCGTCTTCTTCCATTTCCTCGTCTCCGAGACTGACCTAGAATCCTTGATTCGTTCGACTTTTCCCGAATTGAAATTAAAGGTTTACTTCTTCGATCCGGAGATTGTACGGACTCTGATCTCAACCTCCGTCAGACAAGCGCTTGAGCAGCCGTTGAATTACGCTCGAAATTACCTTGCTGATCTTCTTGAGCCTTGCGTGCGTCGCGTCATTTACCTAGATTCCGATCTAGTCGTCGTCGACGACATCGCGAAGCTGTGGAAGACGAACTTGGGATCGAAAACGATCGGAGCTCCTGAATACTGTCACGCGAACTTCACGAAGTATTTCACACCGGCGTTCTGGTCCGACGAGAGGTTCTCCGGAGCTTTCGCCGGGAGAAAACCGTGCTACTTCAACACGGGAGTGATGGTGATGGATCTAGAGAGATGGAGGCGCGTAGGGTACACGGAGGTGATAGAGAAATGGATGGAGATTCAGAAGAGTGATAGGATTTACGAGCTGGGATCATTGCCACCGTTCTTGCTGGTATTCGCCGGAGAAGTAGCTCCGATAGAGCATCGGTGGAATCAGCATGGGCTTGGTGGAGATAACGTGAGAGGAAGCTGTAGAGATCTACATCCCGGTCCGGTTAGCTTGCTTCATTGGTCCGGTAGTGGTAAACCGTGGTTCCGGTTAGATTCGAGACGGCCTTGTCCACTTGATACTCTTTGGGCACCTTATGATTTGTATGGACACTAGTCTCGCTGATGATGATGATGATGATGATCTCTGTTATTACATATTATAGTCTCAGCTGGTAAATTCTCTCATCGCCTTTGACAAAAATCAAAAACCATTAATTCTTTCTTTCTTCTTTTGATTTACCAACTTTTTGTTGGAATTTGTTTCGTTCCTCTGTATTCTATTCGATTGTTCTGTGCATGAAATAAAAAAAAAACTCAAGAAAAAAGAAGAAGACAGAAAACCATAGGATACATTCAGATTTGTTGTACAGACTTTTTACCATATGTTTTTTTAATATAATTCTGTCATCTTTTTTACTTGAACAAAGATTATTTAATCGTCTAATCCAAATTAACAGTTAGTTGAAAAGATTCACCGACAGTTTCTACTTGTTTCCTCTTGAGTCTTGAAGAACCTGGTCAACAATGTTTTTTGTTTATGAATTGTTTGTAATTGGAAATTTTTTTGCTTCAAGTCGGAAAATGATGGAAACATGGCAAAACCAAAGTGGAAGAAGGACACGACACTATGAAGAGTACATTCTAGTTAAACCATGGTGTCGGTCTCTTTGCTTACTTCACTTTTTAAAAAAAAATCTTTTTGTTTCTTTAGTGCTTGACTCTTTTTTAAAAAAAAATTGATGGGGTGATTATTTATAATAAGCTTTGAATTGATATATAAACTTATGATTGGTATAAACTATAAAGTAAAGAAAGCGTCACACTTTGATTGTTTTTGTCCTCCTCTGGTTGGTTCTTAACCAAAAAGTAAAGCACTTTGCTGTAATCAGATTAAATAACACAAATTGTATTTCAACATTTGTTACCACATATATAGTGGGAGTTATTGATTGATTAGTTGATTTCAATATTCGGTGAGGTCTTTCTCCGAAGCATAGATAGATATTCCCTTCCTTTTTTTTTTTGAGAGAAAAAAAAAACGAATTTATTATTTATTTTTCCTTAATTATTGCGTATGTGATACGGAAATCTTGATTTGATTATTGGAATCATCCATAATGATAGAGTGATAAAACCCTAAATTAAATATCATAAATTCATAATCGTAAAGAAAGGCAAAAAAAGTGGGGAATGATATTTATTTGTAGTTCACACAAAAGAGTATTCGAGGTGATGTGGAAATTAATTTTCAAATAAATAATAGTATAAAATACTGGTTAGTTTTGTTTTTTTGGGTTTCTGGTAAAAAATGGGTCCCACAAAAGTGATCTCCTGGCAGCACACGTGGCCAAGTAGCTGTAACCTTCTCCTGGAATCACCTGCTTCCATGTGCTCCGTGTCACTCTCCAAGCTGTCTCTCTTTTGTTTGTTTCGGTTCTTAATTTTGTGGCCATCGGTTCTTAATTCTCAACGTTATCACTTATATCACTCATTCATTCTTCTTCTTCATATATATCAAAATTTTGGGAAAATTTTCGACTATATTAAGCACACTATAAATATATATATATAGTTGGTTCGTATATTAGTTTTGCCTTCTTTTTTTGTAATTTGAAAATACAAAACAAAAGTGCTTAATCGTTGAACTTTGTGCTAAATCACAAAGAACACGCATAACCCGCTGGGCCAAAGTATTTAATATTAATTACAAAATATTAATAATCTCGTAAGGCCCATCTCAATGTCAACGGGTAAATTAGTTGCCTATTTTTATATCTTAAACTTAAATTTCATTATAACATATAAATTTAAAACCTGGATACTAAAATGAACTCGCAAATTTTATTTCTTGTATTTATAGCTAATAAAAACAGAAAAAGTAAATATCGTATAATGAGTTTCTGTAACAATATCATCGACTATAAAGAACCTTTTAAAAAGCCTCTGACTCTGAGCATCCGAATACAAAGGTACAAAATCCAAACACAATGAGTACTATCAATGTTGCGATTGAGATTAACCATGACCAAATCAACTTTATATCTACGCAAGTGATTATATAGATCACTCACTATTAAACCATATATAGGTCCGACCAAAGTAAAAAAAAAAAAAAAAAAAAAGGGCTACGAATGCAAATTGCAACAAGGTATTGCTATTCGCGTTTGAGGGATAAAAAGATCCCTTTACGAGAAATTAATTAATCAGAGAGTAGAGGTAGAGAGAGAGAGAAAAAAAAAAAAACTACGATAGATATATAGATGTATCACCTTAGATTGGAGAATCAATTCTGACCAATCTGATCGAAATTGTTGAATCCTTCAGGTGGGAAATACTCGTCGTGATCGAAATGGAAACTTGAATTATAGATCATGGGCGTATCGAAATTTTCCATGGCTGATAATGGCACGTGTCTAGGTTCTTGCTTGGTTAGCATGGAGGGTAAATTTAGAGACGAATGGTACTGTTGTTGCTGCTGCTGGAATTGGTCAATATAAGTGAAAGGTTTGGTCATGAAGTAGTTGTTGTTGTTCATTGGCAGGCAACTGTTTGATGGATACGGGATTGGGGATGCGGCTTGATTGTTCATGAAATATGATGCTCTAGGCGCAGCTTGATTGTTCATCAAATACGATGCGGTAGCATGGATATTGAGGTTCGAGCTTAGGGGCGGATTAGAGGCTGCGAGAGTGGCATCTGGCCCAGCATTACGCCAGAAAAAATCTTCTTGGGGCTCCTGGTGAGTGCGGGTCTTTTGTTTTGAATTTTGACGGTACTTCTGCCATCGGAATCGTTGTTAATTGTTAGCCCTAATTACTGGTTTCTTGTCCTCTAAGAAACAATAACCCGTAAAATAGAATAAAGATCGAAAATAAATATATAGATATATATTAATTACCTGAAGATGACTGGCTACGTTGTTTCTAGTGAGCCCCTGGACATTCATTTCTTCTTGCATATATTTGAGAATCGTCTTCGGAAAAGCCTCTGCGAAATGCAATTAAAAGGTAAGATAATATATTTATAATCAAGAAACTTACTTACTTATTCAATTCACGCAAGATTAGTGTGATTAATTACTCTCAAGGCTGCCGAGTTTTTCGACGGCTACTTCAAATTTGTGGTGAAGTTCAGTAGTCCATTGCATCCGCGGTTTCTTGGTCGCAGGCTTCTCTCCTTTTTGATCGGAAGAGTTTTTGGAGCCTTCTTCGTTGCTCTGATAGAGATTGTCTTGCCCTAAATCGTCGTATTCGTCCGGATCTGATTCAACCGTACCTGATTCACCCGGTTTATCTAAACCAGATTTTGACATCCTTTTGCGATAAACATGTCGCCATAGAACTGCAATGACCTCTTTGCTCACCGGCTTCACAAGAAAGTCACACGCGCCGTACTTAATCGATTCCATCACCGTTTCCTTTTTGTGATCATGAGACATGACTTGACACGAATAATTTCACATTAATTGGATCATATAAAAGACTAGAAAATGTCTTACTACGTTATATACGGAGAAAAATAAAAATAGAAATATTGGTATAATTAATTGTACATGTATACTTACTTACTACGGGTAAATCCATCTCTTTACCAATGGTATTGAGAGCGTCGAGTCCATTGATATCGGGCATATGGAAATCCCAAATCACTAGATCGATTTCTTGCTTATTCTTCATCAAGAAAGCCATGGCCTCTTCTCCGTCTTCGTATTTCGTTACTGAAACACGAAATTAAACATAACAATAAACCTAATGTAAAACCCTCAATTACCAAAAAATAAAGTAATGTAAAACCCTAAACCCTAATTAAAAACCCTGTCAAAGTAACATAAAAAAGAAACCCTAATTCAATCAAACCTTGATAGGAGTACTGTATCATGAGATTCTTCATGGGAAGTAAAGAATTGGAATCTGCATCTACCAAAAGAACTCTAATACTTGTAGTCGGGAACTCTTCATCGTCGTCGTTGATTGGAGATCCAATTTCATCATCACAAGGTACTTCTTTTCGCAAGTCGCGAGAGTTCTCATCGAGTAGGTTTGCTGAAACTGACATTAAAGATAAAAAATCTTGAATGCTTGAAGCGCAAGGAAAGAGATAGAGATTGGATTGAAGAAGGAAGAGAGAGAGAGGTTTATGAGCGTGCGAAAAACTAGGTATGCATATATATGGATCACGTGCGAAAAGTTGAATATTGGAAAGTATATATACTGTTATTAATTGTTAGGTATAGACTTCCTGTTTTTAATATAATTATCCATATAAATTATTTTGATTTAATAAATAAAAAATATCTTAAGGAAAATAACAAAAACTCTGCTGGTGTTTATCTTTGCTCGAGAGAAAAAAAAGAAACAAAACAGTATTGTTTGCGTTTCTCTCTTTAGCTCCGTTTCGCATGTTTATCGTTTAATCGTATAGGCAGTTTTACTTGGTGATCGACCTTGTCGCTATGGAATAAGGCCCACACAAATGGATACTCGATCTTATCAAAAAAAAAAAAAAAGGATTTTGTCACACCAGCAGAATCTTGAACTGTCTGTCCATAATCCATTTTGTGGTGTTTTCCTTAAAACTCTCTAAAGCTCTTGATTATCAGTTTGTTTTGTATGTCTATCATCTCTAGTAGGAACAGTTTGACTTAAACTAACACTTGTATCATCGTTTTGCTACGTTGCTAGCTGTTGTTTTTGGAATATTTGTCTCTGCTTATTGATTAACACTATGTTCTATCCACAGAGATGCTGCATCTACTTACAACACACTACTGACTTTATCGTGGCCGCTGCATTGCTTCCTGAATTACATGATGAGAAACTCTACAACTCTGGACTTCGTCAGAACACACTTTGAAGTTTGAACTACTCTGCTTGATCTTTAGTTGAAACACTCTGCTGAAATAAAGGGTATGATTTCTTCTTCTTCAACTCTATTTCGACTTTCCTGTTTACGTTCAGCCGTTTAGGCTATTACTTAAAGGGCACGTTATCAGGGGACAATGCTTATTAAGATTGAGCCAGGCCCATTAGTTCGTTTACTTGCCTTAGTCACGATCCCTGATCCGCTGATCGTGATGAGCCGCAGATTTAATTATGGAGCTAGACAAGGAGATGGAGTTTCTTGAGAAACTAGAAAGTTTGGAAATTGAGAGGTTGAGAAGTGGACTGATGAGTATTGAGGAGGTTCAAAACAAGATTTCCCAGCAGTGAGACTATAATGTTATAAGTCTTTGAAATTTATAAAACGCTTATTAATATATCATGCAAATTGTCTATTTAGTTTAAATGTAATAAACCATTTTTTATTTAATTAATGGAAAATGATAGTAGCTAATTATAAGAAATGCAAAAATATTTGATTTAGGATGACAAAGTGAATTAAAATTATGTTAAAACAAAACACAGAAAAATGAAACTGAATATAGATACAAATGAATTAAAATGTGATTTATGAACTTTATATAGTACAGATTGTTAAAGAAGACGTGATTATGCATTAGAAAAGGAAAAATGTAAATTGTTTCCATATCTATGCGAGCGTATTTAGTTGATTTTCCCATTAGACTATATATAGATATACTGGTCGTTAAACTTTCCAAATACTTCACATGTAATATGTAAATTAAGAGGATATACAGTATGTATAACAATTGTAAAAAGAAATATATACACTAAAAAGTGTGTTTTCCAAATATTCACATGTTTAATATAAGCCAAATCTTTACATATTTGACGTATATTTCTTTTTTTAAGAAAGATTCACTCGATATTGTATCCAACAATTGTGTTCACCTTGATATAAAATTGTATAAAGACGAAGTTAAACCATCTTTAATTCATAACTAAAAACCGACAGAAACTGCTTCAGCTAATGAATTGCAAAGGTATGTTCAGTCAGCTTCTCCCAATTGTATGAATTATTTATGGTTGTTGGTTCTAACAACGTCTTTTCCTCTATCAACGACAGGTTTCACCCATATGTCTCTGCCTTTTGATTTATTGGAGTCTTTTATTGAACCTAAAAGTGGGCCAAAAATTATATGTCTAATTTTCTTCTTCTCATTGACGATCTCCATTGTCGTAGAATTCATTAGGGAGTGGATAATTTTTCGTTTCCCTTACATGAACTGTTATTTAAGGCGTCGCGTCGTAGGCAAGACAGTAAACTTGAAGGAATCAAAATCTTAGCAGAAAAAAAAATACTACTCATCCTCCAGTTGTTACTCATATCTGTAATAGCTGATCTTAAGCTCTCTGGGTTTAAAGAGCAAACCAAAACTGTTGTTTTGTTGACTTTTGTGATCAGGATTTGTTGGGCCCTTGTCTCAGTTGGGATGATACTCGTTTTTCCCGTTGAAGTCAAAATGGTGGAATCGTCGGAGAAACTAAATAGAAGACTTTGACTTTGTTCTTCTACTACTCATATAGTTTGGTCTTCTGTATAGTCTGTTGATGTTTCATTTATGGTTTTGTTTTGGGTTGAGTTTCTACTTTAATGGTTTTCATATATATGTTATTTTTATTTTTAAAGTGGTTTTCATATACGTCGTGTAAATATATTATGCATCTTGGCATGACATATGTTTTGGGCTCACAACTCTGTTTTAATTCTAATACCGAATTGAGCTTATTAAATATTCACCAGTCCCAGTGGTATCATCATTTACCTTCAGTTGGATCCTAACGTAACAAAACCCAAAACTTTCCATTCTAGAAATGCCTTAACAACCTGTCCGTACGTGCCTAAAGACTGGAACTTTCACTGTCTGATTCAATACTTTGAGTCCAAAATTTTGAACTTTTGAGTTTACAACAAAGAGATTAATGAACAACTAATGAATATGTATACATGATAGCTTTCTCTAAAGCTTATTGCCATTAAATTGAAGCAAGACCCAAAAACTGCATAATACGATAAGAAGACACTACAAAATAACCAAAACTATTTGGCTAAACCAAATCAATTACTGTTCTACCAATCAGAGGGTTTAGTGTGGAAGAAGAACTCGAATAGATGGTATTGTATGAATATTTACCATGGCAGTACATACATACGATAGAAAAACTCTGTCTTGTTAAAAGGAAAAATAAGCTGATATATGAGCAAACATGGCGACAAAGTTTTTGACAGCTTGACACCAAATATATAAACAAACTCTTATCCTAGTATATAAGGCGTCGTGAGGACCATTATAACAAATATAGTGAGAGCAAAATCCAAACGTTAGCTTATTTAATTTAACATATGTTTTGGGTTGAGACTTGAGACTTGAGACTTGAGAGTATTTCTAAAAAAAATTATCCTTCTTCTTTATATATTTGTTTTTAAACAAACCGCTATTTCAAACAAACCTCTATTTCAATTCTTCACCAAATTGGGCTTCTTAAAATATTCACCAGGCCCATTGATATAATCATCTAGAATGACAACTTCTGAAAACTTGTCATTCTAGAAATACCGTAACCTGTGCCTAATAACTGGAACTTTCACTGTTTGATTCAATTCTTTGAGTCTAAATTTTCAACTTCTGAGATTACAACAAAGACAGTGAACAACTAATGAGTATGTTAGCTTATTGCCATTACATTAAAGCAAGACCCAAAAACAATAAGAAAACACTACAAAATAACAAAAACTATTTAGCTAAACCAAATCAATCACAGTTTACACAGAATAGTTTCATAACACCGAAATAAATTAGAGATTTGATTAGGGAATAAAAATGTAAGCAGAGTTACTAATAAAACACCTTCTGGGATTAAAAAAGAAGAAGGTATTATCAGCGAAACTCGCAACTTTGGTTTAGGCCTCACATGAATCAGATAAGTACTTCATCAAACTTAGCTGGGATTAAGAAAGGCCCTTTCTTCAATCTCTCAATTTTAAACCATAAATCAAACTACGAGCCGTAATAATTCTCTAAGCATACGACCAAACAAAGAAGAAGACCCCTAATACTAAGATCTATCTTCTGAACACAAACAAAATTACGAAGAGAAAATTAAATCGCCGAATAAATAACAAATCTCCGATCACTAGTCACTCGCCGCTTGATCTTGAAATTGAGGCAACGGCAAATATATAGGATTTTTTTCTTTTCATCATTAGGGTTTCCAATTTTCAATGTTTCGGGCTTATAAAATTGGGCTTTTAGTTGGCCCATTTGTCGTTGGATAATTAAACTATATGTTTATTAGATACTAAAAGTTGGGAAACAGTTAAAACTTAAAAGAGTGTGCTTTATTAGTTAGTGGGCCTATCAAATTTCCGAGCCCATCTTTTTCAGTTATCCGATGATCCTTTGGTCAGCTTGTGCATGCAGAGCCGGCCCTAAGCACAGGCTGATGAAGCATGTGCTTGTGGCCCCAAATGAATATATATTTTATCGGCCCTTTTATTTTGTGTAAGTCTTATTAGTCTAGTGGTAAGGGACTTTAGAAGTTAATGAGAGATCTTCAGTTCGATACTTACCCCCCCATCTGTTGCTTTTTTTATAACGAAATTTGGTCCTAAATTTTTTTGGGCTTGTGGCCCTTACAATTCCTGCGCCGGCTCTGTGTGCATGGTTGTTACTTGTTAATGGCCAACATGTTTTGATCGTGTATTACACTATGAGAATCCCAAACGTGATTATCATCAATTAGTCACCTTCAAAATAACATTTCTATATTATTATTCAAATTTTTGATACCCAAACGTTTTCTTATAAAGTCCCACTTGGTGAAATAGTTTTCCTCATTCAAATACAAATAACACAAAACGAAATAGCTCAAGGCAAAAGACAAGACAAGAGCTCTTCAATGGCGATCACACGCGCCTCCTTGGCCATTTGCCTCATCCTCTCTTTGGTTACCATAGCCACAGCCGATTACTACTCTCCCTCATCTCCTCCGGTTTACAAATCACCGGAACACAAACCCACGCTTCCGTCTCCGGTTTACACCCCACCCGCCTACAACCCAACTCTTCCACCTCCGGTTTACACTCCCCCGGTTCACAAGCCCACACTCCCACCTCCGGTTTACACACCACCAGCTTACAAGCCCACCCTCCCACCTCCGGTTTACACTCCACCGGTTTACAAGCCTACCCTCCCTCCTCCAGTATACTACACCTCACCGGTTTACAAGCATACACCCTCACCTCCGGTTTACACTAAGCCAACTATCCCACCTCCGGTTTACACCCCTCCGGTATACAAGCATACCCCCTCACCTCCGGTTTACACTAAGCCAACTATCCCACCTCCGGTTTACACCCCACCGGTTTACAAGCCAACTCTCTCACCTCCGGTTTACACTAAGCCAACTATCCCACCTCCGGTTTACACTCCACCGGTTTACAAGCCAACTCTCTCACCTCCGGTTTACACTAAGCCAACTATCCCACCTCCGGTTTACACTCCACCGGTTTACAAGCCTACTCTCTCACCTCCGGTCTACAAAAAGTCTCCAAGCTATTCGTCTCCTCCTCCTCCATATGTACCAGAACCAACCTACACTCCACCCACCAAGCCATACGTCCCAGAGATTCTTAAGGCTGTTGATGGCATCATTCTATGCAAAAACGGCTACGAAACCTACCCTATTCTAGGTATATATACATTCTTAAGCCTCCCTGATTAAATAATTTGTTATAACAGCAAAATTGATAATTATATAACTTTCGGTTTATTAAATTCATGTAGGAGCAAAGGTAGAGATTGTGTGCTCTTATCCAGCATCATACGGGAAAAGCAAGAACGAGGTTGTGATCTACAGTGATCCAACTGACTCTAAGGGATACTTCCACGTGTCTTTGACCAATATCAAGGATCTAGCTTACTGTCGTGTCAAGCTTTACTTCTCTCCGGTCGAGACTTGCAAGAACCCGACCAATGTTAACAAGGGTCTCACAGGAGTTCCCTTGTCGTTGTACGCATACCGTTTCTACTCTGACAAGAACTTGAAGCTCTTTAGCGTCGGACCTTTCTACTACACCGGTCCCAAGGCTGCCCCCGCCACTCCCAAATACTGATCGTGATGATCACATTATGATGATGATGATGATTTTGCATGCATTACATAAGAGGTCGCTTTAATCAATTTATTATTTGGAAAATTTTCCGTTGAAAATGTTCTTTTGTTTGTTTGTTCCGATTTCATTTGATTCGTTGCATTACCAATGCAATCTATCCTTTTGGTTATGCTTTTCATTTCATGTAATAAAATTGTAAGAGTAAAATCTTTGTTTGGTTTATGCGACTACTTATATATGAGAAAATTAATTTAATGAGTGTTATTTTTCTTGGATGCTAAAAAGATATTTTTAATTTTGTGGCCATTGCATTAACACGTGTTTACTAAACACATAAACAACGATTTGTCTTGCTTTTAAAACCGAAAACATTAGTTTACGAGTCTAAGATCATCTCCAATGTATTTTCTTATTTTTAACTCTATCTCTATAATAGAAGTAAGTTTTCTCTATTTTTATTCCAATGTGTTTCTCTATTTTTTTTTCTAAAAAGTTTAACTCTATTTATAGGAGAAAAAATAGAGATTATCTATTCTCACCTTTATATATAGAGAAAAAAATAGAGATCTCTATTTAAGATGTGAGAATAGAGGTGGGTTGGAGTAGAAAATAGTGTTTAGAGGCAAATATAGAGGTATGTTGGAGATGCTCTAAAAGCATTTCCATCCGTGAGATTACTCAAAAAAGAGTGTTTGAGGAATAAAAAATATTATTGTTATTATGATTTTATTTTTCAATTAAATTTGAAACAATTAATTAAATTACACCAATTAAATTAAAACACTTGGTAAAATGACTTTTTAAGAGTGTCTCAAGAATTTTCGCAGGAGAAACGTGTTTCTTTCTATCTCCTCTTTTTTTTTTATTTTTTTTTTTATTTTAATTGTAAGACACTGGATAAGACATCTCCATTGGAGATAGTCTAATGCTCTAGTCATTTCCTAAAGATGGATTGCACGATAGATTTTTTTTTTTTTTTTCCCCTTCTAAATGTGTAAAAATTACACATGAGATGTTATATGAACAATCTTCTCGGCCAACAAAGCCTTCTATCTAATGAGGACCTACCTAAACAAAATCCAAACACTCTTTGAAAATAAAGCCGGTAGAACATCCTCCTTTCAGAGACAAAACTGCAAGGAATGGGAGACATGAATGAATCATGTTTAATTTAAATCGTGCAACCAAGTCTTCTCCTTCTTCTTTTTTTGTTAAAAATCGATCAAAATGCAACCAAATCTTGCTCTTGTATTATTGTATACTACGTAATAGGGACATAGACTTATTATTCTTGTATCGCCTTGTCAAATTCAATGCTGCAATTTTCATAATCATCGTGCACAAGTATCTTGCTGCACGATTATTTTAAGGTTAACTTAGTCGGCATTTTGACTTTTGTCCTCTTCAAATATGTGTTTATTATATACTAATGACGGCAACTTCTATCGATCTATTACAATTCATTTTGTTTAAAACAATAATGCTTTTATTATTATTTTTATATAAGATTTAATTATAATTCATTTATACATTCCAAACTCAAACCGGATCACTGGGCTCCACTCCTGAAATTGGGTAATTTGTTAAATTTCGATTTAGGTCTATTAATTTGAATGATGTTTTCCTTTGTCCTAAGTTTTAACAAAAGAGTATGGTTTATAGAAGGAAGATAGTCAAATATGTGATCAGTTTTTTCTTTTCGGTCGACATGTTTAATCATTACATATATGTATTGGTAATTTGTCCCCACAAATCAATTTGAAAATTGGAGACATGTGCTTGAGAAATAGCTTTTAAACTTAAAGCTGCCTCGTTGTTATAATTTGTTTACTATGAGATGAATCAGATTAAGTTCACAAAAAAAAAAAACAAAAAAAAAAGAGATGAATCAGATTCCACTTTCTTTACCCATGCACACCGCACGCGAGTCGGTCGGATGGTCCCTCTTAGACTCTTTGAGTTCATGTCCATGTCACTTTGTGTACGTGTCACTGAGTCAAAACTCCATCCTACCTAATACCACAATTGTGGTATATTAATATATCAATTAAGTTCTAAAAGTTGCTTTAATTGTAAATTGTAACTTGTAAGTAACCACTTTAGCCAAAAATCCTCAGCAATTTTGACGGATTTGCATTGTGTAATCATTTTCTCATAACACAATTATACATGCATGCCCTGAGAGTTTTACAATTGAAACAACATTAGACTAAAAACAGCAGATGACTTACGGTTTACAAATCGATACAATAGCATTTATGGCTAATATTTGGTTAAATTAATAATATAATGAATTATAATTACAGAAAATAAGATAAAATATCGATCAAATGTCTTCGTTGAACCGTCAATTACGTTTACTTATTGTAATTACATTTATCAAATCAACCCATTTTTAAGAGAAGAAGAAAAAAAACAAAGAGAATCGTTTTGGACTTTTGGTGGGAGAGCTTCGCTTAGCGATTTGTTTCTCTCTACTTAAACGACACCGTCTGGTATATACATTGTTCAAACGGCTCCGTTACTTTATAATTTATGATCTCACTTCCGTTCATTTTTTCCAAACGCCGTCTCTCTATGAAGCAAACGTCCCCACGATTGCCACGTGGATATCCAAAACGCCACGTGTTGTCTTCCATGCCAGTAATACGATTCTGCCCGCTTCCCCAGATTACCGGATCGGTTATCCCAATCTTCAGAATCCGAACCCCCGATATCGGGTCGGATTCCATCACTATCCAATTTTGTAATCAAATACTCCATAGCCTTTGTAATGAAGTCCGGGTATTCGACCCGTTATCTCCGGGTAGACCCGAATTAGAATCTTCAAATTCCCTGGGGATCTCCACAATTATACCGATTAAATCAATCGGTGCTCTCTCACAAGCTTCCATCGGAAACCTCACCGGGGACCCAGAGGAGGAAGACGGCGTCGAGGATTCGGATTCGTCCGATGATGAAGAACTTCCGGCTTCGGTATCTTCCACTGGTTTAACCGATGGGAACACGGCAGCAACCGGTTCGGATTCGGTAACCGGCTGTGCGGGTTGAACCGGAGCTCTACAAAGAGGACAACTTGATCTGGACCGGAACCACGTGTCGATACAATCAACATGGAACACGTGTCCGCATTTGGGAAGGACACGTCCTTCGTCGTCTTCTTCAAACTCCGATAAGCAAACAGAGCACTCCTCCAGTGGAGATTCATGGGTTTTAGCGGAGTAGACGAAGATCGGGATCTTCTCGAGCACCGTCGGATCAAGAGGAGATAGAGATGAGGAAGATTGAGTGGGGTCTCGAGCGGCGGCGAGTGATCGGAGGTGAGCACTGATACGGCGGCGAATACGGCGGTTTTGACGGCGGAACAACCATCTGGCGTAGCTGTGGAAACAGAGGATTAAAATGACGGCGAAGAAGAGGATGATGACGGAAGCAAGCATGATTTTGCCGTTGAGAGAGTAACGTGACGATCCATGGTTCATGTTTCCCCATATCGTCTTGCTACTGTCAAACATGTTTCCCATTGTTTTGAAGATAGATAGAGAGAGAATGAAGTGAGTGGGTGAAACGAAGAAGAAGAAGAAGAAGTAAACGAGAGAGTGGAAATGTGGATAATTCTGTGGGTTTGAATCTCTTTATTTATAGACAAATAATACTATATGAATTATTTGCTTCTCTTTACTTTATTTATTTCCCTCTTCTTTCTATATGTTTTTATTGTTGATTTTTTTTAACTCATGTAAGTATGTAACGTTTATACGAGTTTTATATATTGCTAAGAGCGAAAAATTTCATAAAGAAAGAGGGAAAATTAATATTTTCAAAAGTGATTAAAGCTTTTGCGACTTTTTTTGTGTTTTTATAGAACATCATATATTCGTCTAATAGCTACTTTACTTGAGCTTTAAACCCACTTGTTGGATGTGAGTTCTAATAAATATCGTGGAGACATTACTTTGAGCAAGTCTTTGACCGTAGTTTACTTTATGAGTTTTAAGTTTCCAAGTATAAAAAAACACATCACATGCAGTTTACCAAAAAAACAAATAAATGATCGTATACACATTTGTTAGAGCACATTGATAGATTATCTCATGCATGTCTCTAAACTGATTATTTAAGAAATTCATAAATATTTAGATAACAGAAATTACTAAAATTTGTGGATTATTTATGTAGAAAATCTTCTTTTTAAAAAAATTTATATAGAACACACGAATAGGCGAAGAAACTTAGAAACGCATGGTCCAAAGACTCCAAACCAATTGAAACGAAACTGAGAAACACATAACTAAATAAACCGGAAAAAAAAAAAAAAAAAAAAAAAAAAAAAAAAAAAAAAATATAAAATAAACCGAAAAGAACCATAAAATCTAGTAAGGAATAGCTTTTGGATTTCCATGAGTCATGGGACTTAAGCGTGGTCTTTCAAAAGTTTTTTTGCTTAAATGCTAAGAGAAAGACTGTCCCAATCTGGCGGCTCTTTATTTATTTCTTCTTTTTTATTTTTTTTGCTTTATTTCTTTCTTGTTTTCTCTCTCGAATTTTTCTTTTTCCCGTCAACTATAACTTTGTTCGGGGAAGTCTTTTTCAGAAAATGTCTTTAAGACCGTTTTACACATCAGAAACCTACTATTTTTTTTGTCGTGAAGAGTATTTTTAAATGGCCCTTCCTTGCTAACGACCTTTGATGCCTTCACCTTTTTCATGTCTTGTTTCTACTTTAAATAACATTGGAATTCTTCTCTCTTTTTCCCGTTCGTATTTCCACTTTCCTTCATTTTCAACACTATTACAATTATTATTTATTTTTATAATGATAAATAACATAATTTTTGGAAAATTGAATTCAATATCTAAGATCTTTCTAAGAACTTCGTAGGCCATTAACGGTTCAAAATGATTAGATGATACCACAACACCACTACACGAATATTCCAATTTAACCTTACTTTACGGTGGTCCAGTTTTGTAGAATATATAAGCATATAACAAAATCTTGTATGTAGGCTAGAGATTCACGTAGTACGATCGATTCGATTGC
Source organism: Arabidopsis lyrata subsp. lyrata (assembly GCF_000004255.2). NCBI lineage: Eukaryota > Viridiplantae > Streptophyta > Magnoliopsida > Brassicales > Brassicaceae > Arabidopsis > Arabidopsis lyrata. Next base: position 20,888,855 of record NW_003302551.1, read on the forward strand.
ACAAGTCCCCACTAACAAACCCTCACATGCTTCTAAATATGTAACACCCAAACACATGAATTGATATCATGACTATCGTAATAAATTTTTTTTTTACTTTTGACATATAATTACAACATACTGATAGACAAAAATAGAAGTAACTAATTCAATGGAAAAAGCGTTGTCTAATTAATTAGACTTGTTTCTGCGTTGATAATCTATATTAAACCTGGTTGGTCAGTGAAATAATTTATGATAAGGTCGTCCATTGGTCAAAACATTCTACAACTTGAGAGAAAAACTGAAAAAAGCTACAATACATAAACCCATGTGCCGTGCTCGTGCGGGTTAACATGAAAATATCATACTTTATACGTCTGATGATAGTTACTCGTCTTCTACTTTATTTCAGTACAGTGCAACTTTCTTATTTCCTACACAAACTATATTATTATATTTTTAATTTAGCATAAAGTACTTTTTTTATATAACAAATTCTATCATAAAGTACCTAAAAATTTCAATTTGAATATCAATATGCAATACAGATTATCACCCTTTTTTTTATAAAAAGAAACACCATTGACAGGTTTATCCACCAAAATTGTATTAAAGCTGGCAGGTTTCTTAATAGTCAAGAAAAAGAGAGAAAATAAAAAGAAACATTTGAAAAAGAGTTGGAACGAAAGATGGATCATTCCGAAAAAGTAGTAATGGATTCATAAGTAAAAACAATAAAAACGAGTAAGAGTTTGTATTTCACAGCATTTAGAATACTGCTAGGCGCACATTAGGTGTTAGAATAGTGTTTAGCGTGTAGGCTGATTAATCGTCTTCTAAATGCATATTAGTTCGTGATTTCTATATCCAATGTTTTTGTTTGATCAAAACCGGCTAAACTTTAAGAAGCTCTGATATTCTACAATCAACGGAACCGTGTGAAAGTCGTAAATAAATGATGTAACAGCCAGTGAAGTTACACTTCGTTAGAAAAATCGTGGCCAGCTCATTCAGCTCCCTTTTTCGATTTGCTTTATTTATTTTCAACTTTAACTTTTTTTTAGTTTTTATTTATTTATTCTGAGAAAAAAAAAATGTGACAATAATTAATTAAATGGGAAATCAATAATAAACGTTTACCTGCTTTAAGCAAACAGAAAGGCAAAACGATACCAAGAGAAAAGATGATGAACATGTTATATTTTCTTCACAGAATGTTCTTTAAATTTGTATTCGATTTACTTTCATACGGTTTTGGTTACAGTTTGGTGAACATATGGACAAAAAATTCAGTTTATTTATTGTTATTCGTTTATGCAATGGATACGCAATGATTTAAGTTTAAAACCGTGACCTAACGAACAAGCCGTGAGGAAAAAGGAAAGAGTAACTTTTGTATGTGGATCAAAAAAATATATTGATAGTGAAAACCCAAAAGATAAATTACAAAAGGACATTTGATCTAATCCAAAACCGGATAATGTGCAGAAAAAGCGTTAAAAATCCAAATGAATCTTGTTAACATCCATGTTATTTCGTCGATATATTCAGTACGGAATCTCTGCCGACCAAAATTAAGCTCCTTTCCTTGTATTTTTATATCTTTTACCAAGATTCTGATTGAATCAACACCAATTACAGTAGGATCACGCGTAAGTCTTGTATATCAAGATTGAATCAACTCTAGTTACATTAATCTCCTAATGTTGCCCATCTTTGGTTTAAGGTTTATGCTCTAGATTAGTCGACCTATTTTCAAAAGATACTCCACTAAAGTTTTTTTTTGGTTTCATATACCAGCCAGTAGTAAAGTCTTTTGGTTTCATATACATAATTAATGTTCCTACCTTTAGGGTTTAAAACTAAATTAAGGGAATATGTATTTTATTGTTGAATAGAAGGAAACACAATGGTTCTAAATGGTTGCATTGTGAGAGGAATAATTTTAGATGAAAATAAGATTCCTTTCAAATTTTATCAGTTGAGATGAAAATGTAAAAAAGATTATTCATCCCATTTTTTCTTTATTTACTTTAGTTAGATGAAAGAAGAAGACAAATTTCAAGATTTTTATCATTAACTAAAGTCTAAAACAGAGATGAATAAGTTGGAGAGGAATAACACATTATTCATCTCATTTATTTCTCTCAATTTTTTCATCTTATTCATTTTAAGTGACAACCACATTGATCATGACACTTGAATGATATTGATATGAATAGCTTCAAGTTCATGAAAACCTTTTGTTACAAAAAAGAAAAAAGTATTCCCAAGAACAATAGAGCATTGCCAAAGGAAACTTGTGATTATTGAAATTTTATTAAATCTACATAAACCGTCAGAGAATTCTCAATGAAATTATAAAGACAAGGTGTTTTCATATTCATATTAGTTGAGTCAACTAAGTTGACCACAAAGGAAAAGCACGAAAAGCAAAAAGTAGTCTCATATTCCGGCGGATCGGAGAGCATACTCTTGTACCAATGCAGCAAACAACGACTGTCTCTCCAGTAAACGAACTGGACTATCATACTCTTTCGCTTTTCCTGCAAATATAACAACCGTTAAAAACTCCATTAATCCACCAAAATGGTAAACAACTTGTGTGTGTTCTGTTTTGTTACCTGCGTCTATGACAAGAACACGATCACAGTCCATAACTGTTGGAATCCTATGGGCAATGCTGATAATGGTACACTCCGCGAAATCCTCCCTGATGATCTTTTGGATCATAGCATCAGTCTGCGAATCAACGGACGCAGTTGCTTCATCTAGAAATAGAATCCTGCTTCGTTTCAGCATAACCCTTCCTAAACAGAGTAACTGTCTTTGACCAACACTCCAGTTCTCGCCATTATCCGCCACTGTGCCAAATATTCTCCAATGTTAATCTCAAGCAAAATCTGTCAGTCAAGCTTCAAACAAGTAGCTATAACTCACCGAGAGAATCGAGCTTCTCGGGCTTGGAAGAAACAACATCCTTAAGTTGACATCGCTCGAGACTCTATAAACCAAAGAAAAAACAGAGCAATTTTTATAAAATGTTGGATCAAGAATCGAATAAAAAGGTTTAAACTTTTAGACCTCTAACCTTCCAGATTTCTTCATCAGAGTATTTCTCTGTTGGATCAATGTTACTCCTTACTGTTCCTTCGAAGAGAACAGGTTCTTGAGGAATGATACCGAATCTTGACCTTAGATCATGAAGTCCTAAAGTGCAGATATCGATTCCGTCGATGATTATCTTGCCACCAGATGGCTCCACAAGTCTAAACAAGACCTGAATCAAAGTCGATTTGCCACTTCCTGTTCTTCCAACCACACCAATCTTATCCCCTCCTTTGATGTCTATTGTAAGTCCCTTGAGCACAAGAGGCGTGTTTGGTCTATACCGTACCTTGACATCTTCGAGACGTATGTTACCTTTGTATGGCCAATTTGGAGGTGGACGGCTCTCTTTGATCTCCCATTTCGCTTCCGATGGAATGTCAGTGAATTGTTTGATTCTTTCAACAGAAACCATCTTGTTCTCAATGAAACAGCTTAGATATATTGCCCAAAACAGAACACCGTTCAGCGATAGTCCGTAAGAAAGCGAAAGCCCAACATTCTCTGCATTGAAACCCAAGAAAATCATCATAAGGAAAACTAATGTTATGCTATTTAAACAAGCTTAGTAAGCCTTTATACCTGGTTTGATAATGTTGCTTGGTAATAAGACCATGAACAGAGCCGAGATGCAGAGTACCCAGCTCCCAATCAGCTCTAACCGAAATCCGAGCCATTCGTTTGAACCATTGTTGTGGAAGTCCATCCTGAGATTGGCGTTGACTCGCTTCACATTCTCTTGCCTAAACATGTGCTGTTTCTTGAAAGATCTGATTGTCATCACTCCAGCTATGCTTTCTGAGAAATGGTGGATTACTGGGGCCTTGGTGATGGAGTCAAGACGAGTTAGTTCCCGAGATGATGCAAGGTAATATCCCTGGTTGATCCAAAACTCAATCAGATATTTAAAACATCAAAGAGCTACCAGCATCAGAAACGAATAATATCATCTGTTTTCGCCACTTACCCGGTACCAAATGTTAAGCCATCCAAGAGGAATTATGAAGAAAACAGTTGGCCAAGCGTATTGACATGTTACTATGAAGATGCTGAGCAGAGTAGTATACATTGTGGCCACTAGTCCTATCATGAACGGGATGAAGATATCTACATTGGTCTGATCAGTAGATGCCTGCAAAACATATAAAAGGGACTAGTGTCTTTAAAATGAAATCTCCATGGTTTTCTAGATTTCAAATGGAGAAAGTTATCTACTAACCCGACTGAGAATTCTTCCCGATGGCGTGGTGTCGAAAAAAGACATTGGTGCATGCACGAGACTGTTGAGAATCTGTTTGAAGAAGATCTGAGCAGTCTTGAGGCCTAAGTGAGTGACATAAAATGCCCGGAGGCACACAAGAACAATGGAAACAGCAGCAATAATGATATAGACGCGGATGAAGACTGTAGCGTCGAATGAAACCTCGTTTTTGGCTGATGTCTCATAGGCAAGCCAATAATCGCTAGCCATTAAAGAGCCTTGCCAAGCCACAGAGAAGAAGAGAACAAGTATCATTCCCCACCACCCATAAGCTTCTGTTGAGTAGAGTTTGTAAACTTGAAAGCTCACTTGTCCCACTTCTCTTTCTTCTTCTTTGATCAGTCTTGATCCATCTTCTGGGATGTTGGAGCCGAGAAACGACTTGATGCTTTCATCGTTTAGCTCACTTAAACGAGGAGACTCCATCGAAGTAGTTCTAAGTACTCTTGGAGACTCCATTGAAGTAGTTCTATGTACTTTTGGAGACTTTGGTGTTGGTGGTTGACGGGGAGACTCTATTGAAATACTTCTCTGTGTTCTTGGTGATGCCATTGGCACATTTGCTGCAGTGGCTGATGCCGAGCCAGCTTCAACTAGCTCCATTGATGTCTCGTGCGCTGCTACCAATTCCCCAAAATCTAACCCGGAGCTCACTAATTCATCGTATTTTCCTGACTGCACAATCATTCCATCTCGCATAACCTGTAAAATGGAACCAATCATTAGCAAATTCATAAATCCTAAACTCAACAAGTTTTAATCTTTTGTTCCGTCGAACTGTACCAAGATGCGGTCGACGTTGTGAAGGAAGTCTACTTGATGAGTTACTAGCAAGATAGTCTTTCCCTTTAATGCCCCCCTTACACATTTCTGCAGGAACATAATAAGATTCAGCTTTTTGATTTTGATGAACTTAGTTGATAGATTAAGTGCTCACCTTGAATATGTCTGAACCGGTATGAGCATCCACCGCGCTAAAGACATCATCGAGTAAATACACATCGGATTCCTGATAAACAGCTCGTGCAAGTTGTATCCTCTGCTTCTGACCTCCACTAAGGTTAATTCCGCGTTCCCCGATCTCAGTCTGGTCTCCAAACTCCATGATCTGCATATCTTTTTCTAAACAACAAACCTTGAGAACTTCATTGTACTTGCTTCTATCCATAGGAAGACCAAACAAGATATTGTCTTGAACCGTTCCGTTCTGAATCCACGAAGTTTGCGCTACATAAGCAGTTGACCCGCAAACCCGAACCTTGCCTGAAAGTTTGTGCATTTCGCCGAGAACTGCAGCTAACAATGAAGACTTCCCTGAACCAACAGTCCCTACAATCGCAGCGAGCTCTCCTTTCTTAACCTCAAAGTTGATGTTTTCAATTGCAGGCTCGTCATCTTCATCATCCCAACTAAAGCTTCCATCTTTGATCTCCACAGCGACATTCCCATCACACCCTTGACTCCTTTCCACAGTGTCTTCCGATAGCTCCCTGCTCATCATGTAAGCATCCAGTCTTCCGAGAGAGATCATGGCCTGCGAAAGAGAGATCATAGACTGCGGAAACGTCCTGATCGGTTCTTGAAGAATCTTGAAAATCGTTGTTGTGGTGAAAACCGTGCCTGCATCAAGCTTGACACCCAAGAAAACCGCGGTTGTGAAAGTGAGCGCCGAGATCAACACCGGAGTGCTCCAAAGCACGATAATGTTTCCGGCAATCGAATAAAGAAACTTGGATAGCCAACCAAATTCCATATCTCTAAACTTGAGAATCCTCTCGTTGAAATGATCTTCCCAAGCTTGAAACTTGATCACTCTCATGTAATTAAGCATCTCATTAGTTGCTTTCATCCGTGAATCACGATTCGTCATCAAACTGAATTGAAACCGATTGTTTCGTTTCGTTCCCAAGAGAATGAACACGAAGATTCCGGTTAAACCGATAATAGTAGTGACCACAGAAGGTCCAAGAGTACCGTAGAGAAGCACAATAGCCACCGCTACTTGCAAAGGCATGAGCCAGATTGCGTGGAGCTGAAGCATCATATCAGAGAGTTGCTGAGCATCAACTGCCATGTAATTCACGATTTGACCAACGCCGTGATTCTGACGAGCAGAGCCGGTTAGCTTTAAACCTTTCTTGTAGAGAGCAGTTATGAGAGTGGATCTTATAAGCATCCCTAGCTTCTGGGAATTGAAATTGAACTGATGAGTCGATAACACTTCGACGAATTTGGCCACTAGGAGGATAAGAACGAGGTAGTAACCCTGCGACGGCGATGATCCTTTGCCGGAAGTGAAATCGACGAAGCTTTGGATGAGAACTGGTCCGACGTAGATGACACTGAGACGGATGATGGCTAGAACCGCCGTGAATGCGATCTCCTTCCAGAAACATCGGATTAGAGTTGTACGGACGGGGTTTCTCGAGTTCTCTTGTGGTTTGGGCCATTTCGATTCGAAGAGCGTCGCGAGCTTCTCGGCTCTGTGCTCCGGTGAAAGAGTCGGAACTTGGTCGAGGTTTAGTGGAGATTTGTAGCCTTTGCTTAGCAACGGATTCATCCATAACCAGAAAGTTTTCGATATAAACGATGCCGATGCGTATAGTGAAACGTTTTCGAATTTCTCTAAACCGACGTCGTTTGATTTCGCCGGAGCTGTGACGCTGCTACTGGTTACTACTACTCCGGTGGATCCTTTGACGGAGACGAGAAGTAGAACGGCGGTTAAAGGGAAGGAGATGAACGAAGCGACGTCGTCTGCTCTTAGACTCGCGGCGGCGGAATCGTCGTCGGAGAGAAGATGGAGAATCCCGGAGACGGTGAAGAGAGTTGTGACGACGAAATTGAAAACCCAGTAGATTCGTAACGTTAACGGATGAGACACAGATGCGAATCTCTTTTGGTGGAGAACTAAAACGGCGATGACGACGTTAGTGACGGCGTGGATTAACCAAAAGAGAGTATCAACGAGCTTTAATTTCGTCCGAGTGGTGAAAAAAGCCAAAACGCAGAGCACGATGGAGCAAAACGACAGGAGAATGGTTACTACGATTGTCGTTTTGAACAACCCGGTTGTTCTTGTTCCTGTTCTTCTTCCGAGTAGAGGTTTAGTGATGTCAGCTTCACCGTTGATTCTTGAAGAAGCAGAAGAAGAAGAAGAACAGAGTTTTTGGATAGCGAAGAAGAAGAGGATGAGGAGGAAGAGAAGATCGACGGTGGAAGAGAGAAGTCGTTGTGGGCAAGGAGAGAGTAGAATGAATCTTAGCCATTGGATTAGAGCTGGAAGAGATGAAGACGGTTCTATAACAGCCGACGAAGAACAAGAGAGATCGGAGACCCACGAAGAAGAAAGCCACCGCATCGTCTCGGAAGATAATACTCTCTTTGAATTTATTACTACTATTTATTATCGTTCTTGGTTTGTTATCACCTTTAATGCTTTGTGTGATGCAAGAAGAACTTATTTTATTGTAATTTTACAAGAATTAAAAAAACATTGGAAAAACTATCAATCACGGCTGCTTTTATATTTTTTAATGCTTATAGCCGACTAGAAAAAGAAGACAAAAATACTAGTAGTACTCTAATCAGTAGCTAACTTAGTAATTTAATGATGTGAATGTACTGTCTCTGCAGGACACGTGTGAGGAAATCCAGTTATGAAAATTGAGTGGAAACGAATAATTAATTTGGACTTAGGAGAGTGGGAGTAGAGAAAATGGATGTCACTTTCTATACAAAATTATTTTGGACTTCGTGTTGAGATCTCTCCTTGTTTAAGAATTCGTATCCAAGGACCATGTGAGTCATGTGACGTTTAGTTTCGGTCTCTTGGGTTTTTCTTTTTGTTATTAAAATTGACAATCCATTAAGGAGTGTTAATTCTAACAACATCATGATCATAGCATGGTCAATTATCTTCTTAGCCTTGCTTTGTTAGCTATTTTTTGACTAATTGAAAAGTTAACATTATTCAAAAAAATTAACATATATTACTCCTAGTACATCTCCCGCTCGAAGATTAAGCTTGACCTCTAAACTGAGGTAAGGTATTTTTGTTCTATCAATGTAATCGTATAAAAATGGTAGGTCATGCGTGACGTAATCACGAATGGAACCAATGCATCTGTCCTTGGATCTATGCTTATGTATTTATGGAAACGCACATAGATTCTCTTAGAGCATGATTAACAATGATATCTTAAAAATGGTTTTTAGAAGTATTAAAGTAATAATATGACATGTGGTTGGTTCTTAAGGTTAGTTTTGGGTCTTAGCTAAGTCATTTTTCTTAGTTTTGGATCTTAGCTAAACCACATTTGTTACTTAAGAACTCTTTAAGATACCCTTGTTAATAGTGGTCTTATGAACTCTAATCCTATTTTAAAAAATTACTAAATCAAGAAAGAAAAAAGTATTTAGACCTAAATTAATCAATTTCTTTATAAAAAAAGACCAACTTCAAAAAAAAAAAAAAAAAAAGACCAACTTCTCTTATGAGCTATAACTAGGATCGGACCCGCGGTCCACCGCGGGAGAATATTGGTTTACATACGTTGCGTTTAATATTGTGTGTGTTTTTTAGTAGAACGAATCGTGTAGTATACTTATAAATATTCATAATAACGAATTGTAGAGAAAATGTAAAATTGTTTATAAATATACCCATCATATTAATTATGATTTACAATATAGAATTTTGTGTTTTAAAATTCTAAAATTAGACGATTCATGGGAATTAAAGCAGTCAAAATAGGTCAAAAACCGCGGATCGAGCCCACATCATCTCACTATGGGGCAGATTTGGGAAAATATATTAAACCCGCAAATAAGCGGTCCACATGGATTAATTCGCAGTGGGTCATAGGTTTAATCGGTTTTCATCCGCAGGTTGGCGGATCAGCCCGCATATTAGTATTTATTAATAAAATTATAATTTATTCAACATGTGGTAATTTAAACAAACTTTTAATAATATTTTTATTTATTTATTTATTTTAGTAGTATTTTAAATTTTGGTTACTTTAAAATTATTTAAACAAAATCCATGGACAATCCCGCAAATCCGCATACTATCGCGGGACGGGTTTGTATTTCATATATGCTACCCGCGGGTCGTGCGGACCGACTAACTACAAGTCAAAATATTTTTTGTCTATCGCAAAACGGACTTAACGGGACGAATCAACTCGCTTTGACAGTTCTAATAGGAATATTATTTAGTCATACAACAAAATGAAGTTTGGACATAGTAATGATTGAAAGATGAAGTATAATGATTAAAAATTAATTATTATTTTTCATGATTCACAAAATTTAATAAATACTTATCATCTTGTTGAATAATTCTAAAATTATATTCAAGAAATCTTTATAAATTGAAAATTAAACTTCTTTGGTAAGCTATAGGTATGAAAATATCATAATTTTGATTTAATCTAATTAAATTAAAATTAGTTACATGGATTTCATATCTATTTAATTTACACGACCAAAATAAAAATATCTATTTAATTTACACGACCAAAATAAAAATATCAATTTAGTTTATAAAATAGATGGGTTATTTGTGATAAATTTTCTAGAAATCTTTAGAAGCAAATAAAATATCTTTCAATTAATGATAATTGGCTAAAATGAACGAAATTAATGACAAAAACGTTGATTGTTATGGAATTAGTCCCAAAAATATATGAACAAATTTATTATACTTAATTAATGTATAATATTGTTCGGAATATGCTTTTATTATTAGTTACCATAAGTACAATCAGATTTTATTTGATTTCCATAAATATTTGATTTTATTTCAATTTTTCATTATTAATTCGAATTTATATTCCAAAAAATTTTCAAAGATCCGATTTCAGAAATTGAGTCAATTTTCCAATTTTAATCCGACCCATTTTCATTTGTATTTCTCTTTTAATAGTATAGAGATTCTGTCATTGGAGTAGAGAGATGCTCGTTGGTCTATTTGTACAAAGAAATTGATTAATTATTATCTCAACAACAAACCTCGAACCAAGTGAAAATTGTAGAGAATTACAATATAATTTCCTCACGTGTTTAATTTCCTGGAACCAAAGGTTATGATGCATTATTGCTCCCGTTTTTTGTCTATAACCTACAAGTTTTTTTGGACCTATCACCTATGGCCTAGCTAGTGATTTTGAAATGCAAATTCTTTTTGAAACATCTAGTACACTGATAAAACTACATATGTTGTTGGGTTATTATTGCTCTCGTTTGCTTTACTACAGTTGAGAATTTTCAATTATACAGATAAAGCATTTTTCAACATAGATAAAGTTAACTCATGATATTAATCATCATCATCGTCGTTGATCACATTATATGATAAGCGGACGTTCTGTTCTGTCTCGTTTTGTATATCATTTTCCCTCGCGTATATGAATGAAAACAGGCCTGAGAGCAGTATATATGAGATATGTATGTTGTGTAACTGATTAGTTTCGTTGTAATGGCAAATTTTTATCTAAACAAAACTTATACAGTACCATTTAATTAATCATTTATCAAATAGTTAGCACGCATCTCAGCATCCGACATTGCATGGTGCTAGGTAGGACCTGTTTCGCCGTCACGTGGTATCCATCTCTTGTCCTTCTCTCCATTTTCACAAAAACCTTAAAGACGTGTTTTTTTTTCCCCTCAAAATGAGAATCTTTTTGTTTTCACATCTCAGAAGCAAACAAAAGCAAAGGAGTGGGCTCAAGCCCATAATGAAATAGGCATGATCGGGCATCAAATCGTGAACAAGTTTTATGTTACGGTTCATGGCCATAGTTCACATATGTATATTGTTGTAGGTTTCTTTCAATTTTGATATGGAATTGCTGACAAAGGATTGAATATATGTAATAGAAATTATAATTAAATATTGATTGGGAAAGTGTTACAGTTATATTGTTCACATAATTACATGGTTATCGTTATTGATTTAGGTTTTGATTCCGTATCCGAAGGGGTAGAGAGGGTCGTAGTACTCGTCGCCAACGTTCATTGGAAGCTGAACAACATGCTTCATCCACGTGCGAGGCAACGTGCCGGTGAAGGGATGATCACCAAACAAGACATCAGCGACTCCTTGTCCTTCGGTTCCAGGAAGCCATGCGACTGCAAGAGCATCGATCATATCAAGGTAAGGCTCCATCACGAGCGGACGTCCAGTGACTAGGATCACTAGACACTTCATCCCATTACCGCACGTCAATCTGAGCGTATCTGGACCTGGGTCGGCGATACCTAGAGTAGGACTGTCCCCACGTGTCTCTGCGTACGGGGTTTCTCCGACGACCACAATTGTGTATGCTGCGTCGGCGTGAAGCTTCGCTGTATCTTGGTTTGGTTCTTCCACGTAGACAACCTCAGTAGTGGGATCTACTGCTTTCTGGATGGCTTCCAATATTGTTGTTCCTATATATGTTTTGAAATAACATTTTAGAATATGTCAATATAGACTATTAAACCTTGAATATATATAATTGGAAAGATCCGAGACACCCTAGATATTATAATGCATGCATCTGTGACGGATTAATATTCTCTGACATTTTATATTACCTCTTGTTTTACCGGTAGGGAATCCGAATTTTTTGTTAGCGGGGATATCTTCTCCGGTTCCGTTGAATCCTTGCCACGTGAGAGTAAAGCCACCGCATTGCCATCCCATGTTGTTAGCGTGTCGCCCCGCGACAACGATCTTTTTCACCTTCTTCGGGAGCGGCACAATTTTATCCGCGTCTGTCTTCCCGTTCTTTAGAAGCACCATTGATTTCCTCACCGCCTCTCTCCCTACTTCTCGATGAGCCTACAACATTGTATTAAAGCATAGTTAGGTACAAAAAGTATCTTCATGCTAGTTTTTTTTGTTGTAATTTAAGTTCTTTTATAGGCATAATGAAACGGCGACTAATTTGATTGTATTATTTCACACATTGTCTATGTTATATAGATTTTTCCTTTTTAACTCTTTAAGAAGTTTATTTAATAAAGTTTTTAAATTATGTATATAATTCAAAACCTTGTGTCCTTTTGAATTTACCTCAGATCCAAACTCAGGAGTGGCAAGTTTTTCATCTGCCAATGAGTTCTCAAAGAGACCGATAGAGAATTTGACTCTCAAGATCCTTCGAACAGCATCGTCGATGCGGCTCATAGGGATGTATCCTCCGTTCACTAGTTTTGTCAATTCCGCCAAGTACTCTTTATACTCCCATGGAACCATAACCTACGCCACAAGATTATACATATAAAATTCTCTCGATCCAGAATCTTTAACATATCAAGAATCAGTTTCTTGATTGAAAGTAAGAAAAAAAAGAAGTAAAAGAGCAACCATGTCAATGCCGGCATTAATAGAAGCTTCAATGGAGTAAGTGTAGTTTGATTTTGGTATCGGTGTGATCCTATCAATTCCAAACCAATCAGAGATAACAAAGCCTTGGAATTTGAGAGTGTTCTTGAGGTAATCAGTGATCATTGCACGGTTTGCATGCATTTTAACACCGTTAAGACTAGAGTAAGAAGCCATGATTGATGCGATCCCTTTCTTCACTGCTATCTCAAACGGAGGCATATGGATACCAAAAAGAGTAGCGTTATCAGCCACAGTGTTGTTCTCATTGATTCCATTTATTGTCCCTCCGTCCCCAACAAAATGTTTGGCGCAACCAGCCACATTAATCCTAACCTCGTAGATACACATTAGTTAGTTAACTAGTGATCAAGATTAATACAAATTTAGATTCGAAACTAAGTATAAGTTCTTGGTGGTTACTTGGGATCGGCGAGGTAAGGAGCATTTCCTTGTAATCCATCGATGATACTTTCGGTCATCATATTCACAACTGCAGGGTCTTCACTATAGCTCTCGTAACACCTTCCCCATCTAGGATCTCTGCAAACCTGTTCATCCAATTTTTTCAATACGAAAGAGAAAGGTTTACTATATATCTATATTTCTGTTGTAAGTTGTCCACTTAATTATTTACCGCAACACAAGGTGCAAAAACTTGAGCGACTCCTGTTGCCCTTACTTCCTGCGCGGTTATAGCTCCAATCTTTTTAACAAGTTGAGGATCCCTACAACAACACAGATTCACAACCGTCAAATACGTACCTTGAATTATAAAAAATTCAATTATACAACATTTCACATTATATATATGATTCATATAAATATATACCTAGTGGCACCAAGTCCGACGTTGTGGGGGAAAATGGTTGCATCAATAAAAGTACTGTGGCCATGAACCGCGTCAAGAGCGTAAAGCAGAGGAATTCCGAGCCTCGTCGAAAGACTCAATTTCTTCATCACGTTAATATCCAATATCCGCTCTGATATATTTTTCCCGGTATCAAACGGATTGCTCAAAACACTTCCTGTACTCGTACACCAATTCAATTATAAGCTGTTTTTATCAAAAAACTATTCGAAAATTCGATATATAACAAGATGTTGTACCAGACATACCGATCATATACTTTGTGAAGATATCTGTCGGACGAGTTATTGAAAAGTTGAACCGATCAATTTGACACATTTGACCAAGTTTCTCCGGTAACGTCATCCGTATCAACAAGTCTTCTACTCTTTCTTCCACCGCTACTTTTGGATCTTTGTACTTAATGTATCCTCTGTCAGCTGCGGTGGCGTCTCCAAAACGGCTGGCGAACAATATCACAATCACCGCCGAGAAGAAAAAGCTCCTGACGCCGTACATTGCCGCCGCCATTGATGGAGACCCTCCTCCTTAACCAGGGAGAATTCAGAATATTGATTTAAAAGATATAGTGATCTTTCTAAATCCTGAATTGCAAAATTAACATGAAAAGAGAATTTATAGTATGTTTTTTTCTTAGAAAAAGCCGTTAATCAATCCCAAACGGTTAAAATATCTGGTGTCTATAATTTGTTGGCGCTCTAAATTTACAACAAAAAAAAACGGAAACATAATTAATTTAATCCGGACAGTTGTGTGAGCTCCCCTAACCAGTCTTTTTCTGTTTAACGTTTTCCGTTAACGAAAACAAAAATATCCGTGATTTAGGCCGACATTTCAATTGGGCTAAATGGGCTTAGATTGTTATCAAACAAAGAAATGGGCTCAGATTATTAAGGCCCAATTAGTATCTGAAGAGTGTTTTACTTTTACCACTAGTTTTTTACTAATGATCCGCCGCACCAAGTTTTACGCGTCCCAGACAGGCAGGCATGTTCTGTCAGACATTTCCCAAATTATTCAAATATTTATTTATTAAATAATAATAATAATATATTTGTTTACTTCTTTAATCCAAATTTTAAATCTTCATTGAATGCTTTTTTTTGAAGCTTTTCTAATCTCTTCGTTGATCCTTCCTTCCTTCCATTAACGAGGTAGAAATTCCAAAACGCGTAATAATCTTGTCGTCATTACAAATTACAAAAAAAACACGCGATAACATTTTCTTCTCTCTTTAGATTTCGAATCGAGACCAGATCTGCGTGAAGAAGAAGAAGAAGATGATAGAGAAGTGTATAGGAGCGCATCGGTTTCGGAGATTACAGAGATTCATGCGTCAAGGAAAAGTGACGATTCTCTGCCTTGTTCTCACCGTCATCGTCTTACGTGGCACAATCGGAGCCGGTAAGTTTGGTACGCCGGAGAAAGATATCGAGGAGATCCGTGAGCATTTCTTCTACACGCGTAAACGCGGCGAGCCTCACCGTGTCCTCGTCGAGGTCTCTTCCAAAACGACGTCATCTGAAGACGGAGATGCAAATGGTAACAGCTACGAGACCTTCGATATCAACAAGCTATTCGTTGATGAAGGAGATGAAGAGAAATCTCAAGACCGGACTAAACCTTATTCTCTCGGTCCCAAGATCTCTGATTGGGATGAGCAGAGACGAGATTGGCTCAAACAAAACCCTAATTTCCCTAATTTCGTGGCGCCAAAGAAGCCTAGGGTTCTTCTTGTCACAGGTTCAGCTCCTAAACCGTGTGAGAATCCTGTAGGAGACCATTACCTCTTGAAATCGATTAAGAACAAAATCGATTACTGTAGGATTCACGGAGTCGAGATCTTCTACAACATGGCGTTGCTCGATGCTGAGATGGCTGGATTCTGGGCTAAACTTCCGTTGATTAGGAAGTTACTCTTGTCTCATCCTGAGATTGAGTTTCTATGGTGGATGGACAGTGATGCCATGTTTACCGACATGGTGTTCGAGCTTCCATGGGAGAGGTATAAAGATTACAACTTGGTGATGCATGGTTGGGACGAGATGGTTTATGACCAGAAGAATTGGATTGGTCTGAACACAGGAAGTTTCTTGCTTAGGAACTCACAGTGGTCGCTTGATCTTCTTGACGCTTGGGCTCCTATGGGTCCGAAAGGGAAGATCCGAGAAGAAGCGGGTAAAGTCTTGACCCGGGAACTTAAAGACCGACCGGCGTTCGAAGCTGACGATCAATCGGCGATGGTTTATCTTCTGGCGACGGAGAGAGAGAAATGGGGAGGCAAAGTTTATCTAGAGAGTGGTTATTACTTGCACGGTTATTGGGGGATATTGGTAGACCGGTACGAGGAAATGATTGAGAATCATAAACCGGGTTTTGGAGACCATCGGTGGCCACTGGTAACGCATTTCGTCGGGTGTAAACCGTGCGGGAAATTCGGAGATTATCCGGTGGAACGGTGTCTGCGGCAGATGGATAGAGCTTTTAATTTCGGAGACAATCAGATCCTTCAAATGTATGGTTTCACGCATAAATCGCTTGGGAGCCGGCGCGTGAAACCCACGCGCAACCAGACGGATAGGCCGCTCGATGCCAAGGACGAGTTTGGGCTGCTTCATCCGCCGTTTAAAGCGGCCAAGCTTAGTACGACGACGACGTGACTCGTGAGGATATATTGTTTGGTTCTTTTAATTTTGCGTCTAGGACACATATTTGTGTTTTTATTTCATTTTATTTGTTTGTAGTTTCCTTAATTATTTTGATCTCCCATTGATGGTGTGGAGTCGTGTATGGAGTATTTAATGATTTATTGTAGATGTAATTTCATCATAATCACTTTGGGAAATGGTTTTCTTGTAGGCAGACATATATACTAGTATATGAGTTTTTGTAATTTTCAATAAGTTAAATTACTCCCTTTGTTCCCGTGACTGTTGGGCTTTTAGCCTTTAGCTATGCCTGTGTTGTGTGCCAGAGATTTTTAGAAAATTACAGTTTTACCTGTAACTTTCAGAATATTAGTGTTGTACCCGTGACTCTTTGTTTTTTAACGTTTGTTTCTAGAGTTGTTGCTTATTAGCATTTGTAGCATAGCTTTAGAATATTAGTTGAAAAGTCTGAAACGTTGCGATGTAATGCAATACAGTTTTGCCTGAATTGACACATTTTGTTTCCTTCCTTATTTTTGTAGTTTCTTGATTAACAACTTCAATCATTTGTACTTTTTGAGCTCCTGTTGACGTGGAGTGATCTAACGTTTCAAAACACTTTCAGAGATAATTTCTTTTGGTGAATTATTTGTGTTTATAGTTTTCAACTTTGAAGTTCCTGTATAACTTATAAGGTGGATATTAAATCTCCTGTATAACTCCAACACCGCCTCCTTTGTGGAATGCACGACGATAATTTGTCACTATTATTATCTATAATCAAACATGAGTCATATGACACGAACAACACGATAGTTTGTTTGCAAAAATACTTTTCTGTTCAAATATAATTAGTTTACTAATTGGCTCACTAAAATAATATTTTACTTGTGGGCTTAGATTTGTTTCTTATGGAGTATTCTTACGTCTCGCGGCGTAATGCATACGTGTGACATCATAATCGTCAGTAGAAATTATTGATTACAACGTGTTCATATCGTGCAAAAGTGGAAGAAATTGTTATTTTTTCTACTGTCCCATTCATTTAGCTGATTATTTTCTCAATTTAGCTGATCTCACACCAAACAAGTCAAGAAATTTGCTTATGTCGGGACCCACAAAAGTAATCTACATAAATAGAAACACGTTTTTTTTTTTAATAATTAAACATACATGGTTATAAAATACATGGACTAATCACCAGTATTAAATTAATGAGATTAATATTACAAGCTTAAACCCGATTTTATTTTCTAGTGTTTGTATCAATGGAAATATCTAGTTGTCATGTGAACAAACGCAATCACCATAACACCCTTCATCAAGAAACATCCTAGCGATCCTCCCGTTGGCACCACACGGCCAAAACCCGCCCGGTCGGTGCTCATCGCCGGTGCCGTACATAACCCTGAGGATCTCTTGCGCTGTCCGGTCATAAGAGAGAGAGTAAGGATTAGCAGAGAGAATGTTGCTGGTGGTGCGATTCTCCGCTCCTAGCCACAACGGCACGCACAAGCCTTCGTCCTTTATCCCGCACATACCGAGTTCGTTACGGAGGTTAGATATCTCATTGGTCAGCTCAGCCACCGTGACACCGCCGTATTCCTCAACCGTCTCGTTCTGTCTCTCGTACAGAAGCGTCCTTATCACTGCGTCTTGACCCGATTCCACCCCTAGTAGACCCGCCACTAGCTGATATATATTAATATCACAATAATCACTACGAGCAAATTATTAATTCGATTGTACGGTACGAATTCATACTGTAGCTTAACGTGTATATATAGTATAACATGTAAAATTTCGGCTATAACATGTATTTTTGCATTAGACTATTTTTTTTATAGAGTTTAGCAAAGCTTTTACTTAGGCTATTAGAATTATTAAAATCTTAAATAAGTTGAAAGTAAAATTTACCCGTTTGATATTGAAGTAGACAAGGTAAGGGATGGCTCCGACATAACCGGTAAGGCCAACATAAGGGATATAGTATGAAGCTAAGAGATAGTTGAGTGAGTTGGCATAAGGATCAAACCGCGGATTAGATCTGCGTCCAACCGCTCTGTCCATAAATACTGCGAAATTTTCTCTCGTCAGATTTATTAGCGGACGCGGAATTCCTCCCGTCATATCCGTAATCGCCCTTCAACATCAACAAAACTTATTTTGAGTTTTAACGGTCATGCACAACAATCACTTAAAGAAATTTGAATTTAATTGTTATACCTAAGATGACCGATTTCTTGATAACCAAACTCCTCGATGATTCGTTTAGTTATAGGATCAAGATTGGCTTTCTTGGCCCCTACCGGCGGTGGTCCGCCTTTAGCAAGTGTAGCGTTAAACGCATCGAGTCCTTTTCCGGTAGCCCCTTTCAAGAAGAACTCGGCCTCAGTGAACTCCAAGTTCAGCGCGAAATGAACTCGATCGACATCGCTCGCTGATATATTCCCGGAGCAACTAAGAGAACCGGACTGAACCGGACTTGCATCTATTGCAATAAGCAAGATTAGAACGAGACAGAGTTTAAACATGCTTTCCTTTTGTTTCTTTGATAATTTATGTCTTCAAAACATGTACGCAAGAACTTAGCAATTTATAGAGGGTTGTAATTTTATATTTCGTTTAATATTTCAACGTTATGAGATTATTATGTTTTTGGACCATACGTGAATACTAAGTTAATAGCTTATTTTGGTATCAATGGAATATCGACAAGTTTTTCTAAATCGCTAACTACCATAACAATTTGTAATTACGTAAGGTAATTAACATAATTTACCTGATTCAGTGAAATATATATTATTGTCACACGTTACTATATCACCTTGACCCCTTGTTATATTATATGTTTACTCTCAACCGATCCAAGTAGGTGTATGGAAAGATAGGGCAAAAGAAGAAGAAGACGTGGTGAATTAGTATGATGGTGACTAAATGAAGATATTGATACCTTAATAAGTTGAGATATCTGCATTATAACTTGTGATCAAGGAAATTACAACCACCTGTCAAGAAAGTAAAATCAAGAGTGTGGTCATTTATAACAACCAATCTATATGTATCTAACTAACTAGCTCAAATCAAACACATATCTAAGAAAAATGTGGTTTGAAAAAGCATTTCAACTTGACATGGAAATTTAGAGTTCTTTTTCCTGAATATAAAAAGTTCACTGAAAAATATAATATATGCTTTCTGATGTGTTATAAAAGTTAGAGTGAAAATTATATATGCTTCTGATGCTCGTGGGCCTTATCTTAGAATGGACTTACTTTAATCACTGAAGGCCCAATTTGTGAACAGAAGATAACATTTTCGATTTAAGAAGAATTGTTTGTTTTGTTTACTAACTTATATTCGAAATCATCCCATGAATCTGGGATTTACGCTGTTCTCTTTCGTACGGAACAAAATTTTAATATTTGCTACTAAAAACAATCGCAATATTTGAATTTGCCGTTTAAAAACAACGTTTGAGGTAATTTACGCAAAAGCGCATCTGGTGTAGTGGTATCATAGTACCCTCCCACGGTACTGACCAGGGTTCGATTCCCTGGATGCGCAATTCATTTTTTATGTACTTTTTTTTTTGTTCTTTCATTGAATTCATTCGTTTCTAGAAACTTTTTCTTATGTAAATAATCACCTTGCCATAATTTGACTTTTGTGGGAGATTTTTAATCACGTGGCAGCTCTCTTTTTGGAAAGGGTCCACTGTCTTGTCTTTAAACCAAAAAAAGATGAATCCAGAGGACCAGCCGACCAGAGGTAACAACAAAACTCCGCTCACTATTCTCTTTCAATTTTAGTACATACAAATATCTTAGAAACAAAAATGTTAAGTTTAAGTAATTAGCATTTTTGTTCAACAAAATACAATGAATTTAGCATGAACCAAAAGGGGTAAAAAATCTTAATCCACCAATTATTTGTTTTTCTTTCCAAAATTCATATATAATATTTCAAAAATGAGAGACTAATTAACGTTAACAAATTACAATTACAGAAAATTGGAATTTTATGTCGGTCACACTCACATCACAAAGACTATCACTACCGAAAAGAATATAATTTTTAGGCATTTTTTCACATGTATTGTCCCTTTTAAGTTTTTACGAGTGGAAAATGGAATAGAAAAGATCCATCAATTTCGACTAAACGACTAAACACTTGTACTAATCATTTTCTTGTAATCAAGACGAAAGGAGGAAAACAAAAAAAATGAAACCTTTCTCTCAATTTTTCATATTTCTGGTCATCGTTTTGGCAACAAGCTACATTGATGCCTTCACTAGAAACGATTTTTCAGAGGATTTCCTCTTCGGAGCCGCCACCTCTGCTTACCAGGTTCGATTATGCTTCCCTGTTTTCATTTTTTTTTGTTTGGATCATCGTTTTGTTTATAAAATCGAGTTTTTTTTTTTTTTTTTTTTTTTGGTTCTATGAATGATGTTGGGAATTTCTGGAAATAGTGGGAAGGAGCTGCTGATGAAGACGGAAGAACTCCTAGCGTCTGGGATACTTTCTCCCACTCCTGTAAGCTTTCGTGTGTGTGTGTTTTTTTTTGTCAACAAACATTTTATTAACCTTGTTCGACACTTGCAGATGATACAGGTAATGGAGATGTAGCATGTGATGGGTATCACCAATACAAGGTTTCTCTTTTTTTACTTTGCCATTTTACTTTTCAAAGAAGTCATCGTAAGTCTCTGGCTCTGTTTTTCTCAAATTCGATGTTATTGTGACTTTTGCAGGAAGATGTTAAGCTTATGGCTGATATGGGCTTACAAGCATTCAGATTCTCCATCTCCTGGACAAGACTTATACCTAGTAACGCCTCTTCATGATTTCTTGATTTGCAAGTAACTAACGATATTGTTCCTGACCTCTTTAAACCCTTTTTGTCAGATGGAAGAGGCCCCATTAACCCAAAAGGTCTACTGTTTTACAAGAACCTCATCAAAGAACTACGAGGCCATGGTGTGGTTTTGTCATTATACTTTTCTTTTTTTTTTTTACTTTTGCCTTTATCTATAGCTTCTGATTGAAATTTTGGCAAAACTATTAACAGGAATCGAACCACACGTTACACTTTACCACTATGATCTTCCTCAGTCTCTAGAAGATGAGTACGGAGGATGGATCAACCGGAAAATCATGTAAAGGATAACAAAATATTTGATCTAACAAAGTCACTTTTTAATATGAATTGAAAATAAAGGATTTTGTTTATTTGTTATATTGCAGAGAAGACTTTACTGCTTTTGCAGATGTCTGCTTCAGAGAGTTTGGGGATGATGTGAAGTTATGGACTACAATCAACGAAGCTACAATATTTGCCATTGCTTCTTATGGCGAAGGAGTCGCGCCGCCTGGACATTGTAGTCCCAACAAATTCATCAATTGCTCTACTGGAAATTCTTCTACAGAACCATATCTTGCAGGGCATAACATGTTGCTAGCTCATGCCTCTGCTTCAAAATTGTATAAACTAAAGTACAAGGTATATATATTTATCTCTTTTTCACTCTTCAAACCCTAACCCCTAAATCCGTATGAACGTAATTCATATGATGGTGCAGATAAAGCAGAGAGGATCCATAGGCCTTAGTATATTTGCATTCGGCTTATCTCCGTACACAAACTCCAAGGACGATGAAATCGCAACTCAAAGAGCTAAAGCTTTCCTCTTTGGCTGGTGAGGAATAAGCTTTCTTTGTTTTAAAAACTTGAGGAAAAAATCTGAAGACTAAATTAATAATTCAGGATGTTGAAGCCTTTGGTATTTGGGGACTATCCGGATGAAATGAAAAGAACCTTGGGATCGAGATTACCGGTTTTCTCGGAGGAAGAGTCAGAGCAAGTTAAAGGATCATCTGACTTTGTAGGAATTATTCACTACACAACATTTTATGTCACAAATCGAGCCTCAGCTTCAATCTTTCCCATCATGAACCAAGGCTTCTTTAAAGACATGGGCGTATATATGATCTGTAAGCTAAGTTTATTTTCATCATCAGTCAAAAAGCTTCTCAACTCTTTTCACTGATAACTCTTCTTCTTTGGACAGCTGCTGGGAATTCTTCATTATTCGAAGTAAAGTCCTACAAATCTGCAGAATATTTATATGCCAAAAACTATTGTTTGATGATCTTCTTGAATCTGATGATTTTCCTTATACAATTGCTTTTCTTGAAGTGGGAGGCTACTCCATGGGGTCTTGAAGGTGTTCTTGAGCATCTAAAGCAAAGCTATAACAATCCTCCAATCTACATTCTTGAAAATGGTACACTTCATTCTATTTTGTCTTCTTGCTCTGTTTAGTCTACTTGAAAGCACACTTTTTGTTCTTAAGATTCTTCAAATGGCACCAAAAAACAAAATCAGGTAAACCGATGAAACACGATTCGATGCTACAAGACATACCAAGAGTTGAATACATTCAAGGCTACATTGGTGCTGTTCTCAACGCCATCAAGTATGATTCTCTTTCTTCATCTTTTTAGTCCTCATATTATCTTTTTGAAATGGTCTGATATCCCGGTTTGATTCCGGTTTACTTGGACTCTCTCTTTGTGACAAATCTTTTGACTGATCAGGAATGGATCGGACACGAGAGGTTACTTCGTATGGTCGATGATTGATGTGTATGAGTTATTGAGTGGATATACGACCAGCTTCGGAATGTATTATGTGAATTTCAGCGATCCTGGTCGCAAGAGGTCTCCAAAGCTCTCTGCTTCTTGGTATTCTGGTTTTCTCAATGGTACAATTGATGTTGTTTCTCAAGATAGTACTCAGTTGCAGAGCAACTTCTCTGCCTCTTCTTCCTTGTAATGTTAACAACACTCAAACACAACCACAAAATGAACCATTATGATGTGTTACCTACATATTGTACGTAGAGTTGGTTTAATTAATCTCCCACGTTTTGTAATTTTATGTCGGTCACACTCACACCACAAGGATTTATTTACACTTGGGGCAAAAAATATACAGTATATTTGTTTGCTTTAACGAATGGAGGAGAAGGAATAGAAAGATGGGTCATTCTCACTCAATAGTAAATGGGTCCAAATTAGGACAAAACCTTTCAATTATTTATTCGCTTTGAACTTAGACAAAAAGAAGGAAAATAAAAATGAAACCTTTGTCTCTGTTTTCTAGTTTTATTCTGGTCACCGGTTTGGCAACATGTTACATTGATGCCTTCACCAGGAACGATTTTCCAGAGGATTTCCTCTTCGGAGCCGCCACTTCGGCTTATCAGGTTTTGACTCTCTCTGCTTTTTGGGTTCTTTTTTTCATACTATATGATTGCTTCCTGCCTCTAAATATAGAGTTCATTGGGGAATGTATGGAAATAGTGGGAAGGAGCCTTTGATGAAGACGGAAAAACTCCTAGCGTCTGGGATACAACCTCCCACTGTGGTAAGCTTTTCTGTTTACATTAGTTTTATATGTTCTTTATATGAACTTTTTTTTATAGATCCTTGTTCAAAAAATTGCAGATAATGGAGATAATGGAGATATAGCAAGTGATGGGTATCACAAATACAAGGTTAGTCTCTCTTCTTTGCCATTTTACTTTCCGAAGAAGTTATCGTAAGTCTCTGGCCCTGCATTCGATGTTATTGTGACTTTGCCAGGAAGATGTTAAGTTGATGGCAGAAATGGGCTTAGAATCATTCAGATTCTCTATCTCCTGGTCAAGACTTATACCTAGTAACGCCTCTTCCTTGTTTCTTAATTTGCAAGTAACTAATTAACGATATTGTTCCTGACCTCTTTAAACCCTTTTTGTCAGATGGAAGAGGACCCATTAACCCCAAAGGTCTACTGTTTTACAAGAACCTCATCAAAGAATTACGAGGCCATGGTGAGGTTTTTGTCTTTACACGTTATCGCAACTAAAGTCAATTCATAGCTTCTGAGTTCTGATAGACATATTGACAAAACTAAATATTGACAGGAATCGAACCACACGTTACACTTTACCACTATGATCTTCCTCAGTCTCTTGAAGATGAGTACAGAGGCTGGATCAACCGAAAAATCATGTAAAGGATAACAAAAGATTTGATCTAACAAAGTCACTTTTTAAAATACGAATAGAAAACCAAAAACAATGCTGTTTATTTGTTATATTGCAGAGAAGACTTCACTGCTTTTGCAGATGTATGCTTCAGAGAGTTTGGGGATGATGTGAAGTTATGGACTACAATCAACGAAGCTACTTTATTCGCCATTGGTTCTTATGGCGACGGAATGAGGTATGGACATTGTCCTCCTATCAATTACTCTACCGGAAATTCTTGTACGGAAACATATATTGCAGGCCATAACATGTTGCTAGCTCACGCCTCTGCTTCAAATTTGTATAAGCTCAAGTACAAGGTATACATATAATATATCTCTCTGTTCCGCTCTTAAAACGTATGAACATAATTCATATGATGGTGCAGACTAAGCAAAGAGGATCCGTGGGCCTTAGTATATATGCATATGGGTTATATCCTTATACAAACTCCAAGGACGATGAAATCGCAACTCAAAGAGCTGAAGCTTTCCTCTTTGGCTGGTGAGGAATAAGCTTTATTTGTTTCAGTAACTTGAGGACAAAATCTGAAGGCTAAATCGATAATTCAGGATGTTGAAGCCTTTGGTATTTGGGGACTATCCGGATATAATGAAGAGGACCTTGGGATCGAGATTACCGGTTTTCTCAGAGGAAGAGTCAGAGCAAGTGAAAGGATCATCTGACTTTGTAGGAGTTATTCACTACAACACATTCTATGTCACAAACCGACCTGCACCTTCTCTCGTTACCACCATTAACGAACTCTTCTTTACAGACATTGGCGCATCTCTGATAGGTAAGCCTAGTTTATTTTCATTCGATCGAACAAGCTTCCCAAATCTTTTAGCTGATAACTCTTCTTCTTTGGACAGCCACTGGGAATGCTTCACTATTCGAGGTAAGGACCTATAAATCCGTAGAACACAATACATATATTTAGGCCAAAAGCTCTGGTTTGATGCTTCTTGTTTTTCTTGAAGTTTGATGCTATTCCATGGGGTCTGGAAGGTATTCTGGAGCATCTAAAGCAGAGCTATAACAATCCTCCAATCTACATTCTTGAAAACGGTACACTTCATTCTATTTTTGACTTCTTGCTCTGTTCTGTATGTTTGAGAGCACAACTTTTTGTTCTTAAGATTCTTCAAATCACACCCAAAAATAAAAATAAAAAAACAGGTAAGCCGATGAAACATGGTTCAACGCTACAAGACACACCAAGAGTTGAATTCATTCAAGCTTACATTGGTGCTGTGCTCAACGCCATCAAGTAAGATTCTTCTTCTTCATCTTTCAGTTCGCATTGATTGTTTTATTCCTGACAAATATTTTGACTGATCAGGAATGGATCGGACACGAGAGGTTACTTTGTATGGTCGATGGTTGATTTGTATGAGTTAATAGGTGGATATATGACCAGCTATGGAATGTACTATGTGAATTTCAGCGATCCCGGTCGCAAGAGGTCTCCAAAGCTCTCTGCTTCTTGGTACTCTGGTTTTCTCAATGGTACAATTGATGTTGCTTCTCAAGATACTATTCAGTTGCAGACAAAATTCTCTGGCTCTTCTTCGTTGTAATGTATTTAAAACTAAAGCATCCTGGTTTGGTTTGATTTCATCTATCGTATGAAACAAACTCAATGAGTTGGAAAATGGTTTGATAAGATTTGCATATGAATAATGAATTGATGTAGCTTTTGAGACCCACGAGAGTAGCATATATAGATTCTAGAAACTCGAACACAATCACAAAAGTCACAAAGACACTAAAGGCTTAAATTCCAACGTTAAGAGAAAATTAATAGTAGTAAAAAGTGCATCTGGTGTAAAATTTAACAAAATTAGTATTTTTGTTTGCCAAACACAAATACAATAAAAATCTAAATACTCGGTTACACCCAGGGGAGGATCCAAAAGTTTTTTTAGTACAGGGCACATCTATATTTATCTAAAATATGGAGAGAGAGAAAATGAGCATAAAATAACCATAAAACTCTACTCACTCTTCTTTTATTTTGGTACATACAAATATCATTAAAACAAAATATATCTTAAAATTTAACTAAACGAGCATTTATTTTGGTCCCAAAATATAATGAACAGAAACGGAAAAAAAAATCTACAAATCTAATATTTTTTTTTATTATTTTCCGAAATTTGTTTTTATACTACAAACGAACCATTATGATGTGTTACCTATATTGGCATGTATGTACGTAGAGAAGGTACATCTAAGGATTACACTTCACCGAAAAAAAGATATTTCTATAGACTATAGTCGTCCTCACATGTATATTTGTCGCGTATTACGAGTGGAAGAGAGTAGAAAAGATATTTCTATAGACTATAGTCTTCACAATTCACCAAAATACACTTCACTCAATTATGTATTTCTTTTTTTAATGGTCCAAGAAAACGACTGAACCGGACCCTTCAATTATTTATTCATTTGGACTCAAACTAGAGGAGGAAAATAAAAAATGAAACATTTCTATCTGTTTTCCATTATTCTGGCTATCGTTTTGGTGACAAGCTACATTGATGCCTTCACCAGAACCGATTTTCCAGAGGATTTCCTCTTCGGAGCCGCTACTTCTGCTTATCAGGTTCGAGTCTGCTACAACATCAATGGCAATTTGTTTTGTTCCATTTTTATTTGTTTTTTCTAAAATTTGAGTTTTTTGGGGGGATTTGTGGAAATAGTGGGAAGGTGCTGTTGATGAAGACGGAAGAACTCCTAGCGTCTGGGATACAAGCTCCCACTGTCGTAAGCTTTTTTTTTGTTTAAATTTTGAGTCATTATTCGGCGTTTGTATGAGAAAATTTTTTACTTCAAAAATTGCAGATAATGGAAGTAATGGAGATATAGCATGTGATGGGTATCACAAATACAAGGTTACTCTCTTTTCTTTGCCGTTTACTTGTCTAAGAAGTTATCGGCTCTGTTTTTTCAAATTCAATGTTATTGTAACTTTTGCAGGAAGATGTTAAGCTGATGGCTAATATGGGCTTAGAAGCATTCAGATTCTCCATCTCTTGGACAAGACTTATACCTAGTAAATGCCTCTTCCTGGTTTCTTGATTTGCAAGTAACTAACGATATTGTCCCTGACCTCTTTAAACCCTTTTTGTCTTTGTCTATGTTAATTTTTCAGATGGAAGAGGACCCATTAACCCAAAAGGTCTATTGTTTTACAAGAACCTCATTAAAGAACTACGAAGCCATGGTGAGGTTTTTGTCTTACCACTTTGTCGCAAGTCGCAACTAAAGCCAATTAATAGCTTCTGACAAATCTTTTGGCAAAACTATTATTTGCACTTTAACAGGAATCGAACCTCACGTTACACTTTATCACTACGATCTTCCTCAGTCTCTTGAAGATGAGTATGGAGGATGGATCAACCGCAAAATAATGTAAAGGATCAAAGAAGATTATGACCTAACAAAGTCACTTTTTAAAATATGAACAGGAAATAAACAATGTTGTTTATTTGTTATATTGCAGAGAAGACTTCACTGGTTTTGCAGATGTATGCTTCAGAGAGTTTGGGGACGATGTGAAGTTATGGACTACAATCAACGAAGCTACAATATTCGCCTTTGCTTTTTATGGCGAAGGAATAAAGTTTGGACATTGTTCTCCTACCAAATACATCAATTGCTCTACCGGAAATTCTTGTATGGAAACATATATTGCAGGCCATAACATGTTGCTAGCTCATGCCTCTGCCTCAAGTTTGTATAAATTAAAGTACAAGGTATTCATATTTATCTCTTTTTCGCTCTTAAAAACTCTCCACCAGTATGAACGTAATCCATGGTGCAGAGTAAGCAAAGAGGATCCATAGGCCTTAGTATATTTGCATTGGGGTTATCTCCTTATACAAACTCCAAGGACGATGAAATCGCAACTGAAAGAGCTAAAGCTTTCCTCTTTGGCTGGTGAGGAATAAGCTTTCTTTGTTTTAAAAACTTGAGGACAAAATCTGAAGACTTAAATTGATAATTCAGGATGTTGAAGCCTTTGGTATATGGGGACTATCCGGATGAAATGAAAAGAATCTTGGGATCGAGATTACCGGTTTTCTCAGAGGAAGAGTCGGAGCAAGTGAAAGGGTCATCTGACTTTGTAGGAATTATTCACTACACGACAGTCTATGTCACAAACCGACCCGCACCTTATATATTTCCCAGTAGCACTAACAAAGGCTTCTTTACAGACATGGGCGCGTATATTATTTGTATGCCAAGTTTATTTTCATCATTATTCAATCCTTTTTTTTTTTTTGAAACTCTCTTTAATTTAGAAGTCTTTTTCTTTGGACAGCCGCTGGGAATTCTTCATCATTCGAGGTAAGGTCCTGCAAATCTGCAGAACACACATATGTATTTATGCCAAAAGCTCTTGTTTGATCTTCTTGAATCTGGAGATTTTCCTTACCCAATTGCTTTCTTGAAGTTTGATGCCACTCCATGGGGTCTGGAAGGTATTCTTGAGCATCTAAAGCAAAGCTATAACAATCCTCCAATCTACATTCTTGAAAATGGTACACTTCATTCTATTTTGTCTTCTTGCTCTGTTTTTGTCTTTTTGAAACCACACCTTTTTGTTCTCAAGATTCTTCAAATCGCACCAAAAAACAAAAACAGGTACACCGATGAAACACGATTCGATGCTACAAGACACACCAAGAGTTGAATACATTCAAGCTTACATTGGTGCAATGCTCAACGCCATCAAGTATGATCATCCTTCTTCAAATCTTAGTCCTCACATTAATATATTATGACTTTATAATTCATTGGTTTAGTTCCGGTTTACTTGACTCTCTCTTTGTGCCAAATCTTTTGACTGGTCAGGAATGGATCGGACATGAGAGGTTACTTCGTATGGTCGCTGATAGATTTGTATGAGATAACGGTTGGTTATACAACCAGCTTTGGAATGTACTATGTGAATTTCAGCGATCCTGGTCGCAAGAGGTCGCCGAAACTCTCTGCTTTTTGGTACTCAGGTTTTCTCAAAGGTACAATTGATGTTGCTAAAGATATTACTCAGCTTCAGAGCAACTTCTCTGCAGGCTCGTCTTCACTGTAATGTTTTTAAAATAAAGGATCCTGGTTTGGTTTGATATCATCTATTCTATGATAAAATAAAACCTCAGGGATTTGCATATGAATAATGATGTGTCTTGTGAGATCAAAATGAGTCGCATGGATTCTGGATGATTAGTAAAAAAAAAAAAAAATAACACTCACACACAATCAAAAAAGTCACAAAGGGAGAGAGAGAGACACAAGCTCTAATGCCTCAAAATTTAACGGCTATGGAAAGAATAATATTTTGGGCCTCGCATCACAAAAGCGCATCTGGTGTAATGGTATCATAGTACCCTCCCACGGTTCTAATCAGGGTTCGATTCCCTGGATGCGCAAACGCAAAAACAACACCCAAAAAACGAAACAAAAACTTGATATCATAGAAAACAAAAAAGACGCAGTGAGAATCTTTGGATCAATTTGTGGTGGGAGCAACGGTCAAGCCAGGAGAGACTTTAAGAAAAGCCGGACGAGAACAGAGATCTTCCCACCACGCCTTGACATTAGGACGGTCGTTGATCAAACCGGCATGACTCGTCTTCATGAAGTAGTAAGTGTACGGAACGTGGTGGAGATCTGCAAGTGTGTAAGTATCTCCGGCTAAGTATTTTGTCTTCCCAAGTCTCTCTTCGTACACGTCGAGTACTTTCCCTAGCTTCTCCAGATTCTTCTCTACGATGGCTGCATCAGGAGATTCGCCTTGAAGCGGCACCACAATGAGCTGGTGGATGACGGCGAATATCGCCGGGTTGAAGTGGTGAGCCTCCACTTCCGACCATAACTTCACAATCGCTGCTTCTTTAGAGTTTTCGTGTCTTGTCAAATCCGTTCCTTTGTCTCTATGTTTCTCTGCTATATATGCAGTGATTGCCCTCGACTCTGTTTTTAATAGCAAAATATTGTTAAACTAAATTAAATCACTATGTCAAAATAAAATTTATGATAGTTATACGAACCAAAAAGAGTAAGATCATCGTCTTGTAGAGCTGGAACTTGGCCAAAGGGCTGCATCGAAAACAGATGATTATGAACATATAGTATACACATTCATGTTTTTTGTTTTTTTTTTTGGTATGAAAAAAGATTTCCGGTCCAAGCATCTGTGGTCTAGTGGCAGAGGAAGTTTTGGGAAAGGGTAAAACTCTCAAACCTGAGTTCGATTCTCCCTGGAAACAAAAACACATTTGTTTGGGAAGTCTGTCAGTTGGGCCTTGGCCCAATTGGTTTACCTAGTAGCCAGAAATGCAGGCGGCCTGACTACCCCTGCACTTAGTCGGAAGGCATTCCAAACTCGGGATAGGCAGAGTGGTAGCCCGTAAGGGCCTAACCGTTAACACGGTGGACTAGTCCACTATGTAGCACCTCGGTGCGTTCCTACCGGGGCCGACCGGATAGCCGATAGGGTTTAAAAAAAAAAAAAAAAAAAAAAAAAAAAAAGATTTCCGGAGTTATACACATTCATGTTGTAAGCATGTATGCGTATGATAGTAATGTGTTGAGAAATATGCGTACGTTCATGGAGAGAAAAGAAGGGAGCTTGTGGTGGCAAGCAAAGAGATTGACAGGGACAAGCTCGAACTCGGTGTTCTTCTCATGGAGGCAGAGAAGAACACGTGCCACGGACGCTGACATCTCATCTCCATATACCTTCATGGCCGTTCTTATTTTTTTGTTCTTTTTTATCAAAGAATGAGTCACACTAACTCTTAACTCGGGAGAAAGAGTGAGGAAGGTCTCAAGTCACAACTGTGGTCTCATTTGCTTCTCTATATATATATGACCTATGGTTTAGCAAAGAAAATATATATATATATATATATATATATGACCCCTATGCTTTGAATTTCGTAAAACCTAGCCAGTATGTATGTGGTCCTGTTTCTTGGACTTTTAATAACTATGTATGAAATATAAATCGAATCTAACATTAGGTTACGTAAGTACGCGAATCTTTCCAATTTTATACACATTATTTCAGAAGTTGGTTATTTTGAGGTCGCTTAAATTGATGGGTTTGAAATAGGATTCCTTTTTCTCGTGCCTCGAAACTTAGTTTACGAAATTCACCTGCCACAGTATCTAATTAATTTGCGTGCACGAGGCATTCAGTACACGTGGCCAATCAAACGAAAAAGGTTGATTGATCTGTATAAACCCCTGTTCTAAAAATCCCCGCCTAGACCCGATTACTCCCCGCTTAATCGCTAGGCCCACCCTATCCGCCTCGATTAATGACTAATCCCTTAAAGAAATCAGTCACCCGATTACTCTCCGCCTAATCCGATTACTTCCCGCCTAATCCGATTATTCCCCGCCTAATCCGATTATTCCCCGTCTAATCTTACATACCCCGATTATTTTTTAAATTGCTAGTATAAAAAAACTTTTTATTTTTGTTATTCAATCATTTAAATTGGGAGTTTATGTTCAAATTTTAATAAAAATCATAAATTTGTAATAAAAATCATAAAATTTGTCTCAAAAATACATTTTTATGTGTTTACTGCAATTTTGAAAATAATATTAGATTAATATGTTTTAAAAATATTAAAATAACCCTAAAACTAATCCCCGATTAATCCCCGATTTTAATCCGATTTTCCGATTAATCGCTAGGCCCATGCCGAGCGCCCGACTAGCGCCTAGCGATTTTTCAAACAAGGGTATAAACTAAACACTGATCGTTTTTACACAACTAAGTGAAATGTTTGGGAAGACACATATTGATGAGCCGTGAATCCTTTTTGGTTAGCGATCGAAGGTTTTTACAAATTATAGAACGACCCATTATTATATACACAACTATACATTGCATCAAATCTCACCGCTTAAGTAGCAGAGAGATAGAGAGAGAGAGATAAGGAACAAAAGAGAATAAGTACGTAGCTTTTAGAAAACTGAAGGCGGTTTCAAACAGTTGTGGTACTCAAGCTGAGACATTTCTCCGCCGTTCACCGGATCAAACTGGCATCTGTAGAAGCTGTTTAAGAACATCAAAGGAGGTTAACCCAACTACGGTAAAATCAAATCGAATATGCCATAAACAGAACAAATCATCAAGAATTCAAGTGCTTTATCAGCTTCTCAATTGCAATTTCGTGATTAAAGTTTGTCAATGGAATTATGTTTGCTTACCTCCCGTCCATGCCAAGAATAACAACGGTGTTCTTTTGATGGCCAAAGGCGGCTATGTACTGAGTTCCTTCAACCAACCTGAACTGAGCCACCGACCACTCCGAGCTGAAATACTTTGGTAACACTCCTAAATAAAGTAAAAGAGTTATATGCTTAATTATGTCAATGGGAGCTTTATGAGGGGAGTTTTCTGATCAAATATGCTGCTAAGTTGTGAAAGTAACTGATTTTTGGTTTAGAGCATTTACCTTTGAATAAAGACAGAGATGACGATGGGGATGAGGGAGTAGCATCAGGTGCAATTCGGGATGAGTCTTTCACTTGAGATCCGGAGTTGACTTTGAGACCAAAGACATGGACCGTTCCTTTGTCACTTGAGACAGCTAACCACTGAGCATTTGAAGAGAAGGCCAAACTGTAGATCTCCGCTCTATCCGCACCCCTCCTAACCTGTAGAGTCACATCACGGTGGGATTATTGTGCCATGGATTCCAAACTGATACGGCATTATTATAAGGATCACAGATACATTTGAGATTTCCTAAATATTAGAATCACAAAATTTCATATCTTATACATGATAAGTGATTCCGATGAAGATAGATAAGATAGATACTTGAAACTTTTTCTACGGAGGAACCGATGAAGAAAGGACTTAAGTCAGTGACTAATGAAAAGAAACAAGACTCAGTGAAGCTGTAGTGCTTTGTAATAACCATTGCTCTTGCTGATGGATTCATCAAAAACAAGGTATAGTTTTCAAAATATTACCAGGTTTACCTCAGTAAGCAAAAGATGCATCCTTTTCAACATCTAAGAACTAAAGATTTAAGGTGAAACGAAGTAAATTGACAGAGACGAAAACACTAAATTGATTGTACACAGGGTCAAAACTATCGGCCTCTATCACACACATCCAAAACCAGCAAGTAAATCAGCTCAAAGCAGTCACCAAGGATATAAAAGTGTACTTTTCTCAATCTCTAAGCTAATAATAGAAAGAAAATGTGAAATGAGATCATACAAATGCAGTACTACTCTCTTTACCTAGTGCATTCTCAGAACCAGAAACTACAAGTCAGTGACTAATCAACCAAATTTGCCAGCATTCTTACATCAATCAATAAAAGTATACAGCAGCATTCTGTGAATTAAAAGCGTACCTCTTGGCGCAAGGTTCCATCAACAGTATTGAAGACCCGAACCAGAGTACCCTTAGAGCTAGCTGTTGCCAACAAATGCCCATCCTGCGTGAGAGCGAAGCAAGCTATTCTCGAATCATGAGCCATGACGAATTTGGTCCGTTTAGAAGCGTAGTGCTCGATCCGAACTTGACCTTTCTGCAAACCTGGACATACCAATACCATAGAACCAACACCCTGAGAAACAGCACACAAACCCTTAGGGTTCGCAATGGTCTCAATCTGATGCATCAGCTTGAGGTCGGAGAAATTGTAGACAAAAATCTTCTGCTCCAGAACGACAATAATCCGATCCCTCCTAAGCCGGACCGATCTAACATCGGACCTGAAAGAGAGCTCTCCGATACATCGGCCCTGGTGATCATCCCAAATCATAACCTTATTAGGAGGATATTGAGGATCAGGTCCACCACCCACTAGGGCTAATATATTGCATCTGAAAAGCATCTCCACCACAGCAACACCACCGCCACGATCGAAATCACGCCGGAAAATCTCGCGAAACGGATCGCAATTAAGGATCCGGAAGCCACGATCAGTGCCGACAGCGAAGCAAGCATGGTCCTGGTTAAAGGAAAGATGAAGCACGGACGGAGGAGGCGTCACCGGTAAATTGGGCGTAGGTGGAGAAATAGGCGATTGATTAATATTAACGTCCCGATTAGAGTTCTGATTAGGCTCGTCGGAGTTGAGACTCATGGAGGAGAAGGAATCGAGAGAGTCGGTTTCGTCTCCGCGATCGCGGTGAGAGGGGAAAGTAGAATCGGAATCTGAGGCAGACGTGGGATCGGGATTAGGGTTGGGGTTTGGCCAGGAGGAAGAAGAGACGGTGGCCATGGAAGAAGGTATTCGAAGGAATCGTAAGAGAGATTGAGGAAGAAGAAGAAGAAGCGTGGAGAAGGAGGAATAGAGAAATAGGAAGAAGAAGATGACTTCGTGCTTTGCTTGTTGCCGTCATATCTTTCAGGCGGCTACTCGACTTATTTAACAAAAAAAAAAAAAAAAAAGAGAGGATAAAATCAAATATTACTGGAATTTTTAACTGAATCCTTTTTCTTTTGTGAATAACACCACATTTTTTTTTCTTTTTTTATGATAAAGACAAATTTTAAATTTAGATTCTTTGCTTTACGATTCATATCAACTCCTGATATAAATATTATAGACCCAATACTATTAACATTAGGTTATAAAATATATCGAAATTTTTATAAAATTGAAAATAAAATAAAACAAAGGTTATAAAAGATTCGTGTTTATTTTTTAGGGTTATTATTTGCAAAACACACACAACAACATAAAGAGATAGTGAAAAGAAAAACAAAACACACAAGTTGGGGGAAATGATGACATCATTATTAGTTAAACAGAATCTACAAATCTCCTCACCGACGACTAGTCTTGGAGACGTTGACATTTAATTAAAATCTGTAAGGACTCATCGGTGGATATAGTCCCGGTTGTGTCAGCGGCGGATCCACCGTAGAATAACCTTCCGGTGGACATGATAAGCCAGGAAATATAGATTGATACATTGTGGGTGGACTTCCCGGCATGTTACTCATCGGATAGCCATGAGGCGGATACACTCCGGGGAAGCATGCCGGTGGAAGAATCTCCGGCTGAGTAAGTGGTGGATAAATCGGTGGCTGAGAAGGAACGTGGTTGTAACTAAACGATCCAACACTTGGAAGCAACTGACTCAACACGGGTCCGTTCAACTGACTCAACACGGGTCCGTTCGAAACAGGCCGGTAGGTCGATACAGGACGCACCGGCACTTGAGCTGCGTACCGTGAGCAGCCGCCACCGGTCGGGACCCCCACCGGACCTGTGAACGAATAAGTGAAACTAATATCGCCTTTGGTTTTCCCGATTTGATATGTGACGTATCTTTGACCGGTCTTATCGTTTCCGAGATGATCCAAAAGCTCTTTCACCGAAACATGAACCTCGCCAATGTCTTTATCTACTCCTCCACGTTGCTCGCACTTGATCTTGAAAGTGATCACAAGGCGGTTAGCTTCAGCTAAGGTTTGGTCAATGGTGAATTTCATGACATCATTGCTCCATTTGGGGCTAGTTCCACCGTCTCTTGCCACTTGTGTCCGCTGCTCACGGTGGTCAGAGCATATTGGATCACCGGATAACTTCACGGCCACAAAAACATCCATCTTGGACACTTTCTTAAGCCCTTTTGCTGATGTCACCTTTATTTCTAGAGATCTCGTCCCCATTTTGATATTACCCAATGCAAAAGCTGCTTCTCTCTAGACGCATTACATATAGAAGTTGCAGAGAAGACTTAAGAGAAAGTCAATGACAACTATTTATAGAGGACCTTTTCATTATTCCATCCACTGTTCTGTCTTTAATATCTATCGAATTATGATTTTAATATACCTGTAAGAGTAATTATTACCATAAAAGAAGGAGTCTGTGTTTGATGAGCAAGCCAAAGGCATATTACAACTCAGTCAAAGGTAATAGACAAGAAAAAAGAAAAAATCCATTGCAAGAGCAAACAGAAAGTGAAAACAATCAAATGAAGTTTGGCACAACATACAGAAATCTTCAAAGAACCTCTTTTTATTCTTCTTCTCGTCTGCTAAAGATGCAAACTTTGGAGATAGGAGAAAAATTCTCTGACTAGTGCTGAGTATGAGTCCCATCCCCGGTTTCTTCGCCTTTCCTTGAAGCAGCTCTTAGTTTACGTTGTTCCTCTTTGTATATCCTGTTTCTTCGTTGGAACTAAATCAAAATACACAAATATCCCCTCCTCATCAGTCCATCTACCAAAAGCTTATACTAAGCAAAGAAGAAAGAATCAATATTGGAGACAACAAGAACAAAGCTTTTGATTCTCTCAAAATTTGACCCGCAAGCCTATACATTCAGTTTCATTCCTTGGAGTGGAGAGTCATATGTACGATTTCACCACATAGAGAACAGAGACAAGATCGTTCCATTTGAAAGATCAAACAGAGACAAGAGATGAAGAGTAAGCCTCAACTTCCAAACTTAACAGCTTAATTCATGGGCATGAAACTGAATCTCAGACAAAGGAAGTGGGGTATTGTATGAAGCTTATATCTTGAAGCTACCTCGTGAAAGCATCCACATTTTTACTAGTGAGATTGCAATTCAACTTTCTAGTTCCAAGCAAAAGAAAGCTTATGTTTTTTTACAGGTACATCTAATTAGAGACATCAATGGAAAACGAAACGACCAGATTTAGGGATCTAGGCATGACTCAAAATCGTGATCCAGAAACTATCAATGATCTAGGGTTTCGTACAGACGACCGATAACAGGACGAATCATCAATGAAATAGATCAATCAAACAATCAAAAGCGTGAATTGATGATCACAAGGAACGAGATTGAAGGAAACCCTAAGCAAAAGGAAAAAGGAGAAAGGTACCTCTTTGGAATGGTGAAGACACTCGAGGTAGTCTTCACGAAGAAGTGTACAATCTTTGGGCTCTCTGCAATGAGACATACATTCGCTGAAATCCATCCAGAAATCGTAACATCTCCCTTTGTTTCCCGTTATCCCCCACCCCGACGCCATTTTTCTCACTCTCTCTCTCGAATCCCAAATCCTGGAGAAATTTCGTCGTCTCTCAAGCAAGAAAGACTTCTTCGCCTGATTTCCAGGGTCCGATCGATTCGGGTTTTATCCAATTAGAACCCGATATAATAAATCCTTTAATGAGCCTTTATATTATGGGCTATAACATAAACACTTGATGGGCCCAACTAATTTCATCTGAATTCCGACAACCATTTGGCATATTCCACTGAGCAAAAAATGGGTGGCGCACAAATTTTTTTATATAGAACTTTTATTATAAATTTAAAATATTTCTATATTATTAAAATAGATATTTTGTTTTAAATAGTTAAAAACAAAATAATGAAGATAAAAAAAATTGACATTTAAATAAAGAGGATCAAAAAAAAAAATTAAAAATGAATATTATTAGAATAACTAATAAAAAAGAAAAAGAAAAAAAAACAACATTGAAGTGATTCAAGCCTAAAAAGAGTGAATTACTTTACATGATACCATCAAAGATCCCAAGTCATTTTTTATGTACTTATTACACACAAGAATTTATAAATCAGTGTAAAGCACATGTCCTACCACCTCATCCCTTTCATCCGCCTCGGGAAAGAGTCCCAAATATTTACCCATGAATGACTTTATCTTGGGTGGATGTTGGGACTCGTGAAAAGTACAAATCAAAAGAAAAACAAAAAACTGAAAACAAGCTTAAGCTATAAAGAAAATGTTAATATAATGACTTGTCATCATTAAATTACACTGTGCAAAACGAGTTTTCCTATCAACAATGTTATCCACGTAGTCCAAAAACAATGAAGTTAGGTACATGGTTCTTGTATTAGCAGGCAGAGTTGAGTAGTTGATGAAATAGTTACAATCAGGATCAGGACAGACGATAAGTTTTTTTGTTGTCAACTGATTTACAACTGAACCTCAAGAAAACAAACTAGAAATATTATTTCGAGAACCAACCTAAACATCAACACAAAATTAGTAAATCCATTACCTTCAACCCAATCATTGCAAAGATAGTGTCCACAGTTAAACTCACGACAAAAAACGATTGAGTTGCATAACAAATTGACCTTTCTTCATTTAAAATATTTGGAGCCACTTGTGCGCATTGCATAAGTAAAGATTGGGGCCTCAGCACAAAATTGTAATCGGCAACCAAAGCTGTCAAGTTCCATTAGTACATGACCAACAAGATCATTGTTGTGGATGGTATAATGTCTAAGGCATCACATGTCTCACTTATAAGAGAGAGCGAAAGAATTTTTCACATGTTAAAACTGGATTAAAAAATAATAATATTTTTGTTATAAAAATAAATTTAGTTTAATAATATATTTTTTAAAATAATAAGACATATATTTTTAGGTTTAAATATTGAAAAAGCAAAATTTCATCTAAAAATAATAATATTTTATTTTAAAAATAAATTTAGTTTTTTATTTTTTAAAACTAGTATTTAAAAAATTGATTTGATGATCATGTAATGATATAAATAATTGTAAAATACAATTTATTATGATAGAGTAGATACTTAAATTGTATTGCGAGATGCAATGTATGAGGTTCATATCCGGTTCATAAAAAAAAAAGTTACCAATTAAAAACCTAAAAAGATGTGCAGATTACTACTTATAATTTGAATATTATCAATAATATTTAATATTTATTCTTTACACTCGCATAAAAAATATGTAGATAACTCTATTTTTAACTAAAAATATTTTTATTTCTTTTCTAAAAAGATTTTAACATAATATTTGATTATGATAAGTTTTTTTTGGTAATTATAATATTATCATAAAAATTAAAACATATGATAAACACAATGCTTCAAAAATTACTGTTTGTTCACTTCTTGTGAAATATTGTGTAGGTACAAGACTTCGAGTGCTGTTATAATAAGAAGTTGGTGTTTAGGAAGGTAAAGGTGATTCAGCCTTTTAGACACTCGAGGTAGTCGAAGTGAACTCTCTGCAATGAGACATATATTCGCTAAAATCAATCCAGAAGTCGTAACATCTACTTTTGTTTCCCGTTACCCCCTCCCCGACGCCATTTTCTCTTTCCTTTTCCGTTTGGCAAATTCCACTGAATCAGTGATTTGGATCATCACAACACTAAGTTCACTGCGCTTTTCTTAGTATCCAAATACTATCATTCAAAACTAAAATTAGTCATTACACAGCACATAGCTTATTGCTTAAGAAAACCAGAGACAAGAAGCCTAACCATATTCGATTTACAAACAGTGAGATATAGCTTAGCTTAATATTCTCTACACTTTATGCATCAAAGATGATGTCTTTATGGCTTCCCGAGACGATAGGCAATAAATCTATCATCCCTAAAGAGCATCTCCGCGTCTTGAGGAAGAGTTATCTCCGGGTTCCACGGACGACAAACTACATGTTGGCCGGTTGGTATACTCAGGTGGCCAGTTCCCATTATGAGCTTCTTCTTCTCACTCTCATCTACACATGATGATGTTTCACTACCATCGTTTGTGGGATGCTGAGGCATACGCGAAGAACAAGCAGCAATGTTCCTCTTGATACCATTGGTAGATGATGCATTAAGAGTAACAACGTTTGTAGGATTCTGAGGTATAGGAGAAGAAGAAGCAGCAATGTTCATCTTCATACCATCAGTAGTTGGTGCATTAAGAGTACCATCGTTTGCAGGATTTTCAGGCACATGCAAAGCAACGTTAATCTCCTTAGCATTACTGGCTGGTGCACTATGAAGATCTGGAAATTCTGCACAGAATGAAGACTGTAGAGCATGAATTTTGAATGAACAACCATCTTGACCATTTAGCATAAAACTGACATTAGAATCCATTTCATGCAGTTAGAGTAAGGTTGGCTTTCTTATTTCATAGTTGTTTCCTACCAATCTCAGGAAATACGTCCCTCTGATTGGACCGCATGTTATAACAAAGGAAGAGAGATTTCCCTTTAACAAACAAACCAAAGCATTATTCATGTAGTGTAGGATTCAAAGAAGACTAACCATCTTCAGACACTTTCATCAACTTTGATGGGGCATCAGGGGTCATCACCACCTTGGAAGGTTGGGAATGGATCTCTTGTAGACTGCTCTTCACATTTGAACTTGCAGCTTCTTGTCTCTCACAAGACAAAGAAGGCGATGAGGTCTGGTTCGAGTTCCCTGCACATGATAGATTCTCACCAACTTGGTCTCGTTGGGCTTTTTTAACATTGGAACTATGCAGATAATAATATCAAATGGCTTTGAAACAAACAAACAACAATAGGAAAAGCAAAGGATGTTAGAAGGTTAATAATACATACCATTTTTTATACTCATGAATGCAATTTTAGCCGCACTCATCTCAGCCAACTTTTTGGTTTTTGCCTCATCTCCGGTGAAAACTTTCCCAGCAAACTCAACAGTCGAAATAAAAGTAGGCGAATGCGATGGACCAGAAGTAGCAGTTGCATAAACTGGTAACATAGAATTCTCTTTCTGAGCAATTTCTTGTAACAGGTTCTTGTAGGCAACATCAATCCCCTGAATAACAAAAAGATAGAACTAAAATTTAAACAATGTTGAAAGAGAACATAATTATTGTGGTCCAAAAAGAGTGGGGGAACTAGCCTCTGGACTCTGTGGCGTCAATGAAGCCAATGCAATTTTCGCAGCGGCATGTTCAGCCGATTTAAGTGTCGGAAAGAATTCAAGGCTCTGGAAAGTCTGTCCACAGAATGTAACCTTACATCTAAATCGAGGAGCATGAGGAGGCCCTTCTCGCTCATTGGCATACACAGGTAGCTCCAGATTATGTTTCAGGGCATATGCTTGCAATTGACCCTTGTATACATGATCCATCTTTATCTAAACTGGAGAAATAACCAAACATAAAATATCAATAAAGCATCTGAACCAAATTCCTCAAACATAAATGGCAAACGAAGAGACTAATTTCAGAATTGGTCAGACTCAATGATCTAGGGTTTCCTATAGAACTATAACATCAAAATAAAAAGCGAAATTAAAGCGTGAATTTACCATTACAAAACACATTTACCTCTTTGTAATGGTGAAGACACACTCGAGTGAACAATCAGACAATGCATTCGATTCATCCAGAAGCCATAAATAAATTGTCCCAAGGATACGACGAATGATTCGGGTTTTATCCAGCTGAGTCGGGTATGATCCGAATTTATCCATTAATGGGCCAAAAAGTGGGCTTATTCATGAACGGGCCCACTAAAATTTGGAACAGAAGATTGTCGGAAACCAGTTCCTAATTCCAATTTTAGTGACGGCGGAGGTTGAAAGGGGAAGGAGTAGAAATGGTGACCGGAGAAGCATTGATCGCGTACAGAGCTCTGCTCAGGGCTACAAGAAAATCATTCGCCGGTGATACCGAGATGCTGAAAGCTTCGGCGTCCGAGATCCGTAAGAAATTCGAAGAGAACCGCCTCGTGGCTTCCAACGCCGACATCACTCGCCTTCTCGAAGAGGCGCGTGAAGCCACGCAGTTCATTTCCACCATGATCGTCCAGGCCAAACTAAACGAACGCGGCGGATACGGTGCGTTTTGACTCATTTCACTCTTTTTTATCTTGCGCACCATCTGTTTGTTGAAATGCGTGAGTGAAACCTCATATCTTTGGGTATTTGATTTTTTTTTTGTGTTGTAGAGGTGAAAGCAAGTCAGGAACACGCAGGAGCTACTTTGGAGCTTCCATCAGAGGAGATGCTTCGGAAAAAATCTGTATGAGTAAGTCTCTCTCAATGACTTGCCCAGTCTGAAATTGGATTACTTGCCCCTTACTCGTTTTGTTTAATCGGGGAAAGGTGTAACCTTTTTTTGTCATTCTCTGTTTGTTTTCTCTCTTCACGGCCAAATTTAATCAATAAGAAATCCTTACATACATTTTTGGATGAGATTCGTCCATTTCAGATCAAGAATTACAGAATTTCACTTACATTCATGGCTAATATTGACTCTGTTGTTTGTTAGACTGTAGACCTGACTTTTCCACTTTTCTTGAATGGATTATCGTAGAAGCCTTGTCTTGTCGTAGAGACCCATCTCTTGTGTCATTTTCAAATCTTAGAAGCCTTGTCTTGTCGTAGAGACCCATCTTTTGTGTCATTTTCCAAATCCATGTCACTTATATTGTTAGATTGCTTAGGTATCATCTTTTTCTAGATTTCCCTGTACCGAGTCTGTGTTTGTGTGGCTTCACAGAGTCTGATGTGAAGTTTGAAAAAGAGTTGACGCTAGAAGAATGAAGCCATGATGGTCACTCTAGTTTTTCAAACCAAGAAAATACAACCTTAATTCTTGATACGAGGTCCGAGAAGTATGGTTCATTTTCCAATGAAAGCCACTACACA
Source organism: Arabidopsis lyrata subsp. lyrata (assembly GCF_000004255.2). NCBI lineage: Eukaryota > Viridiplantae > Streptophyta > Magnoliopsida > Brassicales > Brassicaceae > Arabidopsis > Arabidopsis lyrata. The sequence continues at coordinate 20,931,590 of NW_003302551.1, forward strand.
ATCCTCTCTCTCCTTACCCCCATTCATGAGTGTCCATAGGTTTTGCTCAGAAGTCCTTTTTTATGATCTTCATGGTTTTATGTTCAAAGTTCTCTTATTAGTGTCTCAGTCATCTTCTTTCTGGTGTGCAATCCTTAGATTCTTGTGTTGATGAGCATTGTCTTTTGTTTCATAGGAATCATGTGAATCGCCATAACCACATATACTTTGTTCTCTCAATTCATGTGAGTTTGATTCAATTCTTTAGCTGTATTCATAAATGCTCACGCATTACGTAATTATGTTGTATATAAGAACTCACGCACGTCCTAAAGAAAGTAGCAATGTCGTGAATAAAGAAAAAGGTAACTAAACAAAAAAAAATTTGATTCGAAGAGAGATATGGTCATGGGCCTCATGGCGATGACAAAACTACATAATGTAGCTTTTTCGATGTAACGGACTAACGGTACTACTACTACAACCTCATTCCGTACACAACTAGCTCATCTTCCATTTATAAACACTTACTGATAATATATAACATATATTCGTAGCCATGATGAGATAAATTTATCATTTTTTTCATAGAAGAGGTACTACTCACTCTTCTTGTCACTACGTTGGGGAAAATCATGTTTTCAATCTTGGTTAAGTCCGCCTGGTAGAGTAAGGATTAGACCAATCACCAATAATTACCAAAACAATAAAGAAATAAAATAGACCAATCTCTAGTTTCGTTAGGTTGGAGTAGTTAGTTGAAAATGGTGGAAAAAATTGCTGATATTTTTATTCAACATAGTAATCAAATTAACTAAACCAATGATTTGCTATCGCCAAAACAACAAATTAATAACATCGAACATAGCGTTAGAACGAAACGTTGTGATCATAACTCCGACACCTACAAATGGACCGCCATACTTTTTTATACTTTCACTTTAAAACCTACCAAAACCCCTAAATTAAATTTATACGTGTCTATATATACGATCTCTTTCGTCGACACCAGTTTTGTATAAAAGATATATTACAGTTTTCTTACAACCCATGAAAAACCTCATGAGTTCTTCCATCACATTTGCACTTGTCTTCTTTCTCGTTTCTCTCAACCCAACATCATCATTACCGTCTAAACGCGAAAGCTACGTTCAAAACGCGTGTAGTGTTACACGCTACCAAGATCTCTGCGCTAAAACGCTATCGCCTTTTGCACCAGTCGCCAAGAACAGTCCCAGCAAATGGGCACGTGCCGGCGTTTCCGTTGCCATAACCGACAACAAAGACGTCCTTAGACACCTACTCAAAACGCGGCTTTCAACGATTGGGAAACGCGACCGAATCGCTTTGTCTGATTGCCGAGAACTGCTCCAAGATTCTCTTGATAGCCTGCACAAGTCCTTGGCCGTCCTTCGGACACTCAGAGCCAGCGAGTTTCAGCAGCAGATGAGTGATCTTGCCACGTGGCTTAGCACTTCCCTCACTGACAAGGACACGTGTCTTGATGGGTTTGAAAAGACGTCGACGAGGTCATCATCAACGGTCAGGATGATTCGTAAGAGAGTCACGACGTCTTTGTATTTGTCCAGCAATTCTCTCGCACTCCTCAACAAGCTAGCGGCTAATGGTTTGTAATCTCTTAAATCATAAAATTTCCCATGAACGTGTAAGATCATATTATTAATAAGGTGGTTCATGGGTGATCAACGATAAGTGTATCTATCTCATTTTAAAGGAATTATTTATAGGGAAAATGTTATGGGCCTAAGGTCATATATTGGGCCAATGTTATTAGTCCAATATTGTCGTTTTTATTTGACCGTCCAAGCCCAAGCCACCTACGAGTAACGAACCTCTCATAAAGTCAAACATGAGAAGAAGTCGGTGATAAACCTAATAAAGATGCTCAAAAGATATTTTTTTCTTGGTTTAACACTCGAAAGATTTTGTCCACCATTCGTTTTAGTCCTTTCATAAGCCGTTTAGTTTTAGTTCCTTTTAAATGGAAAGTTACGACAATAATTGAATTTTCTTCAAATCTTATGTTTAGGTACCAAATAGTAGGAAGTTGGAACTTTTTTATTGTCTTCTACACAATATATATCACCGTGTTAATTATATATTTGTTTTAATGTTAAGACCAATATATAATTTTTTTTTAACAAGATGCTATAATTTTGTCACTTATATATATAGTTTCATCATATAAGGGTCCTTCTAACATTATTATAGTTAGCTAGTCTTATTCCATTAGTTTTATATGGGTCACAAAATTCAATTGTTACTTATAAGAAAACAAAGAAGTTGATTAGAGGGAAAAAATAATTATTAATAATAAATTCAATTGGTAGCCATCACGAATCCAAAATAGTTAGGCAAGAAAGTGAAGGAGATGTGGGGTGACATAGCTAGCTAAACCGCCAGGTTAGCATCACAAGTCAACGTAAACGCCAATGCTCTTCCATTTTTTTAAAAAATTGCATTCACCTCCGAGTCCAACGTTTTGTGTGATTTTTTTAGATCACAAGTTAGAAATTTTGTAGTTTTGCGAGGGAGGGAGGGAGGTGTGAAGGTAGAGACTAGAGTCTAGAGAGGGAAACACCGGGGCGGCTTAGTGTATAAATTAAAAATGGACTCATAGTATCACTAAATTGGATATTTACCTTTAATCTTTGGTTACTTTTTGTAAAATTTGAAGTTAACAATAGAACCAAATAAAACAAGAATAAGTCACATTTAATTTCATAGGCAATTTTTGAATCTAATACAAGTCACGTTTCTCCAACCCTGATGGTCAAAAGCGTTATGAATGTGATTTGTAAAAACTGTTTAGTTTGGTAGGACATGCTTTTATATTATTACAAATAAAAAATATTATGTTATGCTATAATTAAAAAAAAAGAACGTCGAAATCACTCAAAGCTCACACCAAATTTGGCTTTGAGTGCTAAGTTAGGGTTTGGCATTGACTTTGTTTACGTGAAATTAGCATACCTAACGAACCTATCATTTCATTATTACAAATTGAGTATTAAAAACCATATAATAATGTGTTTTCTTGTTGTTGCAAATAATGGACTAAGTAACAACAACAATACTAATTGGTCCGATTTTGAAGGAAAGGGGTAATCTCGTAATAAGAGTGAAAAACAAGCCTTGACCTGTAACGCTTCCGTACTAGTTAAATACACCACAAAGACCGATTCGCTTTTCACTCTCTCGTTCAAGGTCCGACTCAGTTCCCGGCGAGTTCGACTCGGTGATTTTTTTCCTAGAAAACAAATTTGATTGATTTCGATTTTCTCTCTTTCGATTCTAGATCTAGAAATCGTGTAGCTGTTTTTTTTTTTCTCGAATTCAATTTTGAGGTTTGGAGATGGCGAACGAGCTGATCAATCGGCGACACGAGGCGGATCAACCAATCGCCGATGCTTATTACCCGAAACCAATCAAACCATGGTTCATGGTGACTCGTCCGATGCGTTACATGCTCCGTGAACAGAGACTTATCTTCGTTCTCGTTGGCATTGCAATCGCTACTTTGGTTTTCACAATTTTCCCTCGCTCCACCCAATCAAGCGCTTACTCGGATCCGTTCTCCGGTTACGGAATCAGACCCGACGAATCGTACGTTCCGGCGATACAAGCTCAGAGGAAACCTAGCCTCGAGTACCTGAACCGGATCGGAGCAACAGGCGGGAAAATCCCACTCGGATTGAAACGCAAAGGGCTAAGAGTCGTTGTCACTGGTGGTGCTGGATTCGTTGGATCGCATCTTGTGGATCGTTTGATGGCGAGAGGAGACACTGTGATCGTTGTTGACAATTTCTTCACTGGAAGGAAAGAGAACGTTATGCACCATTTCAGTAACCCTAATTTTGAACTTATCCGTCACGATGTTGTTGAGCCGATTCTTCTTGAGGTTGATCAGATCTATCATCTGGCTTGCCCTGCCTCTCCTGTTCATTACAAATTCAATCCCGTCAAGACTATCATATCCTTTTGAATTTCATTCTTGATTTCAGTTTTTTTTTTATCGATTCAATTGTGGAATTGTTTGTTTGTGTTTGTTCCTTGACTTTGATTGATACAAGACGAATGTGGTTGGAACACTGAACATGCTTGGTTTGGCTAAGCGAGTCGGTGCTAGATTTCTTCTGACGAGTACCAGTGAGGTCTATGGGGATCCTCTGCAGCATCCTCAGGTCGAGACTTACTGGGGAAACGTTAATCCAATTGGTAATCCCTCAATTCTCTTTCCTAATTGATTCATTCTTTGTCAATTTTGAAGAGTTATAAGTGTTCATTCGTTGTGTACTCTAATCGGAATCTGAAAAAGGAAGCCTTCCTTATTTATTGTTCCCAAATTTTATTCAACCGTCACGTGACACGACGACGTTTAGAGCTTCTCTGTCTTTCAATTTCTGTGTCGGAAAATGCGCACGTTAGGAGAGAGAGAGGGTTGAAAAACAGGTGTTTTATGGTGCGCCCTTCATGTGCTTTCCTTTCAGATCTGGTCCCCTGTCTATGTGCGGTCAAACCATTGAACCGTAAATAACGGGTCTTTGTGATCGTGCGGCTCTCTTATACGTGTCTCTACCTTAGACGCAGCCTCAATATTAGCTGCTGGCCTAGCATTTCCAATGCCGACTTTCAAAATTCTAGAGCTTGAAAAGATTTGCTTTTACTTTTAAATTTTACTGCCACAGTAACTATACCGACACGTGCATGTTTTCTTGTGATTTGATTGATGACTAATTGGGTTTGTTATGGAACAGGTGTTCGTAGTTGCTACGATGAAGGAAAACGTACGGCAGAGACGTTGACCATGGACTATCACAGAGGTGCCAATGTTGAGGTTGGCTACTCTTTTTCATTTAGCCTCTTTTTCAAGCCAATTTATGTTTTGTCTAGTTGAGTAACAAGAGGTTACTGATGACTGAGTTTGTGTCTGCATTGTTGATTGGTCACAGGTCAGGATTGCTAGGATCTTCAACACCTATGGTCCAAGAATGTGTATAGATGATGGGCGTGTTGTCAGCAACTTCGTTGCACAGGTTTGTTCATAATCTAGTGGCACAAAACAATAAATAATTAAAGAAGGGTCTAGTGGAGTAATGATTGTTTTAAATTGGCAATAATTGAACAGGCACTAAGGAAAGAACCATTGACTGTTTACGGTGATGGGAAGCAGACAAGGAGTTTCCAATTTGTTTCTGATCTGGTAAGGCTTTCCATTTTCCTCCTCAAAGAGCAATTCAATATAGTACTACAACTTGCCAACACATATACTTTATTATATTTTTTCTTTGGTCCAACTCGAGATATAGTCTTACATTCTTGTGGAAAGGGAATAAAAGCCAAATAAGGTAGGTGGTTTGATGTCAAATCACTTTTATATTCAACCTTTTAGAGTGGAGACTACTTTTTAGCGTGACATTCTCAAAGGAAAGGGTTTTACTTCTTTGAGATTCATTCCAATATCTTTTTGTGTAGATGCATTCCAATATCTTTTCATATTTTGGGGTAGAAAGATTGAGAGAAAAGAAAAAAAAATTGTGTCTAGTGAGCTCACATGTGATTGAATAAACTGGTGAGCATGTCGTGGGATCTAATAACAAAAGCTTTTAAACATGAGACCCAAATTTGTTATAGACATCAAAAATGGTCCCCACTTTAGCAATCTTATGAAGATGGGTATCAATATCATGTGACATAGGACCAAAAATGGGGTCTCAACTTTATTGCCCCTTTGTCCTGGTTAATTTTTTAGCTGCTAATATTGTATGATCAATCTGATTTCGTGTTTGTGTGATGTAAAAGGTTGAAGGTTTGATGAGATTGATGGAAGGAGAACATGTCGGGCCATTTAACCTCGGTAACCCTGGTGAATTCACAATGCTCGAGCTCGCTAAGGTCTCTTTCTATAGATATATATACACTTCCATTCTTACATATGACCCTGGATTCTGATATTTTGATTTGGTTGTGTATTGCTGGAAGGTGGTCCAAGAGACGATTGATCACAACGCAAACATAGAGTTCAGACCAAACACAGAAGACGACCCTCACAAGAGAAAGCCTGACATCACAAAGGCCAAAGAGCTTTTAGGTTGGGAACCAAAGGTCTCTCTTCGTCAGGGACTGCCTCTCATGGTCAAAGATTTCCGTCAACGTGTCTTTGGTGACCAGAGAGAAGGCTCCTCCGCAGCTGCAACCACCACCAAGACAACTTCAGCTTGAGCAAATGCAGAATCGAGTAGCATCCACTGCGGCTGGTAGTGGGTTGATAGCAAAAATGCAAGACCTTGCAGTGTGAAGAGAGCAGAGCTTCGTTTCTATTTATTTCGTTTTTGATTTCTGTTTTGATAATCGTGTAAAATTAGAGTAAGAATTTGGTACCTTTACTTACTACTACTATTCATGAACCTCTCACTACAGTTTTAAAAGAAAAAGAACTTGTCTTTTGCTATTACAAAGTTTAGTGGCATTACTCAACACTGGGATTTTTCAAGTCAAGATAGAAGAACACAAGTGAAAAAAATACAAAGCAGTTCACTACTAGGTTTAAGGCTCATAATCAAAACATGTTCTCCGTTGATGCAACAATTAGAATTTGACAAGAAGAAGCGAGAATTATCATATGAAGAGCAACCACGAGCAGCCATCTCAATTTCTCTCACTTGGGGTTCCTGAGGACGATAATGACAGAGTCTCCCCGCAGAAACATCTTGCTGATGAATCGATCTCTGTTAACAGGAAGAGCTTTCTTCTTTCCTTTTCCGGTTTTCGGTACCTAAATAAACCAGAGAACCCATGTAAGAAACAGCACTTGTCTAGTATACATGAAGCACAGAGAGAAATAAGATAGCAAAGTTTACCTCAGTCCACATTTCTCTGACATTCTCAAGAACCATGTTGCAGTGCCTGTCAAAAGCCCTAACTCGGCCAAGGAGTTTCCTGTTGTTACGGCAATTGATCAACACCTGAGTGTTATTCTTAACACTCATCATCAGAACAGAGAGCGGTCCAGTGTTGAACTCCTCCTCCTCAGTCTTTCCCTGCTAAAGAATGAGCAACTAGGTTTACATTCGAAAAAAAGTAGAGAGTATTAAACAAGAATGCATCCAATACAAGATTGCCTTAAGTAGTCATCCAAAACCAGTAACATTCATATAGCCAAAACTCTAGCTGACCATCTGTGATGAATTCTCAGGACAGTGTTTTCTATTCACTAGCACAACTACTAGAAGATACAGATAAACCACATGACTTCCTTCTAATGGTATATTATTCATCAACAAATTTCCAATTGAGAATCCGTAAGAACCAAAATAAGGATCAGGCAACAAAAGATAAAGAGCTGGTTCCAGCTTCCAGGCACTAAAAAGCTCGAATTTAGGGTTCTATGTTTATGCTTAGATTATAATTAAAAAAAAAAGCTTCAAATAGATGGAGAAATAAAAAACGAGAAAGAGTTACTTACGGTGGTATCCTCTTCCATTGGTTTACTGAAATCGAGAAAAAAAAAAAAAAGCCAAGTCTTAGAAAAGATCTAGAAGAAGAATGATAAGAATTAGAAGACGAAGATGATAAACCTCATGTTCACTTGAAGCTCGATAAAATTCTCCGAAACGGTGGAAGCTGAAAAGGAGGAAAACGATGAATCAAGAAACTATCAAGAGACGCAGATCGAAGAAATTAGGGTTTTACCTGCTAACGCTAAAACCCGCTTTCGTTTTCCAAAAAGATCTCACAGGAAGAAGAATGATGAGCGATGGACTCTAGGAATCAATACTACTAAACTCATGACGGTTTAAAAGGGCTGATCTAATTATTGGGCCTTAAGAGACTAAAGCCCATTAAATATCCACATATGAAGTACAGAGATTTGGGCTCTTCCTGAGTATAGTACTAATTGTGGTTGAAAAGGGCTAAATGAGGCCCACCTAATTATTGAGCCTAACAAGTATATGACTAATTAAAATAAAGTTCACAGTTTAGTTATTAATTATCATAGCCCATTCAAATACTCATAGGAGTAGAGAGATTTTAGCTTTTCAATCAACTGAATGTTGACTGCCTTTTACAGGGGAAAAAGAATGCTGAGATTGTCCCCTGTGGCAAAGGCAAATACTATAGCCTTTTGAGTATTGTTTATTCATGACGACTTTCCTCTTTCATCCTCAGATTCGTGGTCAGCTCTTCTCATTTGATGGGTTGTTGTTCAAAGTACAAGGTCCCTTTATAACCCATTTTTCCTCTGCACGCTACATTAGGGTTTGAGCCATTTGTAACTTATAAAATTATGTCAGTGAATAATAGGATTAACTTACTTTTTATTTAAATATATGTATATATAAGAAGAGCTTCCAGGACAGATTTGAGCCGTACGTCGAGCTCAACTATTATTAAGACGTAACTGATTATGAAGATGACCAAAACCCGTCCGATATGCTTTCCTCATACGTTTTCTCTCTGGCAAATTTGCTAGTACTTCGGTCTACAAGATATATGAAACATCAACTGTTACTAAGAAATCCCATGTCTGAAAATCTATAATCATCATTAGAAAAACTTGCCTTCTGACACTGCTTTATACAGCGGTACTTCATTCGAATAACCTCAGGATAATGACGCTCCTGCTTGACAACAAATGGAAAAAGTTAAACAGGTTGTTGCTCAAATGATGTATTCATGATACAGAGGATGCTTACAAGCACTGCATGGTCTTCACTTGAGAGGTGCGTCCTCAAATCTTCAAGGCTTTTGCAATCACAAATACACACTGAGCAAGAAAACATTTTGGTAGATTCACCCCTTTCACTGCACTTGCCAAGAACGTGTCTTCTTGTCTCTGAAACAAGTGGAAGAAAGAAAAAAACACCAACTATAGCTCAGAAACAGCGTCATTAGTTTCAAACGTTAGTGGATGATGATAAGGAGAGGAGAAAAAAACACCTGCAAGAAGTAAGCTTTCCCAAAGCCACTCTGCAGAAGTGAGCAAGACTGACATTTTGTAAGGCCTATATGAATAAGCCAGAAAAAGGTTGTATTTCGTCTCTTGTAGTAACCGGGCAAGAGCACCTGAGAACATCACCTCCACAGCATCGGATATGAGCATAATTGTAGCCGGAGGAGGATTACTATCTTTCCACTCCGACAAATTTCTAAACATGCGACTGTATATGACTTCTGTTTCAGTAACAGGAAAGCATTTCAATAGGGATAATTAAAATTCCAGAGAGATGGATAATTAACCAAATGGGCTAATCGGGAATGGAATGTGCAAGACCGACTCCAGTGGAAGAGAGCTCTCGCAGGATGTAATCAGGGGTTTTGTTGTGGTCGCCATAGGCAGTGATGGAGACAGGACCCGAGTAGCCTAGTTTCTTGAACGCGGCTTCTAAACTCGGACGGACCTGACGAGCATCATAACCCTCGGGAATTGGACAGTCCATCATGTCCCACCACACCGCTATTTGAGCTGTCGCGTACTCAGGCTTTGCAGGGTAGTCCTTTGCCCACGTCCTCGTCAAATAGTCAAGTTCTGGATGTATACGGTTTGTAACCTCCTGCGAGCGAGTGGAAACAGGTTGGTGCGAGAGAGAGAATATATTTTAGAGATCAAACTATTATTGTTCAACAATTTATACATTAAAACGGTCGAGAGGATGTTTACTTACTCTCACTGCATGCTTTCTAGTCGAGAGATGCTTCCTGAAACCCTCCACGCTTTGGCCTTGGTAACTGCACGATTTGCAATAAAACATGGCAGATAACTCACGACTGCAGCACTTTTGGTCCTGAACAAGTTCCCTTTTGGTCGCAAGTAACTTCGTCCAGGTCCACTTTCCACAAGGTTCCAGTGCCGAACCTATGTTAGACTTAGTTGAATAAGACAGAAAAAGGTTGTATTTCGTGTGCTGTTGTAGACGGGCCAGATCCCAAGAGAAGACATCTTGCCACTGATCGGATATGAGCATCATTGTAGCCGGAGGAGGATTATGATCTCGCCACTCCAGCATATTCGAATACATGAGTGAGCATGTGCTTTCTGTTGAAATTGACGTTGAGACGTTGAGACGTTGTTGAAATTTAAACAACCTAAATTCAGATAATCGATAGCAATTGGACTAACCGGATTTGATTTGTGCAACAGCGACTCCGGTGGAAGAGAGACCTCGCAGGATGTGACAAGGGGTTTGTCTTTGGTCGCCATAGCCGGTGATGGAGACAGGACCAGAGTAGCCTAGTTCATTGAACGCCGCTTCTATGCTCGGGCGGACCAGACGAGCATCATAACCCTCGGGAATCGGACAGCACTTCATGTCCCACCACACCGCTATTTTAGCTGTCGCGTACTCAGGCTTCGCCGCTCCCCTCTTATACATCCTCTCAGCCTAAACTAAAATCTAAACAAATCTCTAAGTGTGATGTGGAAGAAATTAGGGTTTCTACCTGCTAACGCTAAATCCCGCTTTCGTGATGATGAAGGGACTCGAGAAACCAAGTGTACTCATGGCGGTTTAAAAGGGCTGGATTGAGGCCCATTTAATTACAGGGCCTTAAGAGACTAAAGCCCATTAAATATTCATATAGGAGTCCAGAGATTGTGACTCTTCCTTCAAAAATGTAAAGAAAGATCGTGTAGCTGTTTTGTGTTTCGTGACAATAAGTCTATGTATTTTAGTTTGGACACGATGATGATGGTTTTATTTAGGAAAACGAATATGAAATACAAAATAAACAGATTCTTCTCTGTTTTGTTTATTATTACATAGAAGATCTATGGACCAAACGACGTCCACCACCATTTAAACCACAAAGGAGACTAGCTTGTGGTCGTTTAGATTTTCCTTGACCGTTACTAACACCGTCAACGACCTTTTGAACATTGGAGGTAAAATCATGTACGGGATTAACTGTCAGAGAAGCCGAGTCACCGGTACGAGCATCAAGCCAGTTGACTATGTCAGCAAAAACGAGGTCAACGTTAGCATCAGGCTCACCAGAAGTTAATCCATGCCACATGCCTGGGTAAAGCTTAATGGTTTTGTCGCGTGTGCTTGCCTTCTCGAACAAGGCTTTGCTTATCTCTGGATCAGTCACAATGTCTGCTTCACCGTGAAGGACAAAGAAGGGCAATGTGATCTCGTGGAGAGTGTCTTCAAGGTCCATGCTCGTTCTAAGCATTTCAAGCGCGGTTTTAAGTCTTGGCTTGTCTTGATATATCAGCTTGTTGTTCCTTATCTACATTTTAGGAACCAAGTATTTTATTAGTACACCTTTTAATTATGTTTTAGAGAGTGATTCGATTAATATACCTCTTCGCGCTTGATTGGATCCTTGAAGGCAGCATCAATAACATCTTTTGTGGGAACGATCTTCCATTTTGGTATAATATCTTCAACTCTCGTTAGTAGATTTATGACTACTGGGTGTGGTTTCACCTTCTCTGATATCTGCTCACACACACAACTAATGAAAACGTTGATAATTAAGTTGTATCTAAAACTAATAGATTTATGTCTTAACTTGATTAATTGTAGGGGTTCGTTGATAAAGAGGAGAAGAAACGTGACCTTACACATGGGAGCAACGAGAAGAGCACCGTTCCAAAAAGAAGGATCTTTCTTGTGAAGCAACAAAGCAACTGCACCTCCCATTGATTCTCCATACAAAAATCTACCTTTCTCTTTGTATTCTTCTTGTGCTATAACATCACAAAAGTAGGGATTAGTTTTGTTCATGGAAATTGGACATTGAAAATCGGATGTGGCCAGTCAAGTCTAAGATCAAGAGATCTAATAATCCAAAATGGAACCAATGAAACTTCTTCAACTATTTGAATGATATATTATATAAAAAAAAAAGAAAAGGAAAGCTAAAACAATTTGGACATTTTTCCTACAACAGAACAAAACCAAAAGAAAATAAATCGACTACAAGTCTAAAACCTCGATTTTGTGTCAACATTGAGGTATTTGATTTCTATATTACATAAATAGAAAAAACCAATCTGAAAAGAAGAAAAAAACTAATTGAAAGGTTCTTTTTATGTTAAAAAAAACAAAAGATGATGACAGAATAGTTATTTTTCATGCAAATAAAGGTACCAGAGATGGTGGTGTAATAGTCGTAGCAGTCGTTTACTATGTTACTGAACTTTTTGATATAGCAACGAGCACCCTTGGACCGACCATGCCCCTCGTAGTCCATCCCAAACACTGCATATCCTGCTGATGCCAACCGTATTCCGCATTCTATTTAAAACATTACAAATTTATTATTCAACAAATTTTGAATTTCATTGAGACAATGTATCGACAATGTGGTTAAGCAGAATTAGTTGTCAAAGATCACAATCGATTACGGTTCACGAGTTTCTCGTTGTGTAAAGATAAAAGGAACATAACTAATATTAATATCCGTGGGGACTCTTGTCTTATATTTCTGATTACTTTTCTAGTTAGGTACACACAATCACGTTGATAAATTATTCGTGATAATTAGACATTAGAGGTACCATAACTCCACAACAAACTTAAATCTCATAATTATTAGTATGAATTTACCACCGAGTTTTTTCTGTTACCATGAATAGAAAAACTCGGCCTCACCGGTATTTACACAAATTAGAGCAGAAAAATACGAAAAATGTGAAGATAAGGATAGTGTAACGTTTCCCCAAAATAAAGATAACAACAACTAAATCGAAAGCTACGAAGCAGACAAAAGTGCAACTAACACCAACTTTTGCAATAATAAGATTCTTTTTCTATTCTTTCTAATCTCCTCTGATTAAAAAACTTTATTTTTTTTATCCTCAATATATTATGATATCTACCATGCTATTATTTCTATAGAAACAAAAACTAGCAACATAAGATCCGGGATTAGATGGCGAAATAAGGGATCTTCAATGAACACATATGGTCGATGCCACATATATACACTAATTTCTGAAAAGACTGAAGGAAAATAATAAATAACCTATCATGCTCGAGAACATAAATCATGGATCACCACAAAAAAAATCTCATTCGATAATTACTCTATCTAAAGCACGTCGCTATAACAAAACACTCAACATTAATGAGTTTTCTCTGGCCAGACCATACAAAGGAGTATATGCATTATTTTCAATTAAATGTTTGGCTCAAATAGAGCACGTATTTTATAGTTTATACTATATGTATTGGATGGTAGAGGAGCATTAAAAGAGGGAGAGAAGGAAAAATTAAATACCTCTCATGAAGCTACTGCACTCCATTCCATAACCTGCACATTGACCAATTCTTTTTTTATTTAGTATTAAGGGAGATTTTTATGAATCAAGTAAATCAGAAAAAGCCAATAAATTTGGAAAAACATAAATAAGATGGAAGGTTCTTTCTATATATAGTAGTTGCTTGTTACCATGACAGAGGAAGACTAGAGCTCGGGGAGAAGAAGAGGGAACCCATCTGCAAGCGAACAGCTCTACGCCTCTTGAGTTTTTTATGTATTCCTGTGTGTATAGTAGTAACATGTTAAGATCACGCCTCATCTATATCATAGGAACATAGAAGAAGAAAAAGGCAACTAAAGTATGGGCAGAGAGAGAGATTGAGATCAAGAGAGACAGAGACCTCCTCGTATTCGAACTTGAACTTCATCATGCTCGTGTTGAGAGAGAGAGAAATATGCAAGATTGAACTTCAAGGCGGTTTATTTAATTTGTGGAGTGAGACACTTATTTTTCTCTCTCTTTCTTATTTTTCTTTTATCTAAAATTATTAAAAAAAAAATTAATGGAAAATCCCAAAGTAGAAAAACGTTTTGACATGACGTCATGCTGGGCGTGTGAATTTGAAGCCCATTATTCAAGTTTATACAAAGCCTTTTATGCTCGAATCCATTTTCAATTCATTGTATAAACATCTCTTATTGCTCAACTTGCAGAATTTCCATGTAATAGTCCCAGTGTTTGGTGATACCATCACAAAATGTTCGTTTCATAAACGTTTGATCCTCTCTCTCTCTCTTAGAAAGAAAACGGGAAAACACAAGAAAATCTCTACGTGGAAAGCTAACGATGATGATGAAGACACATGTGAATCAATTACAGTTACAACTAAATTAGCCACTATTTCTCAGGTATACACATTTTTCATCAGGCCAGATTATCAATGGAAAAACCACAAATAAAATAAGGTTTTTGTTTGCAAATAAGGATCAACCAATAAAAGTTGATAAGTGAAATGTATAACAAAACTGCATAAAATCCTGAAGCGGGTTGTAACATCCAAAAGAGCTTAAAAATAAAAACGAAACAGGTTTTCAAATACCGCTAAACAAAAACATTATCATATGTTTCATAGCAGAGAACTAAAGGATCGCTTAGTTCAATCTCTGGGCAGCCTCCTTAGCAAGAACCCTCTCCTTAGCTTTGGTCTTGGCTTGAGACTTAGATCCCATTATGCCACCTCCCCACTTCTTCCTGTACTCCTCGTACTTGTCGTTGAAGTTAGCCTACTCACCCAAAAATACAGAAACACGTTAGATAGAGTATGGTTTGAAATGTCTATGAGAATATGTTTTTATATCATTTCACTACTATCTCATTGTCAAAAGCTGATACAACTAATTACCTTGATGGCCTCGAGGATTTTGCTGAACTCAAGCTTGTCCTCGTTCTTGACAGTGGTCAAGCACAAGGCAGCAGCAGTCTTCTGGTGAACGACCTGGAAATAGAAGCAGGAAATAAACATAAGTTAGGGTGAACATTAAAGTAAAGAGAAACTTTAATGGGGCTTACATCCAAGGAGTAACGAATTATATTACCGCTCCAAGACGAGATTTCCCCTTAACAATGCAGTAAGGGACTTCCATTTTCCTGCACAGTGCAGGTAGCCAGACCACCAACTCAATAGGGTCAACATCGTGTGCAATGACCACAAGCTGCGCCTTGTTCTGCTCAATGAGGTAAGTGACGTGGTTGAGACCATACTTAACAACAATGGGCTTCTTGGATTCAGCAGGCTTTCCTTCAGCCTCAGCTTGAGCCTTCTTCAAAAGGCGATCCTTCTTTGCAGCTTTGTCCTCTGGCCTATACTTCAAAAGAATCTTGAAGAGGCTGGTTGCTGCAATTACGACAAAGTATACATTAAGGAACTGATCATTCAAACCAAAGAGAACAAACATATAGATAACAAAAAAAGAGACTAACCGAGATTCTTATCGAGAGTCTTGGTAAACTGGTTAAGAGCTGGAGGAACCTTCAACCTCTGCTTAAGGATACGCTTCTGCCTTTGAAGACGGATTGACTTAGGCCATTTGATGTAACGAGAAAGATCCTTCTTAGGAGGCAAAGCACCACCGATACCGAATTGCTTTGGGCGTCTCTCAAACAATGGGTTGGTAACTTTCTCCTAGAAATAAAAAACACAACAAATCTAATGAGAACTCCACGAAAACTGATACATGGAGAAGAATAAACAAAGCTAGTGCTAAGAGAGCATACCGGCTTCTTCTTGGAAGCTACTTTAACTCCTTTCTTGGGTGCCTACGAATCAACAACGTCGCAGAAACAAACGGCGATAAGCATCACAAACAAGACTCACATCACAAACCGATGCATTCACTATAGAAACTAGGAAATCAAACAAAGCCAGAATCATCCGGGACCAGATTCCAAAATAGATTGATGAAGAAAAACAAATTCGAGGATTCACCAAAGAGCTTATACAGATCCAAAACAAACGAAAGCGAAAGACAAATCAGAGGGAGGCAATGAAAGCTGAAAATGGTGAAAATCGGCGTACCATTGTAGTCGTCGATTTCTGGAGGTAGACAGACGGCGGAGAGCAAGAGCGGCAAAGCACTGGAAATTAGGGTTTCGTGTTATCACTACTATTTATAAAGGGCACTGATGCCCAAATGATAAAATTACACTTTTGGACACGTATTCCTCTCTCAAGCGAGAGTAGGTAAAATGTAAATTATTTTCTGAATACCAAGAAAATCATATATACAGTATTTATGATTTTTATAGGGTCTTAGTTTCTTTAATTGTTTCAAATCAACTAGTACTTTTTTATTTTATTTTTTTAACTACGAATTAAAAATTCAATGATCTTATAGCTTTTAGTATTTTCACACAGACAAAAAGCTCAGGACAAAAAAAAGTTCGAAAAAAAAACAAATCAGGAAACCAAAATAAATTTAAACTTTGTTTGAAGTATAAAAATGGTGGATTTGAATACGAGTGAACACTATACTTACTAGTCAGTTTAAACTGGCTTTTCTAAGAAACAACATGGCTATTAAAATACAGTAATCAGCACTGATGCAAATATGGTTTTGGGTTCGACGGACTCTGTGTCATTCGAGTACATGATTACAGAACAAGACCAAAATTGTGGTCCATAGAAAAACGACCATCCACCGGTTCAGCCAACTAAAAGAGGAGAGTCACGGTATTGATCTTCACTTTCCAATTACACAGTGTCTTGATGAATGACTTGTCTAAGACCTGCAAGCAACAAAACCAACAGATTGTGGCTGCATCAGAAGGAATGTAAGGAGCCACACTCACATTATTAGCAAAATTCAGTGTTGTAAATATCACCTTAACTATTGTTGTTTGGGCTCAGTCCTGGTGCAATTAGCCAAAACACTAAAAGCAGATACGAGGCCAGCCATGCCAACAACCTGAGTCCAGTTTCTTGTGCTAATAGCAACAGCTGCTCCAGCCACAGCTCCTCCTACCAAAGCATTCACCCAATCATTCTTGCCTCGGTATCGTTGAAGCCCACAATGGGTCATAGTAAACACACCACTTACAAGACCTGTAAGGAAAACAAACACAATGGATTATTGATGCATATACCAAAATCTAAAACTGAGAAGCAACCACTAATCCAAGAATCTAGAACTAGGTTATAGGATCACCACCAAGTGAAACTGAAGAGCAGCTCAATCAACTAATTCAAAAGCTTAGAACCAAACGAAATCTGCATTATATCACATGGCAACCAAAACAGAGCACTATGATCTTCAAAAGCATTCTTCTAGTGACAGAGAAGAGTATCTAAGCCCAAAATCCCATAGTCATTGTGTTGGATTAATTTGTATGTAAAAGCAAATTACCGCATTGAAATCCGAATCTGCCAATGGATTTCGCCTACAAAAAGTCAGAATCCAGGATAGATTAATCTGAGTCCTCAATTTCTCAGCAACCGGAGAAAAGCAAGAGAGAGAGATTGGTTTACCACATAGGAAGCCTGAGATACGCCGCTTAAACCTGGCGAAGCAAATCAGTAACAAAGCACCAATAATTGTAATGTAAAATCTCTCTAAATCAAGAGGTAATTTCAATACCTATTTTACGAGCATCACGAGGTCCGGCGCACAATCCGTATAGTCCACCGGCCTGAGCTTCAACAAAATCTTAGTATCTCAGCAGTTATACAAACATATGACCCGAAATGAATAAAAGTTATTACCGTCGCCACGCGGATAACTGATTCAACGGTGAGGGAGGAGCACGGCACGGCGGAGAGCAATTCTTCCTCCATCTCTGCAAAATTAGAACAAAACCCTTTGGTTCCTCCGTCCGTAAATTATTGACAAGAAACCAATTTTCATTTAAATACCGGTTTAATTCGGTTTTGTCAATAACCGCCTTGATATTTAAAATCGATTTCTAATACACTTGTTAGATTGAGACAATGAGCAAGGAGGCAATTATATCTTACGCAAATCCGATTTTTCATATTCGACATCTAAAGCTTGAATCTTTCGTATGGAACATCATCATTCGTGCCATTGTTCACAATGTTTCGCCGCCTCAACGACATTCTCCGATCTCAGTCTACTTCCGTATGCGCCACCATTGCGTCAGTCCCGATTTTCATACTTTTCCGTTTCTTCTCCCTTCTTTTCACAATCCAATCCATCTTCCTCTTGGACAACGAACTCATGCTCAGATTCTTCTTTTTGGACTTGACAAAGACCCATTTGTCCGGACTTCTCTGCTCAATATGTATTCTTCTTGTGGCGACTTAAGCTCAGCTCTGCGTATTTTCGACGAGTCAGTCTCAAAGGATTTGCCGGCGTGGAACTCGGTGGTCAATGCTTATGCTAAAGCCGGGTTGATCAATCATGCGCGGAAACTGTTCGACGAAATGCCTGAAAGAAACGTGATTTCCTGGAGCTGCTTGATAAACGGGTACGTTATGTGTGGGAAATACAAAGAAGCGCTTGATTTGTTCAGAGAGATGCAATTACCTAAACCAAACGAAGTTTTCGTCAGCCCCAACAAGTTTACAATGTCGACTGTGCTCTCGGCTTGTGGGCGATTGGGTGCGCTCGAGCAAGGGAAATGGGTTCACTCTTACATCGATAAGTACGGAGTGGAGATTGACATTGTCTTAGGCACAGCTCTCATTGATATGTACGCCAAATGTGGGAGCCTCGAGAGAGCAAAAAGAGTTTTCGATGCCTTGGGATCCAAGAAAGACGTCAAAGCGTACAGTGCTATGATCTGTTGCTTAGCAATGTACGGTCTCACAGATGAGTGCTTCCAAGTGTTCTCTGAGATGACCACGAGTAACAACATAAACCCAAACTCAGTGACATTCGTGGGCATTCTTGGTGCTTGTGTACATCGAGGTCTAATAAATAAAGGAAAATCTTACTTTAAAATGATGACTGAGGAATTCGGTATCACTCCATCAATCCAGCATTATGGTTGCATGGTTGATCTCTATGGAAGATCTGGTTTGATCAAAGAAGCAGAGAGCTTTATAGCATCTATGCCTATGGAACCTGATGTACTTATTTGGGGGTCTCTCTTAAGCGGATCAAGAATGCTTGGGGATATCAAGACTTGTGAAGGTGCCCTCAAGCGACTCATCGAGCTAGATCCTATGAACAGTGGAGCCTATGTGCTTCTCTCTAACGTCTATGCCAAAACAGGGAGGTGGATAGAAGTTAAGCGTATCAGACACGAAATGGAGGCAATACAAAACTATTTCCCTCTCTTCTAACTCTTTTTGCTTATCTGTTACACAGTTTCTGAAGTAATTACAGATTCTCTCTACAGGTCAAAGGCATTAAGAAAGTTCCGGGATGTAGCTATGTTGAAGTAGAGGGAGTAGTTCACGAGTTTGTTGTAGGAGACGAATCTCAACAAGAGAGCGAAAGGATCTATGCTATGCTCGAGGAGATAATGCAGAGGCTGAGAGAAGCTGGATATGTTTCAGACACTAAGGAGGTTTTACTTGATCTTGAGGAGAAAGATAAAGAGATGGCTTTGTCTTACCACAGTGAGAAACTGGCGATTGCGTTCTGTTTGATGAAGACAAGGCCTGGAACTCCAGTGAGAATCATCAAGAACCTCAGAATCTGTGGAGATTGTCATCTTGTGATGAAGATGATCTCGAAACTTTTTAGTAGAGAAATTGTTGTGAGAGATTGTAATAGATTTCACCATTTTAGTGACGGGTCTTGCTCTTGCAGAGATTTTTGGTGATAACAGTTGCCCCAATGTTTGTGTTGGATTGAATAAACATATTACTGAATTTTGGAGGTTTTGAAATCAAAGAAGAAAAGAAGGAAAATTACCAGCCTAGTGTATGTATGATCAGAGGACAGTAAAATTCTCTCACTCATATATGTTTTTTGTATTAAGATAATATCCATCATTTTTGATGGACAATGTTACAGTTTATACAATAAGGCCATTGAAATCGGAGGGGGCATACATACATATACACTCAGTCGAGAATCTCCAGTCAAAAACAAACATTGTTTTAGCTACAAGAGCCAAAGCCTGTTTCAGAACTTTGCAGAGAACTGCACCTGAAAATCAGATGGGGAAGTTACCAGTAACTTAGAAAGCTCCTCCGGCAGAGCAAGACGGCAAAACTCTATTTGTAACTTATACTTTCTTATCTACAAAAAAAGACAACACTGCCAAGAGAAAGAGCAACAAAAGGACATCAGAGTTAAGTTTTGAGTAAATATAAGACTTCAAAAATTGCAAAAGAATAGATGCAACTCTTTCTTACCTCCTAAAACTTAGAAAGCCTATCACAACTACAGGAAAAGCTACTATAACTCCAGATCTTGTAATCTTATTATAACTTTTCTTTGTAATACCCTAAATGGCTTATTTTGAATGAGAACAGTTTAGAATCTGCAGAAACACATTCAAAGTAGGTTAGCACAGACAAAATAAGAGCTTGTTGAACCAAAAAGATATTGTAATTGATGTATCAATGACTGACCTGATACTGGGGGAACTATCTTTCACTGTCATGGGATCGAGAAATAGAAAATCCAGTACCAGAAGTTACATCTTGGTTGCTCTGTATAATCCATACATAGTTCTTGGATAATTAGTTGGGAAAGTAGCTTGTTATGATGTTGCCATTGTGAATTGTTCCTTTGGTAGAATAAGAGAAGCAACTGAAAATCGCAAATGCCAAGTTCCTTCCTTGGTCTACCAGAAACCTCTTCACAGCGGACTCTGTCAACTGAACTCCTCTTGGTTTGTACAAATGCTTACCGGATCCAAACAAAATCCTGAAATGCCGTTTGTGAATGGAAATGGACCCAGAGCAGCAAGGCAACAGTGATCTCTTCACTATCAGAACTTTGCCTCTTCTCAGTTTTTGCAAATAAGTTGCTTCATTTTTTTTTGTCTTTCACCGGTTATTGGCCTTCATTGCAAGCTTCACTAAACGTAGCAATCCCTCAATGTCTTGGAAGTTATAATCAAGGGCGCTTTTAATAGATATAATACCCTCTCCTTGTTGTTGGGCCTCCCCCAAGTTTTCAATACAAGCTGCTAATGCCACACGTGATTTCCTCGAGGCATCCATTGACAGATTTACGTCCTGAGCCTACAAACAGTAGAGAGTAGCTGAGACTAATCACACTAGCCTATGTTTATGACTTTCCATGTTAACTGCATCACTTCATCTTCCATTCAACTAACGAACTTTATATTTTAGTATAATTGTGGGGAATGAACTTGGAAGAGGCATTAAGACACTTACAAATTGAAGCAGGCGTAAAAGATTAGAACGGTTTTGCGCAGAAATGACGTGGTTCCCAGCAACTAAAGGAGAACTGATGCCCCTTGAGGTACCAACTCTGTCTACTGCTGCTGGGTGGTTCACGTTATCAACATCCGAGGCAGATGAAGAAGGAGATTCACCTAAAAGGCAGTGACAAGAACATTACAACGGGCAAGACTAAAGACATGGCCAATAAAGAATTTGGCTATCTCCGACTAGCTTACCTGGCGGAATCATTTGCAGAGAAGTCTGCAATTCATTTCGATATCTATTAGCACTGGTGTAGGAGGAATTAACCACTCTCATATACGCGACCTCCATGCATTTGTATGCCAGGGCAGCAGCTCCCATATCTTTAGACTTCTCATACTCATGGGCACAAAATCTATCACGAAAAAAGGTTTCAATGCTTACAAATGGAAAGAAGGAATGAACGACGTTTTTCCTTTATCCTCACAAATGTAAATTACCCGCAAAGATTCGCTGTGCTACTATAAATCTTCATAGATTGGACCATTGTTTCTCCTTGTCTAGCACTCTCGTTGCTACTCATCTCCAAGAGAAAAGCACCATGAAGAAACTTAAGGCAAGCCTGGAAGTAGAGCTCAATGTGCTCGAGGTTTGATACAGAACTCTGCAGTAACAAGAAAAGTAAGACCATGAGAAGCGAATACAAAAGAGAAATAGACATTTACACTGCAACTGAATTATGAGAAAAACCTTGAGGCGGTCAGCTGTATGTTTCAAGTCTTTAGCTTCTTTTAAAGTATTATGGGCGGCCTGTGCAGATGTTACTTCCTTTCGCAAGGGGCTTGGAGAAGGCTCGCTTTTCCTTCTTATTTGGGCGGTTGCCTTTGTCACATCATCAGCATGAATATTATTATTTCCAGCTGATGTGCTGCATTTATCGACTTTCTTACGGACAGAAAGCATAGAAGAATCCCCTTGGATACCTCTAGATGGTGGCCGTGATGGAGAAGCTAAATCTGCTCTATTACTCCTCTCTGATATTCTTTCGGAGTCGTAAGGTTTTGGAATGTTTGGTCTCGCGATCATATCCGCTCTACTGTCAGGACTACCATCGTATATCTTCTTTTCAATATGTCTCGGGCCATCCCGTGAATCAGACCTAATGCTTTGGCTCTTTTCTTTGGACCGAGAAGATGAAGCTTTTCCTGACTTCTTTGCCAGGGAATCATTGCTACGTTGATGATGATCGCTGGACTGTTTTCCTTCACCGAGAATATGATCCAGTTTCCGCGGTAAATCCTTGTGGCCACCATTCTCAAAACTGGCATCGAGAGAAGGATCAGCGCGCTCTTTGGCTTTCAAAGATCCTTTATTATCCCAAATATCAAGCACAGAAGACTCATGGGATCCATGTTTGTCCTTCATCCGCGACTGCGATCTATCACTCCCACCAACATCTTCACCTTCACCATCTGAGAATTTTCTCAAACTACCTGCTGCAAAGACATTAGCATCATAAGATTCTTCTTTCTTTTTTCTCGCAGATGTACTTTTCTCCATGTTGGAAAGCCTCATAGGTGAGGAAGACACCGACTCAACAGGCGAACATTTAGCTTCGTGGGAGCTGTTTCTGGGTTTATGAGAATCAGAAATCTTAGAAGAACTCGAAGTGGCCGCGATTGAGTTCTGAACATGTGCATACTCTCTTTTCGAATGACTTCTATTTTTCTTTTCCAACTTCCCATTGCCTTGAGAATAACTAGGCTCCTTCTCTTCTTTACGAACTCGAGCTTTCTTTCGTTCATGATTTTCGTTCTCACTGTAAATCCTAGAACCATGGCTTTCTCTCAGTTTCCTCTTTTTAATCCCCCCTGTGCTATTGCTATTTCCAGTGTCTGAAGCTCCTCCTTCCTCTTTTGGCATTTTGGAGGAGACTCGAGGCTTGGGCTTTATATCTGCTGACGTGACAGGGACACCACTACTCGAGGTAGGACGTCCATTTCCATGTTCGGATTCATCAGGAAACAGAAAACTTTCAATCTTCATTTTTTTGGCCAGCATAGAACTCTCTAGATCTGATTTTCTTTTGTTATTCGCCTTCAAGCTCTTCGACTCATCAGAGAGGTGATCCACTGATTTTCCTTTCTCTTTCTGTTTATGTATTTGCCTCTCATCCTCGGCCAAGTCGCCAAGTCCATGCGAATTTTGAATACCATTTCTTGACGATGTTTGGATGGTCTTGTTAGTTTCGGCAGTTCGAGAACCTTCTTTATACATTCCATTGTCTATCTTTTTAAAACCCTTTTTCTTCTTCTTTGTGTTGTCATCTCCCTGGTTAAACTGAGGCTTAGGGCCACTGGGATTACTCTGCATTGAAGCCTGGCTCTCAGGGACAGGGATCTGATACATTGCATACAGTGCCTTCGTTGTTTCATCTTCAGGAACATTGCAATAGTTCACTCCAGGCCTAAAACGCACATTATCACAAATAGAATCAATTTCTCTTAGTTTCTCATCCCGAAAAAAGTAGGACCAATAACACAGAGAAACAAACACATGTCATGCCAACCACCTCAGATAGCACACCAACAAAATAATAGGACCAATAACAGAGAAGTTAAAAAGACTCACAGCCAATTAAGCATTGTGCACATCCATTTCTCAGGAAGGTCTTCTGGGACGACGCCAAAAGGAAGAAGCCGCCACTTTCCACACTTGTCACAAGCAACCCAATGTTCTTGTATGATCACGGGATTTGCTTTCGGAAGAGAAGCATCAGAACCAAGTTTTCTCAACATGGGTTCAGGACCAACGTTCTGAGGTTCTACCAGTGGGAAGCTCGATTTGTCAGGCATATCTTCTAAGGGCGGAAGTCCCTTTTCTGAAATCCGCAAATCTTTTACGTCCAACGAACAATTCTGTTCCTCTTCTTCTTCAGAGTCCCCT
The DNA here is from genome assembly GCF_000004255.2 of Arabidopsis lyrata subsp. lyrata. NCBI lineage: Eukaryota > Viridiplantae > Streptophyta > Magnoliopsida > Brassicales > Brassicaceae > Arabidopsis > Arabidopsis lyrata. The sequence continues at coordinate 20,955,559 of NW_003302551.1, forward strand.
ATGTCTCCAAAAAAGTCTTTGTAAGTGTCCTCGGCCTTTTTGCTATCACTTTGTGGTTTCAAGACTACCACTTCCTTCTTCTCAGCTTGACCATTCAGCTTAGTCTCAAAAACAACAGAGGTTTGCTGTTCCTTGACCTTTGTTGAAGACGGTGGCTCCTGTTCTATCTGGTCATACTTCTGCTTTCTCAAAGGATGTTCTGGCTCCACTTTATGACCACTTTTCACCTTTGACGCACTCGATTCTTTTTTGACTGAATCAGAAGCTTTGCTTCCTTTGTATTTGCCAACTTTCCTTGGGTGTCCTGAAGCCTCATCATCACCAAATTTAGCCTTTTTATCTTCCCGAACACTTCCAGCAGAAATAGTCTTTGGATTCTCATGATGCGCCCCAAGATCTTTATGACGAGTTAGACCCCACAACCTTCTGTCGACATCACCCACCATTTCTCCCCTAACAGTGCCATTGTAGTTTTCCTTGGATGCATCAAATAATTTACTACTGGCTGTTTCTTTCTCCGCAGCAGTAGGATATGATGTGTTTGTTTCCACTGACTCCTTGACAGTGGCATCAGTTGCATCAAACAGGCCCTTCTTACTGCGGACATTTGTCTCTGCAGAAAAGCTGCTCCTCTCCACCATCTTTTTTTTCTTCTCTACTGATGGTTTTTCTCCAGCCTTCTGAGGTTCCAAATCGTTCGCCATAGCAGAAGAACTCTCAGTGAAAAGCCTGGATGGAGATGTATACTTATATCCCTTTTCGGATTTTTCCCTTGTAATGAATCGAATCAGATCATCAGAGAGAGGAGATAGCAACTGACGATGATCCACAGGAAGTGAAGTCATTACCTGCATATAAGAATATATCAACACGATAAGCATCTTAAAACAAAGGAAACTGTTTCCGTATTGCGAAACAAAACAAAGAAAAATCTCACATTCAGAATACTGGTGGGAGACTCCATTGGAGAATAACCCTGAGGCTCCCCATTCATCCCTTCACTACCTGAAAGACTATTATTATCTAAGGACAAAGAAGGTGATACATCAAGCCCAAGGCCACTGTATATCGCAGCAGCATTCTTTTCGGTAGATAAACCATCTGGTACCATCTTTATCCGAAGCTTCAGAGAATTCTGTTTACTAAAGACACCAGGTTTCTTAGTTGCAGATTCCATTCTGGCACTGGAACTGGGTTTCTTGGATTTCACTGATTTTTTGGGGTTTCCAGAGGAAGCAAGCCCAGATTTTGCCTTTTTAGGAACACTAGACGAAGCTGCATTGCCACTCTGGGACTGAGAGAAGAAAAAAGGTAAGAGATTAAACATTACAGGATTTACAAAGAGCAAACCGCAGACAATGAGAAATATATACCTCCCCTAGTAAGTTGTTGGGAGATCTAGTCCCTGTAGAACTCTGAGGTTTTGCTGGTGTCTTCGGGTGAGACCAAACAGGAGATCGTTGATAAGTTGGTAAGAAAGAGCCATAGCCACCATATTTCGCCCCTGTAATCAAATTCAAAGGACTAGTTTCACACTTTGTGGGCCAACCAAGAAGAACAGTTTCTGCCACATATCAACATACCAAGATTCTCAGCTGAAACACCGCCCTCAAAGTCTTTCTGGAAGTGTCCAAGGATGTGTTGAAGCTTCTCATCCTTCAAAATAGACAACAGAAAAATACAGTCGACAAACGAAACACAGATTACTTATCTGATAACAAATTCTAGACTCTTTGGTGTGGATGATTTAACGAAACTTCTGTTTCGATACTACAGAGGCAAATCCAAAAGCATATTACAGAACTGAATCTCTATGAACACTCTTCCAGTAAAACTGTAACGAAACTTGTGTGTTCGATACTATAGAAGTGAATCCAAAAAGCCTTTTAAAATCACATTTTCAGTAAAACTGAAACCGATAAGATGAAACTTGACCATACAATCTCTGTAAAAAAACCATCGAATAGAAAGTAAACACGCGGCAATCGGAAACAAAAGAGTTCCAAATGGAAGGTAGATAAGCCTTCAAATAGTATAACAACCTGACCAATCTACGATGCGCAATTAACATGGTGTTTGGTTGCACTTAAATCATAATGAGATTAAGAAACAAAATATCTAAAACATTTAAACACATACCATATAAACTGCATACACATATCCCTAAAGCTTAAATTCAGTGATGCAATCTAATGTCAAAGAGACTAAAGTAAGACAACAGAGCAACATTAACACTTGCACAATTCAAAATCCAGTTGTCAAAAAGATAGAAAAGAAAAAGAGAAGGCGAAGAAGGTGCTCACAATGTAAGAGAGATCGTTGTCAGGGTCTATGCTTCCAGCGTATTCGTTAGTAATATTGTAAGAGCAAGCCTCTCCTTCTTCAAGTTCAGACTCCTCCATAACTATATGTTCAATCCTCACCTCAAAACCCTAGACTTAACCCTAGCCCCTTTGTAACATTGCAATCAACAAACCCTCAAAATCAATCAAGGTACACAAACCCTCCTAAAAACAACCCCAGCGATCAACGAAACAGTGAAATCCTTTGGTGGATTAGCCCTAGCTCGATCAAATTAGAAATCGGATCAGCGGAGACAACACAGAAAGTGGGAATTTGCAATTGAATAAACGTGAGTATCGTATCGTATCGTATCGACGAATTCAATTGAAGGAAACCATCCGATCGAATGAAAGCAGAATTGAGTTTTTCCGAATTCCTCCGCCCAGGGATCAAAAAATGTGTTTCGATCTCTTTCGATGGGTAGATCAATTAAGCATAAGAAAACGTAGAATCTCCCGGGTTTTGGTATAGGGCAGCCGCGGTTTTTTTTTTTTACTTTTTCTCCATTTTTTCTTCTCTACGTGTAAGAACGAAAAATAAAAAGTATTGTAAGAAGAATAATAAATGATTTTGTACTTTAATTACCATGAGATTAATCGCTGCTATAGCTTACGTCTCGGTCTCACTAGCTTTGCGGTGGTCTGAAATGTAACTATACAAGGCGCGTGAGATAGTTAGAGCGCGTGTTTTAAAACTCAATTTATGGGGAGTGATTTCTGTTGATATTTTCACTACATTAGTAGTAATTTAAAAAAAATGTGAGATTAAAGATTGTGACGAATTTTCAGAAAGTAAAATGTAAAGGTACCCACATTCTCATTGATTTCGACATCTCAATTCCATTTACTATGCATTTATGTGATATAACATTATATCTTTCCATATAATTACAGGATATTCAATATTCGTGTCAATCTACACTATTATTACTCCTAGTATATACTATAATTTTTGCTGATAAAATCTACACTTTTATTACTCCTAGTATATACTATAATTTTTGCTGATAAAAGTGCAGCATTTATAGTTATATAGCATATGTATCTTACAATAGCTGATAACTTCGTTACATAAGTAGTATTGTAGTAATGAAGAAAAAACGATAGAAATGAAGATAGTCGAATACAAAAAATAAACGTAAAGAGACAAAATTACTATCTACAAAACGAGCAGGTTCTTTCATTTGACGCGTAAGAAAGTGGTTGCACGGCTCTGCGGCAAAGCGTGGGTCTAAGATCGTCTCTACTATGCGTCTACATATTTTAAGTAAAAATATTAGTTCTCTGTAAATGTATAAAGTGTTATAAACCATATGGATGGACTCCATAACCGGTCCATGGCCCATTAGGGTTTTACTTTATTCTCTGTATCTTGCTATTATCCTTGTATATATATTCTTTATTCTATTAATGAAAGACACAATTCACAACACGTTATCAGCACGATAGCCTCTCACCCTAAAAGCTAAAAATCTCAAAATCCTAAATCTCTCACAAAAACCAAAACCCTAGCCGTCTGAATTAAGAAAAAAAAAAAAATTCTATCGAAACCCTAATCGATGATGTCTCAGTTTTTCATCATCTTGTCTCCATCTCCACTTTTGATCTCCGATCCCTACGAGCCTAAGTTTTATTCTAAAAGATAAGTGGCCTCGTATTTAATTATGGTTCTGCTCATGATTTATATCGCTTTGGTCTCATTTACTTAAATCAAAATTTATTGTCCAGCCTATTTATATGGCTTCACGATCTCATCGCCATCATGTTTTTTTTTTTGTTTGATTCTATTTGTTTGGTTAAGAATGCTTTATCATGTTATGCTCAGATCTCATTATAATACTTTAATTTTTCTCAAGTACATAACCGTGATATCTACTCCATCATGATATTTTAAAAGCTAGATTCCATCATACTTCACCATTGATCGACATATGTTTATTATTAATTGCTTTGTTTAAAACGTGAGTTGTTACCAAACTATATTTTATTATTGATCGACACATGTTTTATCACTGATTTACCTTGAACATGCTTTTAGTTATTTGGTATTCATTCATCATTGAGTTTGGTTTGGTCTATAGTTGGTTTGATAAAGTGGGTCTTTTGTTTGAAGGGATGATTAATATCTCGTGGTGAAGTAAAAACAAAATCTCGCAAAACCGTAGCGATGTTTTGTTCTCCATCTCCGCAAACGATCGTCGAGATTACTAAGGAAAAGCTTTCAATCGAGATAAGTATTTATGTTTTACACCATTATCACATCATGCTTTAATCTTAAGATGACATAAAATAATCACATAACTTTGCTCCAACTGAGTTGATCTAGTATTTGATATACGTATAATTTATGAACGATTGACTCAGGTTTAGTAAATCGATAATTTTGAATTATGATGCTTAGTGCTTTATATTATTTTATGTAAATCTATCGTTGATTTGGTATAACGTGGTTAGCTTGAGAATCTCTCTAGTGTAAAATACATGTATACAAAGACATATGTATTTGGAGAATTAATTGAGAAGTTAGTGAATGGAAAGATGTTTAATGGCATGATAGATTGAATGTTTTAATATAAACCCTAGGTTAAACCGAAAGTAAACCGAAACCCTAAATCCTAGGTTAAACCGGTTTAATAAACCCTAAGTCACGGTTTAAGATCAAGCTTCCCATAAATGGAAAGTTTCCAGAAATAGAAAGTTTCCAGAAATAGAAAGTTCCATATAAGGAAAGTTTACAGAAATAGAAAGTTTCGTAAAATAGCAAGTTTCCCAAAATGGAAAGTTACCAAAATAGGAAACCCCTTCATAAGGAAATATTCCAAAAACCCTAAAGTACACGTTTGTTTAGGATTTCTTTCTAGATGAGAAATATAAAGTTTCCATAAATGGAAAGTTTCATATAAGGAAAATTTCCATAAATAGAAAGTTCCATACATAAAACCAAAATCCTAGCAAAAACCCTAGTACTATAAATTGCGGATGCTAAAACCCTAAAACTTAACCGCGAAATCCTAATATCCTAATCTAGTATGATCCGATTGTTTGGTTGTTGCATACTAGATCAATCTTCTAGGGTTGATTTCATCCATATATATATAACATGATTGTTTAGAAAACACTTGCTGAAGACAAGCATGACTTGGTCTTAAATACCGCATGACTTGGCCTAACCGATTACATGAGTTCTCATTTAACTCTATATATTATAGATATCAGAAATCAACTATTATGAATACACGGCACTCAATGCCTCTGGTGACAATTATTTGAAATGGGCTTTGGACACTGAGATTGTCATAAAGGAAAAAAGACTTGGTGAATCTATTGTGGAAGGAAACAATGTCACCAGAAGAGAAAGATATAAGGCGATTACTAACATACGCCATCACCTCAATGAGAGTCTCAAAATCAGTACCTCACTATTAAGAATCCTCTGGACCTCAGGACAGAGTAATCAAAAAAAAAAAATCAATATAACCACCAAAGAACGGTGCTATTACCCAAAAGCCCGATTCGATCGAAAGAATCTTAGATTCCAGGAATTCAAATCCATGAATGAGTATAACTCAGCACTATTTAAAATAGTGTCAATACTGAGATTCCGTGGTAAGGAAGTTACTGAGAATGACTTGCTAGAGAAAGCATTCTCGACCTTTCACACAAACAATATATTGCCTCAGCAACAATATCGTGAAAAAGGTTTTTTACCACATATGCAAGTCTAAACTCTTATTTTTGGGGAGGACTCCTCTGTAGAGAGTGAGTGAGGCTTTGGAGAAACCGTGATGAGAACATTGATTCTGATATGCTACTTGCTGAGCAAAACAATGAGTTATAAATAGTGAAATGAGACCTCCTGGTCCTACCCCATTATCAGAAGCCCGTTGGGCTGAAGAGCCTAAAGAGACTAAAGAGTCTAACCACTTCCAAAGAGATAAGTATCATGGCCACAGTCATGGTAAATGGAATGAACGTGGTAGAAGTGGCAATTATAATTTATATTATGATCAAGGAAACCATTCATATGGTTAAGGCCGCCGACCCGACTTTGGTCGTAATCGAGGTAGAGGCCGCGGTATACCCAAACCACAACACTCAAATAAACTTGTTTGCCACTGATAAGGAATGGGAAAACCATTGGACTAAGACGTGCAGGACACCTAAGCATCTCGTTGATCTCTATCAAGAGAGTTTGAAAAGAATCTAGAAGCTCATTTAGTTCATCACGATGGTGAAGAAGATTTCGACCATGAGATAGATGACTATGAGAATTTAATAAACAAAATATCTAAAAACATGGTTCATTAGCCAAATTGCGAGTATAGCTAAATTTAGTGAAGGCTAAGGGCAGGCCCATATTCCCAAGGGCACGCATCCTTAGATGCTTCATATTCACCCAACTCAAAGGGGCTTGTTGAGTTTCAAAGAAATGTGTTTGAATGGTTTCCACATTGAAACTAAGAGTGAAGGGAACAAAGGATTCCCATATATTACTAAGAACACCCAAGACCATGAGAAGGTCTTAGAGACTATACCCGCGTCATAGATCTTTACTATGCCAAGGTAAATATGATAAGGGCTAATAAAGTAAACAAAAGGGTTTACTGAGAGATTCACTAATGGCATGACCGGCTTGGCAAGCCCGGTTCGAATATGATGCGTAAATTAATTCAAAGTTCTAAAGGGCACACCCTTAAAGAAAACTGAGTTTTTCCCTAAGCACCACACGTGCATAGCCTGTTCACAAGGGAAGCTTATCACTCGACCTTCACCAGTCAAAGTGTCTAAAGAGACTTTACATTTTCTGGAACGAATTCAAGGAGACATATGTGGTCCGATCCATCCACCTTGTGGAACATTTCGGTACTTCATGGTTTTAATCGATGTATCGACCCGCTGGTCGCATGTTTGCCTATTGTCTTCTAGGAACCAAGCGTTTGGTAGGTTATTGGCCCAAATCATCAGATTGCGAGCCCATTTTCCAGATTTTCCTCTTAAGACCATACGTTTAGATAATGCTGGTGAATTCACTTCCCAAGCATCTAATGACTATTATATGGCCATGGGGTAAGTGTGGAACATCCTGTGGCACATGTCCATACACAAAACGGATTAGCTGAATCCCTCATTAAACGAATTCAACTAATTGCTCGACCATTACTCATGAGGTCGCAGCTTCCGGTCTCAGCTTGGGGACATGCAGTTTTACACGCTGCTGAACTAATACGCATTCGGCCATCTAATGAGCATAGATATTCCCCATCCCAATTGCTAACGGGTCATGAGCCAGACGTTTCTCATCTAAAGACATTTGGGTGTGTCACCTATTTACCCATAGCACCACCACATAGAGCAAATGATGGGACCTCAAAAGGAGATGGGAATATACGTTAAAAATGATTCTCCCACCATCATTAAGTATCTCGAGCCAAAGGCCAGATACAAGGATTGTCATCTCAATGAATCCGTTTTCCCAACACTGGGTGGAGAGACTAACAAGCTGGTCAAAGAACTTACATGGAATCAAACATCCTTCACATGGCAAGATCCTCGGACTCCATCAGAGATCCAAAAGACAATATATCTGCAAAAGCTAGCTAAAACAATTGCCAAGATTCCTATAATGACCCAAAGAGAGTAACAAAATCGTACATACCAGCTTGTAATGCACCAGTACGTATTGATGTTCAGAAGGAACACAATCAAGTTGCTACAGAGGCTACAACACGTAAGAAACGTGGTAGACCCAAAAGGTTCCAAAGACAAGAACCCTCAGAAATCAAAGAAAGGTGCAAGGGAAACCGAGAAGGTTCAAGAAACCATAGACATGGCCGGCTAATAGACATAACCCTAAGGTACCAATCAATGAGGTTTGGGACGCCAAACCTCAAGGTCCTGAAAGTATAAAGAGATCTCTATAAACTATATCATGTCTAGAATACAATGGAACCGAAAAGATGTCGACATCAATGATAAAATATTTGCGCATAAGGTAGCAACTAAAATGAATGAGGATCAGGAGCCCACGTCTATACTAGAGTGCACTCAAAGACCTGATTGATTAAAATGGTACAAGACCATAAAACGTGGAGCTAATAATTATCAAGAAGAAGAATGTGTTTGGTCCAATACGAAGGACACCATTCAATGTAAAGCCAGTGGGACAAATAAGTTTTTGTGATTATGTGAAATAAACATAGTGAAAGCGTGATATATCAGACACGGCTTGTCGCACAAGGATTCACACAAAGACCAGAAATAGAGGAGATATACTCCCCTGTGGTGGATGCTAAGACAGTTAAATCTTTGCTAAGTTTGGCTATATAAAAGAGAAAGATTTGCGGCTAATGGATGTAATGTCTGCATATTTATATATGTCTACTGGATAATATATGAGATTACCAGAGGGTATTGAGCTCAAAGATAAGAAAGATTCTCGAGAACAGCACTGCATAAGGCTGGACAAATCCTTATATGGACTAAAACAAAGCGGACGTATGTGGTATAACCGGTTAAGCGAATATCTCATCAGAGAAGGCTATAAAAATAATCCGATCAGTCCATGTATTTTTATCAAGAAGTTTGCAAACAAAGGATTTGTAATCATAGCAGTGTATATGAATGATTTAAACCTCTGGGTAATCGACCAAACAGTTGAGTATATCTAAAGAAAGAATCTGAAATGAAAGACCTAGGCAATAATTAAGTTCTGTTTGGGATTACAACCTGAGTACGTGAACAATGGAATCCTTGTGCATCAAATGGCATACACTAAAAGAGTACTCAAGGAGATTTAATAAGGACCAGGCCCGCCCATTGACCAGGCCCAATGGTGGTGAGAAGCCTCAGATTGGATAGTGATCCATTCAGTCCGGAAATGCCATACCTCAGTGCCATAGGAGTTCTAATGAATTTGGCTAAACACACTAGACCAAACATTTGTTTTGCCGTGAGTCTCCTGTCTAAATTTAGTTCATGATCAACCCAAAGGCACTGGAAAGGGTTAAAGGAAGGTTTGGCTAAGTTTTAAAGTCTATTCTTCCTGCGTTGTTTACTTGGGTTTTGTTCTATACTGATCTAACCAAAGAAGGGCCAGTTTGCTTTGGTTTAGTTTGATTTGCTGATGCAGGTTATTCATAAGATCAGATTATGGCATGGTCAATGAATAGGAACTACGTGTGGCTTGATCCCTTCCACGGGTACGTAGGCAGCCTTCCTTAAGGCGCATCTACTACTACATCAAAGACCATCATATTTGAAGACAACGCATCTTGTATTGCTCAACTCAAGGATGGCTACACTAAGAGGGATCGAACGAAGCATATTCTACCCAAGTTCTTCTTCACTCATGAATTACAGAAGGACGGTCAGGTCAAAGTTCAACAGATCCGGTCAAGTGAGAATTCAGCCGACCTATTCACCAAATCATTGCCGACTTCAACGTTCCGGAAGCTCATTCATCAGATCGGGATGCGCGGACTTAAGGATCGACAGTGATGCTCAAATCAGGGGGAGTAATGCGTGTTGTACTCTTTTTCCTTCACCATAGTTTTGTCCCACTGGGTTTTCCTGGTAAGGTTTTAATGAGGCAACATTCCCCAGCGCATTATAGAGATCCCGGTTTAGTATCGGGCACGGTTATGTCTTCTAAGAGGAAGTGTTATAAACCATATGGATGGATTCCATAACCGGCCCATGACCCATTAGAGTTTTACCTTATTCTCTATATCATGCTATTATCTTTGTATATATATCCCTTATTCTATTAATGAAAGACACAGTTCACAACATAAAGCAATATTTACCTAGAAGAAGCACAGGTAACAACGACAAGTGGGATGACTCAAGTTTGAGAGACCAACATTGACGAAATTACCCCGCTTTCGTGTGGATATGGACCAAGCTAAGATGGTAAAGCAAACGACTGTAATCTACTTTCGTCGGTAAATGGGTAGCTAGTGTCGTCCTCACAGTGAACAAATCGCATACCAAAGTCAAAGATATCTATCTACCTTAAGAGTCAAACAAGTTAAATACTTAACTGTATGCTCTTGATTGAACACGTACACATCTTCTTGTTGTTCACCCACTTCGCTAAACCACACGTGTTTTTATTTTTCCCTTTTTCGTATGTAACTATTTTTCCAATTTAACAATTTTTATATGAAAATAAGTAAAGATAAATGTAAACACATTACATTAATTAGAAATTAAGAATGACCTAATACCAAAATAAACAAGGGAATTCACTCGTTTCTATCTATCAACATAAAAGCAATTAATGTTATTTTCCGTTATATCCATAGAAAACAGAGGAGACAACTTTAAATAATACTACAATGAATGGTTTAAATCATAAAACGCAATAAACCAAACCATAAATCCAGTAAACGAATAAGTTAGTTAATATCATATTCAATTTGTTGATCTTTCTCATAAAGTAAATGTAAAGGTATCCATCCACATTCTCATTGATTTTCAAGAAACGTTCGGTTATAGTTTATTTTCTGTTAATGAATAAATTGTACTAGGAGACCAAGTCTCGACATCTTAATCCCATTTATACTATGCATTTATGTGATACTATAACATTATATCTCTCCATATAATTACAGGATATTTACTATTCGTGTCAATCTATATTTATTACTGTATATAATCTTCTTGTTAATAAAACATGCAGCATTTATGTTTATATAGCATATGTGATCTGACAGTCAACATTCAGTTGATTAAGTACTCCTCACAAACTTGTTACTGACCCCTAGTTACCGGTCAGTGCCCATGAACCAAACAGTCTTGTAAACACCATCATCATGACTCTACTAGCCAACCCAAATGAAAAGAAAGATCGATATCTGATGTTATATATCTTCATCCTTATCATGCACACAGTATCATCTCAATATAATGAGACCTTGGGCAAAACCAAAAAAAATTTAAACCTCTTAGTAAATTTTTTTAAAAAAAATATTTGGGCCTTTTTTCTTTAAGAAATTTTTTAAAACTAATATTGGACCATTGGCATTTGCCACCTTACATAGGGGTAGAGACGGGCCTGCATGCACAAACACTATTCTATTCTATTAGGAAGTTGCTAAATAATGTGCACCTGACATTTATAAAAGAAAATTTTTTCCAATAGACTCTGTATAAGTAGACTTCGATAATCTTGTTCATCTATTTTTTAAATCTTTGGTGTTTCATGATTTCTTTTGTAACAGTACAGTATTTCTGTTGAACAAGAAAGTGATTTGAAGTACATTCTATACGGTGTGATAGTTCATGAGGGTGAATTGATCAGTTCGGATCACTACTACTGCTATGTTCGCACTTCAAGTGCACTTCGAGTGCATGGCAAGGCAATACACACCCAAAATAAAAGCAAGAAACTAAAAGAAAGAGAGATGAAAGATGATTTTAGATCATCTTTTTCTATTTACAATACAAACACACCCAAAATAAAAGCAAGAAAAAAAAGGAGATGAAAGGATGATTTTATATCATCATGGTCTATTTACAATTATAAACACACATCAAACTATAAATTAGAAACTATGGCTTGGATCTCACCTCACATGTATGGACCAAACTATGAAATGAGGAGACAAATGAATAGCACACCGGTGATGTATCCCATGTAATATGCAACCCCCAAAGCCACTAGAACTATAAAACCAACTACAACTTCAACTCCAACTCCTTGGTATGACATCTTCTCTTCTTTTTTCTTTCAACTAGCTAGCTTTTTTTTTTTTTTTTTTGTGAAACTAAAATCACTATTCTATAGTATATATAGAGAAACTCTAAACCCTAATTGACATGTTTAATACCCATTTTTCATACATATTTTTGATATATATAATATGTTTTCATATTTTATTTTATTTTAAACAATAATTATAAAAATATGGTCTAATAAAGCCATGTGCCTTTTACCTCTCTTGTTTACAATCCAAATTTTCATCATTACAATATGTCAGTCCTTAAAACTAATCTGTTTTTCTAAAAGTCTTATGTAGTCATATATTGACAGTGACAATGACAGTCTTATGTAGTAGTTTAGGATTACGAAGCATATAGTATAGCATAATTAGTTGATTATCTCATAAAGCTATATATAGTTATATTATACGTCAAAATTTTCCTAATTATTCGCATAAGATAACGGGTCTGATTAATTAGTAACCAAAAACTGTATAATTTTTTTAGCTGTTAGCTGGAGCTGTAAGCTTTACCGGAATAGTGCAAAGCTGTATGAAAGAACTGTACGAGAAAACTGTACAAAAAAACTGAGAATAAAACTTTTAGTAACATTTTTGATAAAGTTTTTATGATTGGTAAAAATAAAAACTATACCACTTGTAATACTTTGTTTTAGTTCACCAATCAAAGCCAACATATTTTACTATTTGCACCAACATTATGGAAAGAAATAAAATGTTAGAAAGTATATGTTCAGATATTAAAGTGTCGCTGTCTCTGAATCGGGCCACCTAGTATTGAGGTTATTTACATTTCTGCCATATTATCAGTGGCGGAGCTAGAATTTTAGTTTATAGGAATCATATATAATTAATTAATTTTTATTTAATTATATATTAATATTAAATTATTTGTTTTAAACTAAATAAAATATCTCTAAAAAACTAAAGAAAAAAAAGAATATAACTAAAAATTTAATATTTACAACGATTTTAAAGATTTGTAGCGATATATTAGAAAAAACATAAAACAAAAAATGGAAAATGAATTAATGCTAAAAAAAATTAACATGTGAGGGGTCAAATTAAGAAAATTGATTGATGGCATGAGGTCATTATGAAAAAATTAAACAAAAATATCCATAAATTATTGTTAAACTTACCTTAAAAACCAAAAATCATAAATGTTATGGGGTCAATTGACCCTCCCTCCCTCTTCACTACCTCCGCGCCACTGCATATTATATATATATATATATATTTGGTTGGTTACTCCAGTGTAGTGAAACGAAATTACCCTTTGGGAAACGATTGTCAAGAGTCAAGACAACAACCGATGAGATTTCGATGATATGACGTGTCAGATTCGGCGGTCATGATTTATTTTCATTTCAATTTCTCAAGACAACGGAAAATAATAATTAACATTATTCTATCCTTTAATCTTTATAGACGAGATTGTTAATTAATTTACAAAATGATTAGAACAAGTCAAGAAGACTTATTACCCAAATTGCAAAAGTAAATTTTTTCTTCATATCTACTGTTTTTGTCAGATTTTTTATGTTTTTTGGTCGGCTTCGTGTTAGCTATAACGAATATGATTGGTTACCCTTTCAAGTTTCAAGTGATGTATGCAAATATTGAATGACCCTGGGTTAAAAATATTTTTGAAATACTATTTTTTTTATTTATTTATTTATATAGTAATCTTTTTTTTTTTTTTCTTTGTAAACCTTATTTATATAGTAATCTATATTCGATATTTATTACTTATTTTTTGTTCTTTCTTTCTTTCTCCTTGGTCAATGATGAAGAACATATATATTGATCTTCATTCTTAAAATCTAGTTATGTATTAATGACGAGTAACGTTATCTTTAAAAATGGATAAGGAAATAGGATTGACATAAAAAGGAAATAATGCATTAGTCAATATGCATAAATTTGTTGTAAAACAAGAAAAGGAAAAGAAGATACTGTACATTATTATCCAAAGTATTAGATAGGAAATTACATATCTACCGTACTCAATTTTAAAAATACAGTTTCAAAGGGTAAAATTGGTGAACTATAGAAGTTTGGGTATTAGTGCATCAATTCGGAAATTTTGGGTGCATTTGGAAAATTTAAATAGTAATTTTGCCGTTAAAAAAAAAAAAATAGTAATTTTAAAAAGACGGCGTCGTTTAAGCCACACACGTCTCAGTCTTCATCTTCTTTTCATAACGGCCTGAGCTTGCAAACACCGGCGAGAAGATTCTTAATGAGGACCTGTGCTTACGAACGCGAGCGAGACAAGAACCTTAAATTTGGCGTTGAAGGTTAGGGATTTCTTATATTAATCAATCTTTTGGTACAGCAACATCTCTGTGAGGCTCTTCTCTTCCTTGTTTCGAGAACCAATGCATTTGGGCGAGAAAGGGATCTAATTTTTAGGATTTATCATTAGTTTGGTCGTGATATCGTGTATCCCAAGTTCCTGGCGAGTTTATAGTTTCTCTTAGGATTTAGGGTTTATGTGTCATGTCAAGCTTGTTATACTGCCGACGGTTTTGTCCGATTAATTCTGGAGACTCTGTGTCCATTTCGCAATTTCTCACTCATAAGCTAATAAGGTGTCTGCTGAGTAGAACATTGTGTTCAGTATCAGAAAGGAAAACAGAGGTTGCCAAAGAGAAGAGACCATGGTTAAAGTCCTTTACTGTCTCATATCTCGTGAATTCATGTGGGTTGTCTTTGGAATCTGCTAAGTCAAAGTCAAGATTCGTAAAGTTGTCATCTTCAGAAAGACCAGACTCTGTACTCACATTGCTCAAGAACAGTGGCTTCACCAATGAGCAGATCATCAGGGTTGTCAAATCATTCCCTACTATTCTGATTGTGAACCCAGAGACTGTACTCTTACCAAAGCTCATGTTTTTCCGATCAATCGGGTTATCGAGCTCTGATACCGCGAAACTCATCTCAAATTGTCCCACAACACTGTCCCTTAGCTTGACTAACAGGCTGATTCCTTGCTATGATTCCCTCAAGAGCATACTCGGCGAGCAAGAAAATGTCCTCAAATGTTTGAGACGTGGATATTGGATTTTCACATTGGACACTACAAAGTACTTGGCTACACGGCTATCTCTCTGTCGAGATCTTGGAGTCCGGGACCAAAGCATCAAAGCACTGGTCCAAAACGGTCCACTTGTGTTCTTCTGCTCCGAGAGAAAGTTCAACGAGGTCCTGAACAGAGTTCGCGATTTTGGTTTTGACCCGAAAAAGATGTATTTCATTCATGCTATGTTAGTTTTCTTTCATGTTAGTGAATTCACTGTGGAACACAAGTTTGGGCTGTACCAACAATATGGTTGGTCCAAAGACGATTGCGTGGCAGCATTCATGAGATTCCCAAACTGTGTGAAGATATCAGATGGGAAGATTACGGGAACCATGGATTACCTCGTAAACAATGTGGGTCTCCCTCCTGGTGCCATTGCTATGCAACCTTTTGTTTTGGGTTTGAGCTTGGAGAAGAGAATCAAACCAAGGAACATGGTGATCTCTGAGCTTCTTGCTAAAGGCTTGGTGACGAAAGAAGATTTGAACTATTTCCAGATTCTTAAGATTAAAGATTGTGTGTTTGCGGATAAGTTTGTTCTTAAATTTCAGCAGGTTTCTGCTCTCCAGTCATGCCTTTGACAGAAAAGATACATCATCAATTTTTGTTATCTTAGTCTTTTTTTGTTGTTGTGAATGATGACATTTACTACATTGTCATCTGTTTTTTGATTGATGCTGTGAAAATCATAATGTTAATCATGTCAAAAAAATTTACTTCTAATGACACCAAAGCTTATTATCTTTATGGATTGTGTGCCTCTTCAGACTTCAAGACTCTTATGAAATTTTGATAACTATTTGTTGCATACGGTTAACCAAAGGGCTTGTTCTTTGTACCTCTGCATTTTTCAGATTATGGTCAATTAGGCTTCGAGACTTGCAGGATGTTTGCTTAGTGCCAAACTTTGAATTCCACAAAACTGCAAAGAGAATTCTTCTCCGTTTTCTTTGTAGACTTATTTAGTTCGTTAATTCTTTAAGTTTGACTCTTATCTGTTCATTTGCTTTGACATTTTTTTGCAGAACATCTCTATTTGATTTACAATATTTTGAAATAGTTGTCAAATGTTTTCCGGAAAAGTAACTCTGAAAATCTAGATTTTGGTCGATGAAAATGTTTTTCCAGTTTTCAGTTTTGCTAACTAGGTCTGGCAATCAGGTATGCCCACCAATATTGCTAAATTGCTCATTGCATCATTCATATGCTTAGCTATAAATAAATAAACAAAAGTCTTATAATTATGATGTGTGTACAAAGTTTTTATTTTAGTTTAGTGTAAGGAATTATCAAGAAGCAGCTACAGACTCGGAGAGTTCTTCCATGAGCTCCTTTTGCTCCAAAGCAGCACAAGCCTGCAAGAATTATACAAACATTCTTTAAGATTCACATTACCTAATAAAAACGTAAAAACATAAGTTTAAGGTTTAGGACCTGCACTGCATCCTCTAAGGCACCGTCAAGAAATGATGTAAGTGCAAAATTCATCTTAAGCCTATGATCAGTCACTCTACTGTCCTGTAATTTTCAGACATCATAAGCAAAACAGAATCCATCATATTTTCAAAGCAAGGCTCTGAATCCGTGTATTACCTTATAATTGTATGTTCTTATCTTTTCTGAACGAGCTCCAGTCCCAACCTGTTTCCGCAAGAATCGACATATAGCAGAATAAGATGAATATTTGATGATGAACTTGAGTTTAGAAAGACTGTGGGCATAGTAAAATGAAGTGGACCTGAGATTTCCTTTCATTCCTTATCTTCTCTTGTTGTTCCCTTACTTTTATTTCATACCTATATATAGAAATATAATGCATCAATAAGAAAAGACTAAGGTGGGACTTGATAGAGGAAGAAGAAGAAGAAGAGCAGAGAGTTTGCTCCTTGAATGTTGCTTACAGTTTTGCTCGCAGAAGCTGGAAAGCACGAGCCTTGTTTCTAATCTGAGTCCTTTCTTCTGTACAGAAAATGCGTATACCTGACGGTTTGTGGAATAGATCTATAGCCGTCTCCACCTTGTTCACATTTTGCCCTGCACCAAGACCTCTTTTCAGTATTACTAGCAATTAAAATGTGAGAGAAACATAAAGCGAATTTCTTTAGCATAACCTCCAGCGCCGCCAGATCTTGCAGATGTAAGTTCAATGTCCTTTGGATCAATCACCACTTCCACTTCATCAGCCTACAATAACAAAGACACAAAGCAGAGATGACAGTTTTGGACTGGTTACCAAGTTTCAATTAGAATATCGAAAAAAGGAACATGCGAAAGCTAGTTTACCTCTGGCATGATGGCTACAGTTGCTGTAGAAGTGTGTACACGACCCTGTGTTTCTGTTTGAGGAACACGCTGGACTCGATGAACACCAGATTCATATTTGAGTTTGCTATAGACACGATTTCCTTTAATCTCCATCACACACGTCTTGTAACCTCCATGTTCAGCCTTATAAAAGTAGGAAGATTATGCTCTACTGTACTTGTCAGTACACACTCCTTAAATGCCAAAAAAAAAAAAGACACAGAGCATCTCACCTCTGAGCATGAAACCATAGAAAACTTCCAAGAGCTGCGCTCGCTGTACCTCTGATACATACGCACCTGCAAGCAAGAGAATAATGCAAAGCAGATTGATTCATTGTAGGATCTGAAGTTTTAATTTATTGCACTTGCTTCTCTTAGCCATGATCTATAGGAACAATCACATTTGAAAGTTTTTATGATATAGGATTGAAACAAAATGGTGAATTACCATCAGATTGCGTTTTTTCATATAAAAAACTCGTAAGAATTTTCCGATCAGAAGGCATTAGAATCAGATAGATGAGCAGAAGAAATAAAGGAAAGCATGTACCTACAAGGTCACCAGTCCAAATTGCAGCTTCATCGCCACCAGTTCCTGCTCTAACTGTGGGAGGAACTAGAATTTCAGACTCGTCCAGAAGTAGAAAAGTATAACAATGTCGGGTAAGTCCGAGCAAAAGGCGGTTTTTCAAGAAGAAAAAAAGGCTAGTGTAGACAAATGATACTACTTGTCAACATATAGTTTAGTCAGCTACCTTCGAGCAATATGTTTCTGGCATCAAGAGGATCAGAAGGAAGAAGTAACACCTGACACAAGCAAACACAAAGTTACAACTTGAGGATCAGAATGAAGAGGGAAAACGGGCATCTTCAATTTTTTAAAATCAGCAACTGCTGAATAACGCGGCTATGGAACCAAGTCCAAAGGAATTGCCTGTTAAATGCTGAAGGAAAAGGGTCTAAACCTTAAGCTGTTTCTCAAGCCCCTCAATTTCTATAGAGAGAGAGTTGATTTCACTTCCTATCATTTCAGCCATATCTTCATCATCTCCAGCCTCTTTCGCCAAAACTGAAGCAAGAAAACAATCACAACCAGCTTCCGAGGAACAAAATCAAAGCAAAGTAAAAGAAAGGAGGAAACTTGAAGGGACCTTTGCTTTCTAGTAACTGCTTCTCACAGTCCTTGAATCTTCTGAAGACTGTTACAACCTAAAATTGAATTCAATGTTAAGAAACCCCGAAAAAAGCTGCAAATTTTGAAGACTAAAAGAATGTGCAAATACCTCGTCAAGCTCCGACATGGATTGTGCCAGTTTTTGGTATTCAGATTGATTCGAAACAACAGCTGGGTCAGCTAGTTTTACCTACGAGTAATTCGAAACTCTTAAGATTGAGATTAAGAAACAAACCCAGAAGTTAAAGAACATACCGATAACTCCTTCCATGTCTTCTCCACAGACTCCATTTTCCTAATGAGGTAAGGTTCCTAATATTCCCAACATACAAATCATCGAACAATTGTAAGCAAAATCGAACATTGGGACTACTAAAATCACTTACGGCCATACAGACGAGTCGTCGAGTCCTGCGAGACGGAGAAGGCGGCCACGAGACTAGACATACTCCAGCCGGTGGCTGCCTAGAACGTAAAGTGAATGGTGACGAGTGAAGATGAAGGAAGGCTCGAGCCGTTGGACTCGTAGTCATCGAGCTATTCATTGTCTAGAGTCTAGAGAGGTGGAAGAAGACGAGTGGCGCGGGAGTTGCTGCTGGATAAGGAAGCCTTTAGATGAAGAGACGCGTTTGGCTATTAGGACAAAACTATCCTCGACATTAAGTAAGAAACCCTTTTATTTATTGGGCCTTTAAGCCCATTATAATTTACATTCTCGGTTTCACCTTGTTAGTAGCTCCATGGCCCAAAGGATGTGAAGTCAAAACTGAAACTTCTGATACATCCGGAAGTTTAGTTTTCATTAAATAAAAAAAATCAATCTAATCGGTGACTCAATTTCATCTCTTCCTCCGGCGACGATGTCGATTTACAGGATCGCTAGAGCCTTACCCTTCTCCGGGATCTTAAGGTTCCTCCATTGTTTTCTTCTCTTCCTTGTATTACTGCGATAATATTGAAGAATTGACTGATAAAAAGAAGAGTTTTTTCTGTCGTTTCGATTACAACTTTTAGGTTGGGTAATGCTTGCATCATCTTTCTCCGTTTAACAAGAGATTGTATATCGATTTTTGTGCGTTTATGTTGACATACTAAGGTTTCATTTTACAGGCAGCTTGAGCAAGAAGCTGAAACTGTGATCAATGTTCTGCAACCTGGACCTTTGGGAATCATAGAGCACAAGTTCTCGGCTCAAGAGATTCGAGAGGCAAAAGCTACAGTTTCTAGAGCAGTTGATAATTGGCGAAGACATTCTGAGGTTGAGCATGCAAATGGCCTTTTAAAAGATTACCTTTACAAGTGAAGAAGTGAGTAAAAATCTCTACTTTTGTTTTCTTCTTTGTGTTCATGGCTGATGATGAATAAAGGCCTTTCATTTTGTTGAACAATCTTTAGAGCTCAATGAAAAAGCAAATCTTTCTCTTTTATTGCTGATAAGTCTTCTTAGCTTACATTGATTGATATAACAAGTATGGTAACTGAGAATACAAAGTTCTTGATCTTAGCACTAGACTTGTGTAAACTACAGAGTTGCACTTGTTGAAAACATATCCGTGCATGGTAGAGACTCCAAACCCGAAAATTTAAGAAGAAGCAAAACAACTATATATCATTCTCATCTTATTCTATCCTAGTTTGCATTTGGACTCTCTTGTCTTCTGTTACACCCATATGGCTCCGGCTCTTCTTAGCAACGCGGCCAGTTGGTTCTTGACATGAAGAGTCATTACCTGGTTAGCACCACCGATTAACTGTTGCCCTATGAACACAGCTGGTACACTTGGCTTACACCCCATCTGTACCAATGCCTTCTCGATCTCCTGACCGTTTGAGAATTGGTCTAGCTCGTAGACTGTCATCTTCGCCCCAAACCCTGAGATCAGTGTTTGAATTGAGTGACTCATGCAGCAAGAGCTTTTGCTGAATATCACCACTGGTTTGTCTGCAACTAAACTTCCAACGCTTTCCATTTTGATGTATATAAAAATGTGATACAAATGTAGGACTTAGTGTGACTGTGTGAGAGGGAACTCAAGGATCTTTATGTTTGTTTTTGCTTTGGTGCTACACAAAGTAAGCCTATTTATAGAGTTGGATACGTGGAGGATGTTAAGATTGCATAAATCAGATCTTTGTCACTTACTTTACTTCCCTCCTAGTGATCTGCCCTTTGGCGTTCTCTAAAAACTGCATGAACTTAGATTCTTTCGTTTTTTTGATATCAGATCCAAGTTGCATATACAGTTCATGTAAACTCTATAGTGCTTTTCTTTTTTCGGCAAAATCTTTTGCTTTTGATGCATCCACTGAGGTGGAGATTGGATTATGGATTATCCAGTTAGATGCTTATCTTTTCAAGCAACCATAGATTTCCCACAAGTTTCAGGCTCTAAAGAAACGGAAAGCAAGAAAAACAAACAAAAAGGATCGTCTTTGAGATACTTTTCTGCTTGTGTGACTAGGAGTCTATAGAGCAAGTAAGTGATCCAACACAGTTCTTACTTTAGCTTTTACACTATTGTCAAAACCATTTTTCGAGTTTGAATCACAACTTATCTAAATGTGAGAAGTTGGTCTTAACTTTTAAGAGTCTATGTTGTTGTTGTTGTTGTTGTTGTTGCATTGACTTATGACTTATGAGGAAGAGAATCCATGTTCATTGCGTTTTCAACCTTCCAAAAATACAAAATTTAAGCAGAATTTAACAGGAAAGCATGATTCTGACACCAGATTTGGAAATCTACAGAAATGAAGAATCTTTGGCAGATTCGTGATAAGGCCATGTGTCGATTGAATTAGCAAAATTTATGGGTGATAATAAGCATAGATTCGTCATAATTTTCTTCTTTTGGTGATAAAATCTCAAGATTCGGAAGGAACAACTTGTGTACGTTAATATTCCTTTCAGAACTCGAGAACTGTCTCTGCCAAATTGGCTCGCAAACTTGTTCAAAGGTCATATGTTTCTTCGAGTCATTTTCTCCGTACAACATTCGTGTTGTGTAATGAAAAACCTGGAACTGTGTAGAAATAGATTATGCTTCGCCTTGTAACCAAATCAAAAACTGAAGTTACAGATTGGTTCTCTCTCAAATCCAACAAACATTAAAGAAGAAAGATTTTCAGTAAACTTTTGATACAAAAGTACTTTTCTTATAGCTTGAGATAAAGTTCATCATCCGGTGATGTTGTGGACGAGCACCACGGAGTTATAATGCTCCCCGAGCCCAAAAGCATGTCGGTGATACGATAACAAGAGACTCGAGTCATCGCCGGATTTATACTCTTTGCCCATTTCAACGTCTGGAAACGACCCAGAATACACCTTTATGTGTTTCCTCAAGCAATGTGTTAACGCTCCAAGCTCCAATTGACTGCCCCAAGCCGCGGTTGACTCGACTTCTCTGCAGTATTTCTCAAACCGCTCTTCTGCAGATCCACTGTTGGAGTCGCCCTCAGTCTCTGACAAGAAAAACGGGAGAAAATCGGTTTTGTGCTCTCTCATGTACGAAGCAGCCATTTCTCTTAGGTTCTGGTATGTGTAAGGAGATGCACCGCCTGAGCGATTGGCAAGCTGATTCTCAACAGCCCGGTAAAGGCAATGTCCGTCTGGTTTTATCTCATTGATTGTTAATCCCAATGGTTTAAGCTTCTTCTCAAGCTTTGCGTTCTCGACCACACGATCACTTGTCACTTGGCTTTGCTCCTCTTTGATTCTCTGCTCTCTATCTGCTTCTTCCTTAGCCCGTTTCTCGCGCCTCTTCACGCTCTTGCTGGGCTTTGAGTGCTCTTGTTGAGCAGTGACTGAGACTCCAGCTATAGCTCTGACTAACGTGTCGATGTCTCCTTTTTTCTCATTCGTTTGGTCCTTGGCAACGGTGCTGCTGCTGCTGCTAAAACCTTGAGAGGCGAGTTCTTTCAACTGTTTCTCCTTGAGCTTTGAGGAAAGTTTGGAAACGTCTTCTTCGACTTGCTTCTTCTTAGCTTTTTGTTCAGCTTTGCTACCTTTTGCGGCTACCTTCTTCATCTCTGTCTCTTTGTTCTGAAGTTGTTTAATCTCTTGCCTACAATAAACAACAACATTTAGAATCACTTAAGAGAAAGAAGCATTGTCAATTATCCAAAGAAAGCATAACGATGCTGTTACCTGTGGCGAGCAAGCATCTCATCAACTGTTTCATGTTGCTCCTGAGAAGCATCAATGGGGGTTTCTTGGGATACACTATCTCCAGATGCCATTTAAGAAGCCTAAATAAATAGAAGAAGAAGCTAAAGAAATCTGTCAAGACAAGGAATACCACAAACCCAGTTATCTAACACGTAATTTGGTTTAGACTTCAGACACATTCAAGACTAAGTTGGCTTTAAGACAACAACAACACTTAGCATAAATCCAAAGTACACAATAACTCTAGAAACCAGACCAAACCCGTTTTCCAATTCAATATTCCACCAAACTTACTGATACCTACCACTAAAGGATATACAGAACCAAAACAAAACAAAAAAAAAAGTTGATGCAGCAGATGACAAGGGATTTTCTTTCTTCGTTCATCTATAAGAGAAATCTAGAGCTTCAAAATTCAAGTTGAAGTAACTGGTTCGATTATCAAATAATGAAATAAAAAAACGCGAGAGAGAGGTTCCGAGTTCATACCTTTGATCCAAAGGAGAAGAATCCAAGATTAGTGATTTATTTAGGGTTTACGCTTCAGGCGACAAAAGCAGCAAAAATTAATAATTAAAAAAAAAAAAACAAAAATGAGGAAAATGGGCTACTGTCGAGAATGGTCGTAGATTGAATTTATTGGGCCCAAAGGCCTATCAAAGCGAGTCTTGTGGGCTTTCTTAATCCATCGGACCCTCTCTGTCGGTTAGAAGTTTGTAGAGAGGTTCGAAATCAATCACTTTAATTTTTTATATTCTCGCAATCATCGTTACCGTGATTTAACTTATCGAATCAGTGTAAATATTCCTGGGATAGGGATTAAGTGAGAGATTTAATTTTACCCTTACTTATATTTTCTGTTGAATTTCTGTTTGATCTTTTCGTTCAATTAGTTTCTACGTTGCCCTATTTCACTCGAGTTTGTTTAACTCGTTTAAAAGCTTTGTTTCAAAGGAAATTATGTTTTCCGTTGGCTTTGTTCTTGGGAAGTTTATTTCCAATGTTGTATGTTTTTTACCTTTATTCAATAAATAAAATATCCAGATGACAAAAAAAAAAAAAAAAAAAAAACTTATCGAATCAGTGAGGAACCTAAATCTTGGGCAAGTGGAGATCATATATTATTCTGTCAACGCTTTGGTTATTAAAAAGGAAAAAAAAAAATCTAATCGATAAATCTATGGACGGTCGATATTGTGACCTAAAAATATAAATATCAGAAACTTATGTACAATGTAATGTACATACATACTATGATTATACATGAGGAGGTACCCGCCAGGTGGTTTCGATTTTCCGACGATTGGAAAGATAATTATCTAGCATATATATATATATATATATATATATATATATATATATATATATATATTAGGTGAAGATATTTATAAGAATATGAAATCAAGTGAAAGAACAAAAAAAAGACGAAAATTATTAATATGTTTTGTCTAAATATCGATTCTCGTATGGCCAAGTGGAGAGTGTCTTAAACTGTAGTTTTAGTTGCTAAAGCATATTGGCCATAAATTCTTGGAAAGGGCAAGTCCCATTGAAGAAGATACTAAAATGTTTGTAGTTTTATTGCGTTCTTTTTATCAAATCTTCAAATCTTAATTAGTCTACTCATGAATTCAATAGCATTAATGATTTATACGTTAAACGAACAATGGGACAATAAACAGTATAGTGACGGAATAACATAAACTAAATGAATAATTCTGTAACTGGTTTCAAATCATAGTTAATTATGTTAATGAAACAACTAGTATTAGCTAGGATGGCATTTTGCATGGTAAACATAGTTTGAAACCGGTATCTAGATGGCTACAACCATCTACCGGTATCTAGATGGCTACAACCATCTCTAAGGTTCTTTTCATAATGTCAACCCAATAAATTCAATAAAATAGTTGTATTTTCGATTTCGATATTAGTATGAGAAAGAAGGAATATATATCCAATGGACCAATGGGTTACAGTAGAAACAAGACAACTAGGCGACACATGGATTAGTATCTTCATTTGCACACACACATTACATATCATCATATATGCAAAGAATAACTTTCATTACATATTCCTATACGATCGAGCACATATATATATTATCTAATGCATATGAATGTATTTGTGGAGTGGGGTCAGATGTGGATAATCTTCTTATCTCAGATTTTTTTCCATGTCAAAGATGACGCAACAGTCACCACTCACCACCAAATCCCTGCGCTTTTTTTTTTCCTCTTTGCATACACTTTACTTTTGACATTTTAAAACTGTTTGTGTTTTTTGTTATTTTAAATGTAACAACTATGAAACATAATGCATAGACCATTTAATAATTGTTTAATTGTTAATCATTTATCATATACATTTGATCCTCTTACTAAATTCATGCATCTATAGATTTTGTCGTCCACGTTCAGTGCCAACATATACGAGATGATTTTGTCTAGAAATGGCATTAATCTTTTTCAGGTAATTAGACTTTATAATATAAATACAATAATGTCAACTACATTATGTCATGAGTATCTTTATTATCAGCAAAACGCATCAACTATCCTCTTTTTGTTAATGCCACATTACAGAAAATTATTAACCTTCCACGTTTCCACTATAGAAAAATGGGAATAAGATATAAATTTATAAAAATTAATGTTTTGGGTACGTGATGCTACTGCCAGCCACCGACCGAAAGGTTATATAATTCATCTCTCTATTATTTTCTTACTGATGTTGAAATATCTTACAACTTTTAATCCCATCTCTACTATAAATCCATTTCAAAAGTAAAATTACAAATTAAATAAATAGAAACAAGTGTCTCCATCACACGAAATCATCAGGTAAGCATTTTTTCTTATCCAAAATTATATCACAAAGAACTTAGCTTCTTTCTAGGAAATTTTGTTTGTGGGGCACTTCAATATATATAACAATACAAATTTAGTGTGGGGTATATCATTCATATATTTATCCATAATATCTTTGTAGAAAGAAAATCCCACAAATAAAATAATCCAAAATCTTCCACGATAACCATTATAAATAACAGCTGATCCAAGCATATGTTCAACACAACCTAAGCCTTTCTCATTACAAAAAACAAAACTTAGTTACGAACTTTCTTGATCATCGCAAATGGAGAGAATAAGAGATTTGTCGTCGAAGAAAGCGGCGGTGATATTCACAAAGAGCTCATGTTGCATGTGCCATAGCATCAAGACGCTATTCTACGAACTAGGCGCTAGTCCGGCAATCCACGAGCTCGACAAAGACCCCGAAGGCCGCGAAATGGAGCGAGCCCTACGTGCCCTTGGCTCATCGAACCCGGCGGTTCCAGCTGTTTTCGTTGGAGGAAGGTACATCGGATCAGCCAAAGACATCATCTCATTCCACGTCGACGGGTCGCTCAAGCAGATGCTTAAAGACGCTAAGGCCATTTGGTTATAGCGTCCGATCATCGTACATGTATGTATATATCTATATGTATATGTATGCACATGTAATTGTGTCAATAATCGAAGTGCTAAAAGCGCATATATGATATATATAATCGGGAAGGAGCATAGATGTATTAAAATGCTTTGCTTCCTTCGCGTGGAGGTTATTGTATAATAAGTTATATACATGTATAGATGTATATATGTATGTTGAGTCACGTACGTACATTGTACGGATGAAAAGACAAGTGTACATTTAAGCACTGTTGTAACATTAGTGTAGAATTCCACGTAATTAATTAAGAGTAAACTCAAATCTTAAAATCGTCATTCGTTAAAATACTACTGAATTAAGATTAGTATTTTTTTTTTGTTCTTTCAACTTTTTTTGGTATCTAATATGTTCTCTTACAAAGACATCAGTTGGAGCAATTTACACTTAGGGGAGATTAGTATTATTGTACTGACGAATGAATATAGAGTTAATAGCTAAGTATGGTATGATGATTTGATAGATCGACGACGTGACAAGACAAAGGATGTTTATCAAGAACGAATTATTCACGTAGGTGAGTACTATAGGTTCCCTTATCTTTGGTGAATCGAAAAAGGGAGAATCTTATACACTTCAAAAGCTTCCACCCATAAGTCATCGGAACATGGAACAACTCTAACTAAAACATGTGGCCACCGTGAAAATTCACGTTGCATTCCAGAATAAATTTTATCGAGTGAGTGAGATCAATTTCAAAAATGTTTAATTATATCTAACCATCATTTAGTAACGTAAAAATCTCCCCTAACTATGTTTCAACCTCTAAAATCATTATGATGCTTAGTACATATATAATTACAAGTACAAACTAAACTTTTGCAATTAGCTATTAAAGTCTCTACGATACATAAAATATGGTTGAGTAAACACATTTTGCAATCCTCTATGAAAACGATGTTGGAGATACAATCCAAGTCCCACATCGGAAGTTTGATGGGACAATCAATAATATATAAAGGGTTAGGGCCAATCCACTAATTGCCAATTGGTTTTTAGTTGGAAGCCCAGAATTAGCCCAAATTTAACATGGTATCAGAGCCCAAGGTTCAAATTCTGGTGGACCTAGAAAAGTGGATACGGACATACCTCAAACCCGAGTAATGGGGGCCCGAGAAAGGCGCTTATTATCGGTCCGAGTGAGGGATCGAGGAGGTGTGTTAAGATCCATGTGGTCCTTGGATTGAAGGGGAGATTGTTGGAGATACAATCCAAGTCCCACATCGGAAGTTTGATGGGACAATCAATAATATATAAAGGTTAGGGCCAATCCACTAATTGCCAATTGGTTTTTAGTTGGAAGCCCAGAATTAGCCCAAATTTAACAAACGATACATACTAGCAATCGGTCTACCATTCTACATATATATATATATGTAGATATGTCCCTGTTGAGAGACGGCAAGAGCAGAATCAAACATGAGTGTAAGTGTGAGATAGACAACGAATATTTGTCTTAAGCAAGTTGGTGGTAGGGGCACACAATTAATAAGGGAATACTCACTACATATTACATATAATTGATAGATATATTATCACCGAAAGCTGAAATCCTGGTGTTGGTTTATTCATTCTTCTTTTTAGCCTAAGGATATATTATTTACTCAATGTATAGTGAGGTCTAGCTAGGGAGAATCGGGCTTTGATAAATTGACAAGCCCATATTGCTTCTTCTGCAGTATTTGGCTTTAAAATCATGTCTATTATTTGTTGGTATATCAAAGCATATTTATCAAAAGTGAAATACCTTTGAATAGCTGTGAAACAAGTTATACGGACAATTATAACGGATACTCCAGAAATTTCCAAATTAGCATTAGTTAGTAACTATTTTATCCTTGCCTAACTATATAAAGTAATAAAACTAATTACAATTTGAAATCAAAATTATAATACGATCGCATGTAGCGTCAATCAAATGCTTATATTAAATTTTTAATATTAAAATTGTGTTATTTTTGGGACTTTGGAAATTGTGTGCTAAATTTTGTAACAAAAGCTATTTGAGAATTGCCCTATTTAAAAAAAAACTATGTAGTGACCAATTATTTATCCATTGAATAAAATGAAAATCACTCCTAATTGTCGTTTCTGTTAATTGACGTTCATATGGACGTTAGCTTGTACCTAAAGTAAGGGACACAAACATGCATTCGCTATATGCTTTTCGTTGGTCTCTTCAAAATCCTATAATCGACAACATATGTAAATTATTTTCTGCGTGATTAACGTACTGATCTTAATATGTTTATATTCGTCATAAAAAGCGTAGGACACATCCATTATACGGCCCATGTGCTAAGTATTCATGAAAACACTCGCGTAGCTTCACTCGCTTGTCATGAGATTCTGTAATGGGAAACTGTTCATTTATCTATCTGACACAGAGATTCGAAGTCGTTAACCTCTCGAGTCTCGAATCGTATGCTTGATTTACTGTTATCGTACCATTTTTCAATTTTATAGCTTCAAAATAAATACTCCCTCCGTTCCTAGATATTTGATGTTCTAGAGTTTTAGTTTGTTCCACAAAGTTTGATTTTTTAGATTTTTGTTTTATTTTTTATTGATTAAAATTAATATATCGTAAACTTCAAGACGTAATGATTAACTGTTTTCTAATACTATTGGTTCAAAGTTTTTAAAAAATGTTTAGTATAAAAAAGTAATTGATTAATAATTAAATAATGATTGTTTCTTAATATATGTGAAAACTCTAAAACATCAATCTTTTAGGAATAGAGAGAGGAAGAGAAATCATTTATTTGTTTGAGAAAAAAAAAAAAAAATCATTTATTTATTACAACTTGTTCAGCCAAAACAGAACATTAACAAATGGTCTTTTTCTCGCAAAGCTGCTTTAATTCTTCGGAGGGAATCTGAATTTTTCTTTAATTATTTCCTGTTCAAAGAAAAAGCGACCAGTCCAAAGACTTTCACTACTTGCCTTCCTATAAATAGCCCAAGCAGATCATCGAGTCTTCTAACGAACAAAAAAACATACACTAAAGCTACATATTCTTTAAGATACATAATTTCTCGATTGTCCTGAGCCCTCAGATCAAAATCTGACCATGGACAAGGTGATGAGAATGTCATCGGAGAAAGGAGTCGTAATCTTCACGAAAAGCTCATGCTGTCTCTGCTACGCCGTGCAAATCCTTTTCCGTGACCTTAGGGTTCAACCAACAATCCACGAGATCGACAACGATCCTGACTGCCGAGAGATTGAGAAGGCCTTAGTTCGTCTTGGCTGCGCCAACGCGGTTCCTGCGGTCTTTGTAAGTGGCAAGCTCGTGGGTTCGACCAACGATGTCATGTCGCTTCACCTAAGTGGCTCTCTCGTTCCCTTGATCAAGCCGTATCAGTCATTTCATAACTAGAAAAACAATCGATGCATAAGAAAGATAATTAGTATACGTTAATTGGATAGTGAGAATAATGATGGAAAGATATCACGTAAATGTGTATCAGGTTCTTATTTATATCGAGTTTAGCTTATGTCTAAGAAATTAATTAGCTAGCTTTGTATTTCCAGCTTAACTAATCGGTGGATGTACTGATCTATGTGTGTTATCTATTTAATGGAAAAATTATTGATCAAATGTTATACTGTATTTCGTTTTAATTTTTGCCTTTCTTATAATACTAATCGACTATTATCACGTTTCTGAATGAGCTTAATAACATTAATCTGGAGGTCGTTTATAATGATATCGAATGAAAAATAGGAGGTCGTTTATAAATATTTCTATGTTTCAAACGAAATGTGTCTAGTGAGTATATTAAGATATTTAAATATAGGTCCACAAATATGATAAACCAAAGAGACCATGACATTTTCCCAACCCCTAGCTTTACAAGTCACAATGACTCGGTAGAAGAAGATCTCGAGCGGTCCAATATCAAAATCCTAGAAGTGTTTATTTTTCCATCTACCTCTCAATCTCATATTACAAAATACGTAAGAACATGTATGAATATTGAATCTGACGACTACAAATAAGTGTTATGTTTTAGGAACAGTTATTCATTTATTCTCCATGCTCACTTTATATCATGATAACGAAGCACACAATTCTCTTTCATCTTCTTTTTTTCATAATCTTTTCGATTTTCATTCGTAAACTACTAGTAAGATGACTTTGAAAATGGAATTGCTCTTGCACAAACAAACACCAATAATTTCTATCAGAATTCGACAAAAATATATATATGAAATAAGAAAACCAGAGTTATGTATAAAAACCTATCGATCGAGATGAATAAAAAACAAAGCATAAGTAGTATTATACTTTAAGGTGATAGATGATTGGTGGCAAAAAAAAGGAAAGGGAAAAGGAGGAATAGCTAGGGGGGCTTTGCAAGATGTGTGGAATAGCTTTACTTTAACTTCCGAGTTGTTTGGGAGAATCTAATTGTAATTGGTAAGGAAGGAAAGTCTAGTCTTTTTATGGACGTGTAACAACTACCTTCACTTCCTGTCTCTGTCGGATCCAAATATTCTCTGACTGGCGCGTGATAAAAGCATACCCACTTCTCTCTCTCTCTCTTCGTATCTCATCACAACACATCCACGATCCAACAATTTACGTAGCTATGATCTCCTAAACGTCCCATTTTTACAAAAATTAATCGACCGTCTAATTAACTTTCTACACGTTTTTAAAGTTCATTCATGGCAACGTAAACAACAAAGTGTGTTTTTTTTTTTTTTTTTTTTTTTGTTATCCGCCGGTTAATGAAGGAATGGGGAACATCCAATAATAAATTTACACGTGTATATATTAATGGGTTTAGGCCGGCCGACTCTGTAATTAGGTTGGAGCTGATCATGAACCCTAATTAATAGATTCCCGATGGGTAGTGGTGCTAGTGCTAATCACCAGTCAGACTCGATGGAAGCAGCAGATTCTTCGATTCCCAGAGACAAAGACTTTGGCAAATTCCAATTCGGGTTATTATCTTCCTTCGATTCGATTGATTTCTGGGAATCTCTCTGATTCCTGATTTTCTTCTTTGTTTCTCTGTTATCGATCAGATGCGAGCACTACAAGAGACGATGTAAAATCAAAGCTCCTTGCTGCAATCTCATCTTCCCATGCCGCCACTGCCACAACGACGCTGCGGTCCCCTCTCCTAATTTGCTAGTTTAATCAAACAACGAACCTTGCTCTCTCTAGTCTTTTAGAACATGCATGCTTTTTTTCTTGTTTCAGAATTCTTTATCTGACCCTAAAGAACGACATGATTTGGTCCGCCAAAACGTCAAACAGGTTTGATTAAAACCACACTCTTGTGTTTCAATCTCTCTTAAGGTAGTATATAAGGAAATTGGATTCTCTGTGTTTTGTTTTTTCAGGTTGTTTGTTCAATATGTCAAACTGAGCAAGAGGTAGGTTGATGATTTTTATTCTTTATCTGCAAAAATTCTTTTTCACTAATTCATATTTATTTGGGTAATCATCCTGACTACAAAATTTTAGGTTGCCCAAGTCTGCTCGAATTGTGGCGTCAATATGGGGGCATACTTTTGCGATATCTGCAAGTTCTTTGACGACGATGTGAGCTTTGGATCCTTTCATTCTATATGTGATTATGTTTCAACTGCTATGAGTCACTTTGTTGGTTCCTGAAAGTATCTCGCCGTTGTTATGTTTGCAGACCTCGAAAGAACAGTTTCATTGTGATGACTGTGGAATTTGTAGGTGAGGTGTTTGAGATATAGACATCTTGTGCTACGTAACAGTCATATTTTTAGCTTAATCTTGTGGTCTTTATTAATTTTCAGAGTTGGTGGGCGTGACAAATTCTTTCATTGCCAGAACTGTGGTATGTGCCTTTATCAACTTGCATGTGTTTGATTCTGTTTTTCCTCTTTAAAGCAAGTTCTAGATACATTGGTGGTGTCTAAGATTGCGAGTCGTCTCTATCAAATGTGCTTTAGGAACATAAGAATCTATTCGACAAGTGACAATTGTAGTGTAAAATGAAATCTTTGAATTTGTTGCACATACAGGTTTTATCCTTATCGAGCTGTATTGTAGCCTTATCGAGCTGTATTGTAGCTAAGTATCAGATGTCTAATAGCCTATGAGTCTATAACTAGTTTCACAGTAAATAAATTATTTTCTCTAACTATAGAATCTTGTGTGGATAGTTATTATACAATAGTTTTAGTTATCTCATATGTTGTTACGAAACTCCCTTGTAAATATTGCAGGAGCTTGCTATGCAATGGGCTTGCGCGATAAACACTCGTGCATTGAGAACTCCACAAAAAATTCTTGTCCTGTTTGTTATGAGGTTTGTTTGAATGGAATCAATTTTGGTTGATCTCTTGTTCTATATTGTTAGTGATTACTGATTAGATTCAAAAGATCATATTGTTTTTTGGATCAACCTCGCAGTATCTATTTGATTCGGTAAAAGCCGCACATGTGATGAAATGTGGTCATACTATGCATATTGATTGCTTCGAACAAATGATCAATGAAAACCAGTAAATTCTCCATCAATCTCATTCGTTCCTCACAATATCAAATTTGGATTTCTTATAATTACCAATGTTCTCTCTCTCAGATACCGATGCCCCATTTGTTCCAAGTCAATGTTGGATATGTCTCATTCGTGGCAATTATTAGATCTTGAGGTAATAATCAACTTTTGGATTTGTTGTATTTCAATGAAGTAAAGACCAACCAACGTTCTTTTTACAGATAAGCGCAACAGAGATGCCTGTTGAGTATAACTTTAAGGTAATGTCTATAAATCCAACGTTGTGTCACCTCGTGGTTTGATTTCCTTGTGTTCATGGTTTTACATCCGCCAAGAAACTATCTGCAGGTTTCAATTCTCTGCAATGACTGCAACAAGGGGAGTAAAGCTATGTTCCACATTTTGGGACACAAGTGCGGTGATTGTGGTTCATACAACACTCGGAGAATCTCAACGCCACAAGATCCAGTGAGTGAAACAGAGTGATCATTTTCTGAAGCGAACTCTTCTTGATTGGATTTGTCCGTCATTGGTCCAACATAGAGCGATAGGGCTCGGTGTTCTGCTTGTCGCATAAAGTGATCCGGCAAAACCATTGGGTTTGGTCGGTTCATATTGAATCACAACTTTAAAGTGTGAAAAGAAATTGAATACGGTATTTATACAAACAAGACCAAATGACCTCAAACATAAGAACAAAACAATTTACATTTTTAACATAATTTTATAATCTTCCTTTCATAAAGCATATAAAACTATAAAAGACTCGGATGAGCTCTGTTTGTCGAGACATTAACAATTTCTGAGAATGTAAATTTCCATACTAATGGGCCGTATAGAATATTAATGTGCCTAGTTTTATAATGGAAAGCCACAAAGTAATGGTTTAAACGATAAAAACAAATATGAAACAAAAGCTAAAGAAGGAATCGCGCTAACAATACTCTCCCTTTCTTACCCTTTTTCCCCTTAAAGCTAAAACCAGAGTTCTTGTTCTTGCCCTAAACATTTGAAACTGAAAATATTACCGATATAAATGGTAGGCCTGGGCTTTCGGTTAACCGTTCGGTTATCGGTTGGGTCCATTCGGTTTCGGTTCTTTCGGTTTCAAAATTTAGTATCCATTCGGATATTTTGAAATTTCGGTTCGGTTTCGGTTCTTTCGGTTTTAAAATTTAGTATCCATTCGGTTGTTTTGCTTAGGATAGTTTTGGATATTTCGGTTATTTTTGAGTATTTTTGGATATTTTTGGATATATTTCGGTTATTTTTGAGTATTTTTTACTATTTTTATATATTTTTCAAGTATTTTTGATTATTTGGTCTATATATAACTAATTATTTTGAAAATATAATTGTATTTCGGGTATTTCGGTTACCCAAAATATTTCGGTTCGGTACCGATTCGGTTACGGTTATTTCGGTTATAGAATTTAGTATCCATTCGGTTATTTTCAAATTTTCGGTTCGGTTCGGTTCGATTTTTTTTGCTTCGGTTTCGGTTCGGTACATTCGGTTCGATTTATTTGCCCAGGCCTAATAAATGGTATCTGTGTTGGGCATCATGGAAAATGAAAATTTGAAAAAGCCCATGTCATATCGTTCATATAAAAAACAAAAGTTCCATTATATTGTATCCTATCACTCTGGTTTGACGATGATGCTCTTCCAAGTATCAACACAAGACCTAAAAACAGAGCAAGATTCTCTTGTTTCTAATTATGGTGATAAAGAGAGTGTAGGGACCTGAGAAGAAAGAAGTGGGTGCTGTTCCAAAACCGAAAAGGCTGCAAACAGTTCATTAAGCGGACAAAGGAAATGGCAAAGACAACAAAGAGAGAGAGAGATATCAAACAATTAAAAGGATAAAAGAGTCCCAAACAAGTAGAACAGTTACATTTTTGACATTGTCTTTTAAAAAATCTCTTATCCTCTTAAGAAAAATACCCCACCAGGATCTCTCAGTGTAAACAAACATACAACAATAAAAAATTCTTACATAAATAGAACAAAGCTCTCTTAGATCTCTCTCTCTCTCTCTCTCCACTTATTCATTGCTCATGAGCTTGATGGTTATATGAAGCAGCCGAGAATCAAATTATTGGCGACCGAGAGCTCTCTCATGTTCCTAAACCGGAACACGATTACATGGGATGATGAACAAGGATTAATGAAAAATGTACCTCGTTTATTTGTCTTATAATCCGTTAGTAGTGATGATTTTCCTGGAAACCTCATTGTTGAGTCTTGGTCCATGTTCCAGACGAAGCCAGGCATGTCAAACCGAGGACCAGCCAATGTTCGGTATATGAACACTCTCTCAACAGGGCAGCTCTCTGGTCTCGAGTCCGGTGGACCCCGTTCATCGATGACTTCCACATTCAGCTTTGGCATCTTCTGTCCTAATAACTTGCAGGCTCCAAAACTCACGGAACAAGAAGACATCCAAAGGGATCGCATTGTCTCCAGCTTAGAAGCATTGGCCAAAAGCGCCTTGTCTCCAAACTGGCAGTCCCTTATCTCTAGTTTCCTCAGGCTATCGCACCCCGACAAAACATGATGCATGCCTAAGTCACTGTCTCCTGCAAATGCCACTGAGAGCATTTCCATCTTCTTGGCATATGTCCCAATGTATTCAAAAACCTTGTCGGTCAAGAGGCCAGATAGAGAGAGGCGACGGAGATCTTTGCAGTGCTCTACGATGGCTCCAAATCCAACATCAAGTGGCTCTAGAGTCAGATAGTCTGGAGCTTTTGGCTCAATGATGCACAAACGGAAGCGAGTCATGTTGGGACGGTTCCTAGCAATGGTTATCAATGCAGCATTGGTCATTTGACGGCAGAAGTAGAGAACCGACTCGAGTTTTGGACAGCCCATGGAGACGGAGACAAGCCCCTGTTCCGTCAATGCCACATTTGGTTCCATGACAAAAGGCTCAGATGGAAACACTCTGAGCTCGCGTAGGTCCTTGCAGGTTGAAGCAAGCACCTCAAGACCAGCATCCTCGATGTAGTCAAGCACCTGTAGTCAATAATAAGTCAGATCACAGTTATAATAAGAAAACTATACCATGCTGTAAAATGACCTAGAAATTTCAAAACTCATGCGTTAAATTGTATGTTAATATGGACTCACCCAGAGGCGCTGCAGTTTTGGGCATTGACTAAGTAGCTTGACAAGATCATAGCTCTGGACTGTTGCATAACTCAGATTCAAAGTTGTAAGCCGACTGCAAACTGAATAAACAGCTGGAAGATAGGCAGGAACAGCATCCCAAAATCCAGATAAGCACTTCAAATCCTTGCATCCAGAGAGCGCTACCGATAAACCAGAGTAAACATCTGGTCGCACTTCTGCAGTGTACCCACCAGTGCCCAATTCCTCCAATTGAGGAGCTCTTTGAAGTAAAGTAGCCAATTTTTCAAGGGGAACAGCTCGGTTAAGCTTGAGAGACTTGAGATTGGGACACCTAGTCACCAACCTTTCCAGAGCAGAGAAACTGACCTCAGATGCTAAGCATGAGATATTGAGTGATACCAAAGATGTGTAAGTATCTGGGAAATGGCTAAGCCAGTGGCCACTAATATCGTCAACCTCACTCTCTCGTAAATCAAGTTCTTTCAGATTCCTGCATAAGAATCACATAATTAGCATCGAGTGACCCACATTATACAAGTTGCAGAACATAAACATTGCTACAAAAGAGACCTTAATAAATAAATAAAATCATGTGCATAATTGTGATTAAAGTTGTATTTGATACAATGTAGATAGATCACTTTGGGAAACTATATAAGCATAGAACAATAACAAATAACTAAAAAAAATCACATGGAAGCATAGTGAGAGATGCTAAAACAGAGCCAAAGAGAGGAAAGAAGGGGAATCCGAAAACAGATCTAAGTTTCCCAACAAGGTAAAAAAAGAAACCACAAAAGGAAAAGTAAAAGAAAAGGGAACACACACAAAGCCAAATTGACTAGATTTCCCACCTCAGGAGATTCACTGAGAGCGAATAATCCAGGAATAAATAGATATATACCACCGTCAAGTAAGAGATAAAAGAGTGGCTATAATAAGAATTTTCAGTAACGTGATTAAAACATTTATCTTTTAGATACGCTAAAATCTTGACCCAAAAAAAAAAAAAAAAAAGAACAGAGTAATATCAGCAGGAACAAGGCAGCAAAACATCTATGCCCAGATCAAATTACTCACGTAGTAAGATTGAATTTACAAATCACATATCAAACAGTTTATTATTAATTCAAACCAGTTATGATTCTTCCAAAAGCAAAAGGGAATCTTCTTCTTGATGAAAGAATACCTGCAAGTGGCAGCGATAGCAGCGAGACCATCGGTGGAGAAGCCTTCGCAGGAAGAAAGCACAAGAACCTTGAAATTCTTAAAGGACTTGGCTATGAGCTCCAAGCAATCGTCGGTCACCACCATCCTCTTCAGCCTTATCTCTTCAAGCCACGTGTAAGACGACGACATAGCCTCAATCCATGGATACACGTAACCTCCCCATCCGTCAGGTACCAAATTAAAGTCAGCAAAGTGAGGTTTTCCCTTGAGCTCCACGGATCTTACTTTCGGGAACCTCCTAATCACCGTCGCTGGACTCACGGCGTAACAGTTCCCGATGAAGACTTTCCTCCTGCACCACCGCTCGATCTCGTACCATGACTTGCACACCAGAGAGACTGAGTTCCTATCCTTATCCAGCTGAATAAACGAGAATACATGCTCAAGCACCTCTTCTGGGAACGACAAGGCTATTCGCTTCTGCATTGCGCCCAAATAACCTCGAGATCTCAATGATCCAACCACAATAAAAAAAGTTTGAGGAAGAGTTGAACAAGTAGTATATATTTATATCCGAAGGTTAGATCTGAGGCGCCATTGACGGAGATAATCTAGTTTCAAAGAAGAAGAAGCAGAAACAAAGATGAAGAAGAGAGAGAGAGTGGGGAAGAGAAGAGAAGGATAGGTACGGGAAGGAGAAGGAGGTCAAGTTAAAAAAAAAAAAAAGGCAACTATGGTTGGGTTTAATGTTAACCATGGTCAAACATATCCATGTGACCCTTTTCGGTGATTGTGATTGTCGATTCTGATGATGACACGTGTACTGTAAACTTCAAATACCAGCCGTCCGATTGAATGGTAGCGGGAGATTATCTTATCGACTGTGCAGCCGCAGAAAACGGGACGAGATATTTGAGAGGGGGTCGGCTTCTCTCATAATATCGCGAGAAGAAGGTGAATTGATAGGGTGTGGTAAGGTGTAGGGGAAGAGGGAATCTAATGATACGCGATGCACGGCTGGATATGAGGGGAAGCCCCGTAAATTGCGGGGACCACAACAGAATGTTAAAAAATAATGAAATGATCTGACGGTAACAAAAGCTATTACTGTTATTTATGATGACATCACAACCGTCCAATCATGTGTTCTGATGTGGAATCTGAGAGCATCTATCTCCTCCTATTACTATTTATTTTCATGTTTATTTATTTACCCACCGCTTGGATAAATTAATCATGTGTTTTGATGTGGAATCACACTTTCATTTTCTATTTTCTGGTAAAATCTATACTAATATAATCGCAGCACTTTTTGTGACGGGTGAGTAAAAAAGCTTTCGGATATATTGGATATCCGACTCATTTTAAAAATTCATTCACAAAAAATTTATTGGGTCGGATTATATTTAACCCAATTCATACACCGGATATTCCATATTTAATAATTTAGATTTTTAGAAGATTTGATTAAGATTTATAATTATGATTCTCCTATCATCTTTGTTTGATTTGTTTTTAACTGTTTTGAATCATCATATAATACATAAAGTAAAAAAAATCAATTTTTTTTCTGCATATACTGTGATTCGAAATTTTAAAAACGGACATATATTTTCCAATTGACGAAAATGTGTGTTCAACGTTCTACATCGATTAAAATATTTAGACAATGATTCAGAATCATATCATAAATAAGAACATTAATAAAATAAATGAGTTTTTTGGCGGGATGGGTTTGGCGGGACGGGTTTTTGAATCAACAATAATAAAAAGATTAAAATATCATTAATCCGCCGCTTCAATACGGATTTAATCCTTTTTTTTAATACAAATCACAGGACGGGTTAAGAAATTACGTAACGGGTTATATTTCGGAAATGATTTATATGGCGGACGAATTTGAATCAATATTTATATACCGCTTTAATACGGGTTAAATCCTCAGTTTATTAATAATTATCTCGTGAACTCGTGGTATACCGTTACTTAATAACAATTGTAAACTATAATATAAATAAATATGTTATAAGGAGATACATTTTACAAAATATTTTTATACTAACTTTAAAATTAAATCATCCCGCGGTGTACCGCGGATTAAAATCTAGTCTAGTAGTAATAAATTTGACTAAATTGTATCCTTTCTCATAGCATTAAAGTGTTAATAAAAAGACAGTTGAATGATGATTTAACATAACATGAATCAGGGTTTTTGAGTATAATTTGTGGGATTGGATAAAACATGATTTGTATGGTTTTGGGCTGAATAATGTTTAATTAAAATAGAAAGTATTGTGCAAACAGTAAATGTGAGGGAAGTATCCAATAATTTAAAGTGAACAACTTTTATGAGTAGAGAAAATAAAAGGAAAAAAGAAAGAGAGAATGGATACTGAAAATTTTGAATAAAGTACAGAAGAAAGAAAAAAAGTGCAGCGTCGCATTTTAATCACGACCGTCAGATCTGGGACCCCTTTTTTTAACAGCAGTGTACGGACATATATACACAACCGTGACTTCAAATAATACTAATAAGTACAGTTATTAATTAATTTAACTCGTCTGAGTGTAATAAACGTATAAAACTAAATTATTTCGGGCTCTGTCGCAAGCACAACGGGTTAATCACAAAAAAGGGAAAAGAAATGGGTTAATGAATTGACGACAATACCCTAGTTCTCATGAAGCGTAGCACTATTATGTAGAGAGTTATACTCCCTCTGTTTTTTTATAAGTGATGTTTTAAAAGAATACACATCGATTAAAAAATTATTTAATTTTTGTTTATTTCTAAACTAAAACATTATTTATTATCTAATCAACCAATAAAAAAACAATCTACAGAATATAAATCATCAAAATCAATAAATAAAATAATTAATTTTGTATTGAAAACTGATAACATCATCTACTTAAGAACAAAATTAGAAACTTAAAATATCACTTTTTTTTTTTTTTTTTTACAGCAAAATATCACTTATTAAAAAACAGAAGGAATATGAATTAGTAGTACATAGAAGGAAGAGTATTATAAAGAAAAAAAAAAAGAGAAGAAGAGAGAAACAGTGAATGATGGGCTTTGCAGTGTCTGAGCATGGAGTTGATAGGTCTGTCCTCTCCTAACTAAAAAACTTGTCACATTATCAAACTGTTCTATCTATCTCATCCTGACCGTTGATCCACTTACCCTACTATTTAAATTTTTTTTTACTAGTTTTCTTTTCGAATGTACTGTTGATTAGTTTTTGTACCAAACAAAAAAAAAAAAAATCTAAAATTTATCATGAAAATTTAGTTTCTGATTATTTTCTGGCGGAACTTGTGTTTAGAATTGATATAGTACATACGATGATTTTTTTTTAAATGTAATTAAGTGCTCAGAAATTTAGGTAGTAACGAAGAAAGAGATCATTAGGAAAAAACAAAGAGGGCTGATGATAGGTCAGATGGGAGAAGTGGGGAGCTGAGTTGTCCTGCACGTAATACGCTGAGTTTTTTAATTATAAGTTTTAATGTCGTCAGAAAAAGGGAAACTAGTTTAATTAACTTTGATATACTATAGTACTATATAAGAGGTCATTGATTAATTGATTATTAATTTGAAGGATATGATTAGAATAATAATCCCACGCATGGCTCCCCCGCGAATCTCTCTTATTTCCCCTCTCGGGTTTCGTACTCAAACTAGCTTGCTCTTTGCTGTTTATTATCCCTTAATTATCTCCCTACTAATACTACTGTTTTTTTTTTTTTTTCCATAATACTAATACTACTGTTTGATGTAAGATAGATGATGAGTGATAATGCGATTAATGAAGAGGTGGTGTACAAGTAAAGTGGCACGTGATTTAAAAAGCTAAATTGGATTATGTCTTGATTATAATGACCTCCCCATTAGTGGAAGCCATCCTTCTTTTTCCATTTATATTAATATTGTTCTCTTCTCTATATCGTTTCATGATTTGTCAAATTCTGACCAATTATAATTCTGATATCTTCGCTTTGTTATTTCATGTCCCTCCGAATCACGATTTTACTAGTAACATTTTCCGCATTTAATTTCTAGCCTTTTCTATGTTATTTTATTCTCCATATTGCAAAAATACGTCACGCAATTCATTATTAGCTTTTGTAAATTGATATTGGATGGTTCATGGTTACGCATGAAAACCACATCATTCTAAGGAAGAAGACAGTAGGTAATAACTTTAGTCAACGCACTCTGGTTACTGGTTTCTTCCGACGTTTCTATACATATCATTTTAAGTTAGAATGATAAATGGATTAGCAAAAAATATGAAGGAGCGATAAATGGAAAAGCTTTGACCAGAAATAATAAAAAAAGGAAAGATAAATGGATGCTAAAAAAAAAAAGGGAATATTGTTGATTTGGGCATTTTTTGCCCCAAAAATTTAAGAAATGGAATGGATATCAGGTCTTCACGTTTTAGGCATTTCTTGAGTAAGTGTTATTACTAATCTATCCTTTCCTTTTGTACAATCTACTCATTGTTTCTTCTTCTCTGACCACAACCACCGTATTTCTCCGATGACAATTTTGATTTTCCGGCCACAACCATTATTGCTTTTTGAAGAAGAAAACTAAACCCTAGGATAATATTTAGTAAACCCAAGGGCTTCTATCATAAACTCTTATCAAATCAAACTTCTAATTCATATTTAAATCTAAACCAAATTAAAAAAAATTACATGTTTGCAATTGACAAATCTTGAAGAAAATCAAGCGAGACGATTGAAGCTCTTCACGGCGAGACGATTGAAGCTTTGACGGCGATCGTCACCATAATCGATTCGGAGCTCACCATCGTCATCGTTACCGGATCTCATCGGAGATCTAATCAGCGTCACCACAATCTCGTTCACTGGATCTCATCATCGTCATCACCGGATCGGTATCTTATACGTGCCCAGATCAATATGAATTTCACTCCTCAAAATTTTGAATCGAAATCG
The DNA here is from genome assembly GCF_000004255.2 of Arabidopsis lyrata subsp. lyrata. Taxonomy (NCBI): domain Eukaryota; kingdom Viridiplantae; phylum Streptophyta; class Magnoliopsida; order Brassicales; family Brassicaceae; genus Arabidopsis; species Arabidopsis lyrata. The sequence continues at coordinate 20,997,637 of NW_003302551.1, forward strand.
TAGATCCGAGGTCGTAGTGAAAATCTCTTTCCAAATTAGATAGAAGCTCAAAATTTCGTTTGATTTTGTGTAGCTAAAAGGAAATTTGGCTTGGGAGAGAGAAAGATAACAGAGGCGAGAAGAGAGAAAGAGAGATAACAGAGGTTGAGGATGTGAGAAGGGGAGGGTAAAAATGTCTTTTCCCTTATAGTAGAAATTCCTAAATACGTAAGACCTTGCAATCAGTCCTAAATTGATAATTTTCCTGGGGAAAAAGCCCATTCCCGTAATTAATTCAAAAAAAAAATCGACAAACTGATAAAAAGAAAGTGTACGGTAATTATGTTCTCATTAGTTAGAAAGCCCAATGGGCCGAGCTAGTGGGGCCATAAAGTAGGGTGGGGGTGAGTAGGTGGGGTGGACGTCGAGTCTTCTCTTGCCGTTCATGTTTTGTCCAATCACATTTTCTTCTGCTTTATCAAATATAATAATTATTCTATGGTCTCTAATAGTGTGTCATGGGTTTGCAATATAGAAGAAATCTTGAACGAAATGATCAAAATATAACAAATTTGCCAACCCTTTATATATCATCGATTACATCTTTTTTTTTTTTTTTTTTTTTAATTTGCCATTGGACGATAAGAAGAGTAGTCAACTAGAATTATTGAACGAGAGAAAGAGAGTCATTGAATGAAACTGAAGTTAAAAAATCAAAAGGGAATTTAAATTTCCCAAAAGTTACACAAATCTTATTATTATCATTTGTCTTTTTTTTTTTTTTTTTAAGTTGGTCCAATGTTCAGTCTCTCTTTTTTATCCAATGGAGTAAAACTAACGTGCGTGTTAGAAAGTCATTGGTGGGTTCTTTAACGTTGACGGAAACTTTTCGCAATCATAACTCCTTTAAACAAAAACTAAATAAGCATGTATAATCATTTACATTACACGTGTCTCTTCAAAGTTCACAATCTCTTAATTATCATCACACCGGCTATATCTCAGTATCTACAGTGTACTTCTATATTTCACGTAAGTATTAGTATACTATTTGTTAATTTGCGATCCAATTCACATTTCATACACTTTTTCGAAATTTTAAAGCTGATTGTTAGAGTATTGTCTTTAGAAAATTTGATATTAATAAACAGGTTGTGACTTTAAAGAAAAGGAAAAAAATCTTCCCCATTTTAATTTGTATATAGCCGTTGTCTCATAATCTAAAATTAATATATTGTGAAAACAGGCCATGAGATAAACATGTTTTTTTTTTATGATTCAACGAACCAGACATAATTTTATTACTCATGGTTTATTAAATACTATGTTAGTAAAGAAATATTAAGTTAATCCAATATGAATATATTTTAGAGTATTGGTTTGGTGGTTCCACTAAATGACAAATGTATTAGGTTTGATTCATGTTCAATTAAATCTTGTACTTAATATGAAGCATTAATTTGTTTTTTTCTTTCTATCTAAAGAGATTTGAAGTGATTAGAGCTGTAATTGTACGGGCTATAAAGAAAAACAATCAGCAACACATATGTAAATCCAAATTATAAAAAGAAACTATATTTAATTCCAAAATTATAGTCTCGTGGAAAATTCGCTATAATTTTTTTCTGTAGAATGCTATCACTACAAAAAAAAAAGAGTGTATTGCATCACTTAAATTACATCACAAAACTAAGTGATATTATTTTAAATTATTTATTTATAAATGAAGCAAATATATGACCTAACATCAATTATATTAATTGATGTTATAATTAACTAATTTTACATCAATTAAATAAATTGATTGAATTTTTATTAGTTTGCATCACTTTTAAAAAAATTGATACAAAATATATATTTACATCATTTAGATAATTGATGTATCTATTAATATTTGGTAAAATCACTTTTCAAAATGATACAAATCTTACATCAATAGAAACTGATGTAAAATTGTATTAAGGAGGCATTTTTAAATTGTCTCACATCGACAACTTCTTAAGAAGGGATAAGAATCTATCCTTTATAAATAGGTTAACCCATTTTCTAATAATTGAGTATAGTGGTCTCACGAAATCTTAAGTCAAATAATTTATTTGAATGATATTGTTGACGTTTAAATTTATTCTTAGAATAAGATTATAATTAAAATAATTTTCTTATTAAATAATAAAAATAATTATTATAAATTTTACAATTATTAAAATCACTAATGAAATTTGACACTAGTTTTAGTATCAATTATTTATAAATGATGAAAATATTAACATCATTTATACAAAGTGATTTAAAAAGGTAACATCATTTTTTGTAATTGATACAAAATTAACATCAATTATAAAAACTGATGCAAATATTATGTATAATTACATCAGTTGTCAACAAAATGATGTAAATTATTTGCATCATTAATTTTTAAATCATTTACTTAAGTGATGTAAACTTCTCAATTATATCAATTATATCAATTCTTTTACATCAATTATAAGTAATACAAATATTCAAAATAAGTGATATAAAATGATCTTTTTTTTTGTAGTTTATCAACCTGTTTTATAAAATAAAGGGCTATATTAATTTAAATCCACAATTGACCAAATAATTAGATTTAAATCCATGGTAATTTGAAAATTAGAAAAGTAGGAAAGAGAAAGAAAATGTAAACCAAAAATATCCTTCTTTTTTGGATTAATTACTAAAATGCCACTGATTAAAATAAGGTTAATATGTGGGTGACACTGTTCATTTCGACATGATAATATGCAGATGACACATGCTAAATAATTTAGTATCGCGATAAGTTATAAATTATATGTTAATATAAAATAATAACGTGCTAACATATTACATATCTGAATAATATTTGTATGAACATGGTAAAATATTCTATATATGGATAATATTTATATTAACATGTAACTTATACAACGTATGCTCAAATTTATCATATTAAATCGTTGACTATTTGATTGGTATCAACTAATTTATATTAAAACCTGTTTATTTACTCTAATAATTAATTATAACCGTTAACTTATATATTAGCATACTTATTTATAATGATAATTTAGTTATCATGTTTAACTTATACGTTAGCATTTTTGTATGTGTTGCTAATTAAATTGTTACCCATATAACAAAATCGAACCCAGAAAAATGAGACAATAGTCGTTGCTGCCAATGATACCAATTTCCCTCTTTTGCTCAATAAACCTCATCAAAACCCAGCTAACAAATTATTCATTCACAATTCTGCTGGGTTTCGAAATTACCACCGAGATTTGAAACTACCATTGTGTCTTGGTTTCAACCTTCATGGAATCGAAGTCGGGACAACCAAAATCGACCGGTTCTCTCTGTCACAAAATCAAATCGACCATTATCATTTTTAAACACAGCTTGAACCATGACGAATGTGACATTGATCGTTTTCCACCGACAAAATCTATTCTTCTCCCTTGATTTTTGTTTTCGCCGAATTAAAACTACCATTGTCACAAGTCAACCACACAACTCACGAATTTGCTTATCCGGCCAGCTTTGGCTCTCTGCAATTTTGTTTCTGAAACCATTTTAATTTTTTTGTTGAATTTTTATGGGTTTAGATTGCAGTAGAAACCGAAGAGAGAAATGAAAGAGAAAGAGAGACATGAAAGAGAAAGAGAGATACATTAGGGATTAGATTGTCATTATGACATATACAGTAAATGTCAAAAAGTGGTGAGGAGAGAGAACTAAATAACGAGTCATCTATGATCATAGATTATAGATTCCCTAAAATAAACTAGAATTACAAGTCTAGCTTCATACACGCAAAAGTCAAAACGTTTACAATGAACAACTTGTGTTTTGTCGAAGCGGCCATCTCAAAATTATAGCGTTCTAATCTACCACAATATATATCATATTTAAACTTATAATTTATATTTACATCATAAAAAATGTAAATTTGATATGAATCACGCATATCATTATGATAATTCATATTTCATACCATATAAATTAGGTATTTTTCTCATTCGAGCATCTTATTAAAATTCATTTGAATAACGAAAATAACTTAAAATACCCGCACACACACACACAAAATAATTGATTCGTTATTGATCGTGATCTATGAGCAAGCGTACTCAAAATACCCGCATACACACACAAAATAATTGATTCGTTATTGATCGTGATCTTTGAGCAAGCGTACTCCTTCTCTAATCATCTACTATAAATGTTGATGGGCTACATGGTCACAATCTCGGGAAAAGGGGATTTTCATACCCGTACTATTGGGACCGTGGATTTTTATACCTCGACATTTTTGTAGTGTATTTTCCAACCCAAACTGAAATAAAATTTGAATTTCATACCTGTATTTGATAAATCGTGCAAAAAACGAAGTCAATCTAATGGGTGTTAGTCAACTCCGTTACGATGATGAGTCATCGTACACGTGTACGCTGACGTGTATCCCATACGACGTCGTTTTAATAATTGTTCTCAAAAGTTTAAATTTTTTGCAAAATCAGGGATTCGAACCCATGACCCTTGGCCACACATCAAGCACCTTTACCAATTCATCCCACAACTCTAATCGAACATTCCCCAATCATTTTAATTTATAAACCTTAATAGTTGTGTGTTTGGAAATAAAATTTTATTTGGATATTACATCAAAAGTAATAATATCTAATAGATATGAGTGAATTTATTTATTGTCAATGGATTTTAAATTAGAAAGACCCACAAACTAAATATGATATCGAAATTCTATTTGTTAAATCAAAGTAAAATAGTCAAATAATGATTTACTACCGGTCTTGATATAAGAGTTGGCTCAAAATAGTTTGATAAAAGAATATTTTTCTTGAATTCAAAAGTTAAAAAGCAAGAAACTTGACACATTTCTTTAATTTTCTTAACATATTAATCATATATAAATGATGATGGACATGAGTTGAAAAGCAAGAAACTTGACACATTTCTTGAATTTTCGTTAATGTACCCCTGATTATTTCAGTAACTCTCATTCTCTTCACATGTATTATACTAACGTATCTTTCATGTTTGATACGTGCCAGTGGCCACGTATACCTACATATTGACATATACGTATCTACACACTCAGAGAAAATCTTATACAGTACATGCATATATATGAAAGTCGACTATTTAACTGGAGAACACTTGAAATACAGCAGCCTTAAAAAGATCCAAAGAGAGAGTGTAGGGTGGTGAAAACAGATAAGGAAGCCGATCGAGTACATATGAAAACAAACACAGCATAACATTAAAATTGAAGTTACAAGAAAGCATTTACCACGTTTGCTACATCCTACACGAAGGGAAAAAAAATCTGGATCACTGATCATATTGATATATAATTTGATTGCATGGTTTAGAAGATTAACGCGGAGCAAAGAGAGCAACAGCATTTGCCACTATTGTAAAGTTTTATGGGACCAGTTTTATTTATGTCTTTTTTTATTAATACTTTTGCTGCTACTGAACTATCAATTTCGTTTGGAAAATATTATAGTAGCTTAAAGCATTTAATTTTGAAATATATCTGTCTGAATAATTATATAGATTTGATTCAATAAATGGCGTGATCGAGGAATGTGGTCCTCCAAGAGACACACACTATATAATTTTCTCAGTCTTTCCTTTTTGGACCATTTAATTTTCATGTAAATTGGACCACTTATCTCGTATTATCCCCATCTAATCTAGTATCAGATCACTTCACGTATTACCTAATTAGCTCTGAACGATTTGTGTCATCTGTCTATTAATACAATGATAGTTTCCTATGTATTATAACACGGGCCTTATGAAAGCCCATTAGGATATGCGTGTAAAGCATCGGCCCACTAATTTTAAAATTTCTTTTAAGAACAAAAAAAAAAACTTCGAGCAAAATTGGAATTTTAGAAACGATTGGATGATTTTTCAAAATTGGTAGCTTCTCCAACTTTCTGCGTATAGCCGTTAACTACCAAATCACAATTGTCGGGTTCGTGTATAGGCTCACAATGTAACGCTTGTAATTTATGCATGCACGTAAAGTATGTTTGTATTATTAAATAATGAATGGATTGGATTATATATGTGATTTCTGATAACCTGATGAGTGGTGCTACATTATTATAGCATGAGACAAGCTAACCCTCATATCTTCGACACTTGGACGTACCTAAATGATGTTTGGTCTTTCATTCATTATGCAATCATATAGATAATAACACCAAACCCAATTTTAGGAAGATTGTTGGATCATTGTTTTGTTAGGAATACTAGTTAATAAGAACTGAAAATACTATTCATATTGCTAAGATAACTGTTCAAGTATATATGGATCATTTTTTTATTTCATATGAATTAGATTAATTTGTTTATCAGAATTGAACATTACTATAACATTACACCAAAAAAAAAAAGAATTGAACATTACTATCTTTATTTTATTGTTATCATTTTCCACTATTATATACTCCATCTGTATTTGAAAAAATGTCGTTTCAACTGTTTTTGGGTGAATTAAGAAAGGACACAGAATTACAAAACTAACCTTATGAGAAACGATTATTTACAATTATATTTTATATTTTTTAAATCAATTAAGAAAGGACACAGAATTTTATGAAAATCGATTCGTATCTGTAGTTTTGGTAATTTAGACTGATTAATTATGATCAATTGATTGAGGGTAATTTAGAAAATTTTATGCAAAAGTTTTTAAAATGATAACTAATTAAAAACACAGAAAAAAGGCTAGAACGACATTTATTCAAATACGGAGGGAGTATGATTTACTATATCCCTTATAAAAGATTACTATTTATATAAAAAGTCACACCTTCTAGAAGCCGAATCCCAGATAAGTTGCATACAATCTCTTTGTCTTTTTTAGTTTATATTATAATTAAAAAATCTCTTTATTAAAGCGGCCAAGAAATCTGATTTAGCAACGTTATATATCTCTTCTCATATATACACATGTACATGTAAAGAGAGATTCATTTGTGTGTTGTGCTTGTGTTTTTGTAATATTCCAGGAAAGGAAAAAAAAATCAAATAATGAACATGACAAAGAACAACGTCGTTGAAGTGTCACCATTTTTGTTCATGGAAGCATCTGCAGATTCCGAGACGACCCATCAGGAACGTGGACACGATGGAGATGATGTGAAAGGTCGTGAAGAATGTGGTGAAGATGCTGAGTCATGCAGGTGCGAGACGTCAACGAGTCAAAGGACGAGTAGGTCAACGGATTTTGACCCGGTTGAAGAAGAAGCTGACGTCGCCGGAGAAAATGAAGATGACGATGAGGAAGACGGAGAGGTGAATAGTTATGGGAGAGACGGCGAAAAGCTGACAGTTGATTCATCTTCGAGGTTGATGAGTGAGATTGAAAAAAGTCGAATGTTTTGGGAAGCTTGTTTGGCTTCTTAATACGTACAGTATATATGTTATATATTCTGTATTATTCTACATTAAGTTATAGACTTATAATCGGTTACGTGTTTGAATGTATTGATGAGATACATCTGTTGTAAATTTGGAGTAGTAATATACATGTGATTTCCCGACTTATAGCGTATAGATGTTTTTCTTTTTCCCTTTTGTTCCGTTTATCTAATGTCTCATCATATACCATGCACTAGTTTCCGGTTAAAATTTGAAAGGCAAGAAAAGCAATCGAGAGAGAAGAAAAAAAGAAGTTGTCGACCCTATGGGCTAACTAGTAAAAAGCCCATTAAAGCTAAGTGTGTGTAAAAGGAAAACTCTCGCTTCACTAAACGTCGCCGTTTAGGCAATCATCGTCCCTTTAGTTTTTTTGGTCTTCTCGATGCTTCCTTAATCTGGGAAACTAGCTTCTTCGAATCTCAGAGCTAGCTTTTCTTCTCTAATTGGTAGACGAAACTCCTAAGTATATACCTTCCAAAAACCCTCACTTCAAGTATTTGTTCTTCCTCTCTTTGGTTTCGTTTTTTTCTCCCTCAAATTTCTGGGATTTGTTTTGAACGAAGAAGATGACGATGCTGAGAATCCGAAGCAGAGATGGATTGGAGAGAGTGAGCGTAGATGGACCTCATATTACAGTCTCCCAACTCAAAACCCTAATCCAAGATCAGCTTCAGATCCCTATCCATAACCAAACCTTATCCACCAATCGAAACCTTCTCCTCGCCAAAACCCCTGCTGATTTCCTAGGGTTCACCGACATGGCCGATCCAAACCTCCGAATCTCGTCTCTCAATCTCGCCCACGGCTCTATGCTCTTCCTTGCTTACGAAGGTGAGCGCACGATTCGTGGTGGTCCTGCCGTTACACCTGCTGGTTCCTTCGGGAGGAAGATGACCGTTGAAGATCTAATCGCTCGGCAGATGCGCGTCGGTCGCCAGGAGAAGTCTCACTGCGATTCCGTCTCGTTCGATCGCGATTGCGCCAACGCGTTTCAGCATTACGTCAACGAGTCGCTTGCCTTCGCTGTCAAACGCGGTGGATTCATGTACGGTAACGTCTCTGAGGAAGGTCAGGTTGAGGTGAATTTCATCTACGAGCCACCGCAGCAAGGGATGGAGGATAATCTGATTCTGATGAGAGACTCTGAGGAAGAGAAACGTGTTGATGCTATTGCTTTAGGGTTAGGGATGAGGAGAGTTGGGTTTATATTCAACCAGACTGTGACTCAGGACAAGAAGGAGTACACTTTGTCTAACGTTGAGGTGTTGCTCGCGGCGCAGCTTCACGCCGAGAGCGAATTGAAGGAGTGGGTCACTGCGGTTGTGAAGCTTGAGATCAATGAGGATGGTGCCGCTGATGTTCACTTCGAGGCGTTTCAGATGAGTGATATGTGCGTTAGGTTGTTTAAAGAAGGATGGTTCGAGACTGAGATTGGATCCGAGGATGATCCCAAGCTCTCCAAGTTGAAGAAAGAGGTTGTTGTTGGAGTCAAGGACGTTAAAGAAGTCGATAATGATTTCTTCCTTGTTCTCGTCAAGATCTTGGATCATCAGGTTCGTTTTTCTACCTTTTTTTAGCATATGGAATCACAGTTTAGGTGGGAACTTGGTGGTAATTGATTGGTGATAGGAATCAACGGATGATAGATAACTTGTGAAATTTTAATCTCTGCGATTTTCTGGTATGAGTGCAGAGCTTGATTAGCCTTTGCTAGGAAGAACAAGTTTTATTTAGATTTGACTGTTATGAATTTACAAGTATCATGATTGTTTTGTTTATGTTGATGTATAATTGTGTATTTGGTTGTGCAGGGATCGCTGTCGTGTACCTTCCCTATAGAGAACCGGAACATTCAAACAACAATGCGGGCTTTGAAAACGCACATGGAGCGAGCAAGGAGCCTCCCATTTGTGAAGAGGATCTCTGATTTTCATCTGCTTCTCTTTGTGGCTCAGTTTCTAGACGTATCATCCGACGTCCCTGCGTTGGCTGAGTGCGTCCGTCTTCAGTCTCATGTCCCTGAGGGTTATGAGTTGCTCATCGACTCCATGGCCAATACTTGTTAAATTTTACAAGTCTGTGTGTTCATATCCTCTCCTTCAGATTTGTGTACAACTTTTACTTCTTCCCTTAAATTTAAAACTAAAGGAGAAAGATTTAGAAAAGTTAAGTTCTTAATTAAGTGGTACTTTTTATTGGATTATCCTGTTCAAAGTTCCATGAAACACGTACTAGTTATATTTCACAGATAAGTTGTTGTATTAAAAACGATGTGTTGGAGATGCGGGGGATCGAACCCCGTGCCTCTCGCATGCAAAGCGAGCGCTCTACCATTTGAGCTACATCCCCATTTGATATTATGTCGCCGAGCTTTACAAAATAAAATCAACGTAATATTAAAAATTGGATTGTTCCTAGGGCTGGGCTTTTAAACCGAACCGAATGTACCGAACCGAAACCGAAGCAAAAAAAACCGAACCGAACCGAAAATTTGAAAATAACCGAATGGATACTAAATTTGATAACCGAAATAACCGTAACCGAATCGGTACCGAACCGAAATACCCGAAATACAATTATATTTTCGAAATAATTAGTTATTTATTGACCAAATAATCAAAAATACTTGAAAAATCTATAAAAATAGTAAAAATACTCAAAAATAACCAAAAAATATTCGAAAATACTCAAAAATAACCGAAATATCGGAAAATATCCTAAGCAAAATAACCGAATGGATACTAAATTTTAAAACCGAAAGAACCGGAACCAAACCGAAACCGAACCGAAATTTCAAAATATCCGAATAGATACTAAATTTTAAAACCGAAAGAACCGAAAACCGAATGGATCCAACCGATAACCAAACGGATAACCGAAAGCCCAGGCCTATTTGTTCCAGTCCAACTTCTGTCTTAAAGCCCAAACCTTCGATGTTGGACGGTTGCTTTTCATGACAAAAAACGACAACTTAAGAGCGGACAGCAAACAAAATACTTTTTGTCGTCTTCTTTCACTTTTGAAAATTTATCCCAAAATCAAAAAGTCTGATAGTGGGGAAGACTTGGGTTAAAAAGCTCGTTCAACACACATTAGTCTGTCTATTTCATTTTTTTTATTATTTTTTAAGGGAGCTCGAGATAAGCATATCTCCATTGAATTATCATGCTTACAAAACTGATGATAGTATTGAAATATTTTATTTAAATGTACATTTTCTTGGTCTTTGATACTTTGTTATATACCATAATCCATTTATTTCTTTATTTTCAGAATCAAAACCTATACATGACGAAATTTCAAAAGTGTAACTAGAATCTCTATGAGGGAAATGAATTATTGGACATACTCGACCAAATCTCTACGAATCAGGGAAGAAACCCTAATTCATTTGAACTATTATTGTTAGTTGATGAATATCTCTGAATAAATGCGTAGTCAAACATTGAAGTTTCGAATATTAGTGTTTCTTCCAAAGCCTGATTAATTGAGTTCCATATTATTTCCCTTCCCAAACGATAGTGGAAGAAAATACTAATTAATGAGCGAAAGTTTTATTCATTTTGGAAAGGTAAGGAGTGGAAAATGTGAGCACACGCACCAAAAAAGACAAAATAGATGACGACAAAATTAAGAAAGCCTCATATAGACACGCGAATCATATACCTTAGCGTGTTCTCCTTTTGATCCTCTTTTTTTTTTTGGTTGATTGCTTTAGTTAAAAAAAAGAAATGGAATTTTAATTCAAAAAATTAATCAACATCACCTTCTAAAAAGCTAAACCGTCCCATATTATTTTAACTCTTTATATATATTTAAATATTCTTATATTATAAATTTTTTATTGATTTTAAATATATAAATTATAATATTTAAAATTTCTTAAAAACTCGTTCCGTTATATAACTTTGTCTACCAATATAACCCGTCTCGTATTATTGTAACTCTTTATATAGGTACAAATGTTCATAATATTATAAACTTTTTATTGTTTTTAAATATTTGAATTATATTATTTAAAATTTTTTAAAAGTTTAAATTTAACATTTCCGATAAAATGAAGCAGGTAAACCAAAAAAATAAAATGAAACGGTATATAATTTTAAATTTGGATGCTTATTAAGTTGAGCTTTTTGTTCATTCTTGAATTCATTTTGATCTAATTTATAATATGATTCTGAATCAATATTTAAACATTTTAGCCAATATGGCACGTTGAACAAATACCTTTTCATCAATTGGGTAAATATATATCCGTTTTAAAAAATTTGAATCCCAATATAACGATTCAAAACAGTTTAAAAATGACAAACAAAGATGATATGAGAATTATATTTCTAAATCTTAACCAAATCTTCTAAATATTTATATTATTAATATAGAATATCCGGTTCATAATTTCGGATATGTTTTGACCCGATCCAATAAAGATATGAACTATCCGGTGTAAGATTTATGAAGGAAATTTTTATCTGGTCGGATACCAAATTTGTCGGATAATAATTGAACCCATCCGCTAAAAATTTACACTACAAAATACTAGTATAGATTGTGATAACAAATTACAAAACAAGAGACGTGCGAAAATAAAAAAACTAAGTATCCGTTTCATATTTATCAATTTGTCGGTCTATAGAGGAGATTATTTTAATCTAATCATACTTTCATTCACATTTCGTTATATGTTTTTTTTTTTAAGAGAAACGGTCTAAGAATTATTTCAGAATACATTTTAGGTATTACATGCGAAACACCAAATGCCCAAACATAATACTATAGCTTTTAAGTCGTTATGTCCAATTACCTCTTAATATTTGTATGTAGTTGTAAAAATACTAAGGCTCCGACTGGTAACCATTAAAAGAACAAAAAGAAATTGATAAAAAAGAACAATGCGGAATGGAACAAACAATTTTTGAGGAACGAAAAGGAAAAGATGCAGAGAATGTATAAAATGTACTATTATGATGAATGGTAACCAAACAATAAAATTATCTTTAAAGATATATTAAATAGTAAATAAATCAAATTTCAATGAAAACTACTAAATATTTTTTATATTTATTTAATTTTATATTTAATTTGAAACTAAAATTTGTGAACTAAATTTATATATATCATTTTAAATAATAATATTTAATATTAACATAAAATAAAATTGAAAGAGTAATTTAAAATATATTATTCTTGTACAATATAAACATTTTTAAATTTATTTTGCTATTTATATAATTTTCAAATGAAGACTTAAGAGTAATTCAGCATGAAATTCTTATCAAAAATATTCTTTCTGTTAATATATTGTGAAGATATGAAAATTATTATATAATAAAATACAAATATTATTGATAAATATTATTTTTTCTTTATTTTAAAATAAAAACTAATTTTAATATTTGTTTTTTTTGTTCCTCATCAAATTTGGAGAGAAATATTTTTTTTTCTAGTGTTCTTCTTTTGGTGAGGAATATAGAGGAATGATGTGGAAAAAATATTACTTGTAAATGGTAAAAATATCGAGGAACAAACTTCCCACGAAAACAGAACTATCATTGTGGGGAGCGTTACATTCTTTTTGATTTTTTTCCTAAATTATAGTTACCAATTAAAGCTTAGGAAAATTAAGTTGTATCGGGACAAAACAACGGCTGAGATCTACTGTTTTGGTCCCATCATCGAGAGATTCATGGTTCTGATTTGTCAAATCCAAGAGATAGACCAAAAAGCAACATTATAGGACCTATCTTGTAAATTAACGTCGTTATTTTTTATTTTTTGGGTTCGCAGCGCAGCCACCAAAGTAGGACCTGTTCCTCAGTTCCCTTACGTTTTAACTAACCTTGATTTTTTTTTAATTTAATTGTTGATTAATTGTTCGGATTCTAACACCCGCAAAACTTTCGTTGAACCTTCTTTTGAATAATCATAACTCCATTAAATTTAATTCATACGTAGTTGTTTAATTTGATCAATATTGCGGTTTTATGTCCTAATGCATTGAATCTCCAGTTTAAACAAGGGTAATTTATTATGCTAGAGAGATAAGGAAGAGAGAAAAGAGGACCTTTGGGTATAGTCAGAAGGTTTTGTCTTTTTGACAGAGAGTTACTGGCGTGTGACGGCCACGCGCTTTTTGTCACACCACGACAAAATCTTAAAGCCCATTCCCACATTCCACCTAATGGGCCCGTATTAAGTTTTTTTTTTAAACAAGTCAAAGGATTTGAATTGGAGCGGCCGATTTATATATTTTCCAAGCGATATTTTCTCCAAATAAGAGGATTTAAAATGACAAGTCAAATGTGGAAGTCCCTTTCGTTCATTGGTTGATCAAGGGTTGATTAATGTTTCTATACCAAGAAGTATGGGTTCGAATCCTAGATATAATGATTTATTAACAAATTTGCAGATTAGTGGAAGCAAGTGTGCAAGAAATTTCCAGCAATGTACAATTATAGCCGTTCGCCAAGATTTTATGCCGAAAAGGAAGTGTCGCCAGATCGTGGATCATTGAAAATATTCATCAAGATCACAAAAAAGAAAGTATAGTCTATCGTGAAAGTATGCAAACATGAGACATATACAATTGATTTAATAGAATCGTAAAAAGCAGTTGAAAAATGAGTAAATGACAGAACACGATCAGAAGTCAAAACCTAAGAAGTACAAAATAGCTAAAATTAATTATATACACACATATTTCGAATTAACGTATTAAAAATAAAGCAACATATGATAAGTAAAGTCGTACGTTCAATGATATTATGAGGTTTATTCTTTTCACTTTTGAAAAAACCTATAATTGTATTATTATTAATATTTAGAAAAGAAATAAAACGCACAAAAGAAAAAAACTAAAGAGAAGTGAAAATCCAAGGTTGAAAGAGAGGGTCCCTGACAGAAGGCATGATGTCATCCGCCCAAAATAGAACACGTTTAGACAGTAGTGGCAATTACTCGTAAAATTTGCATAGAGGACGAGGGTAGTTTCGGGACATCACATATGTTTTAATTAACCAAAAGAAAACAACACAACCCTTTTGTCGCCACATGCCATGGCGTTGGTCGCACGCTGGATAGCCTTTTTTTTTTGGTTTGTCACCTTCCCTTAAAAATTAAATTAATTCTCTAATCTATTAATTTTACAATTTGCATTCACATTTATATAATAAAACAAACCAAAATAAGCTCTCTTTGTCTTTCACCCATCACAAGTCACAACCATCAAATTATAAAAAAAAAAAGAAAAACAAGATCCAAAACTTTATGTTAGAAATTTTCTCTTTATCTTTTTAAATAGTTTAAAGCTGGCCTTACCATAACTTTTTTTTTGTATTATATATCATTAGATGATGAATGATCTTTTCGATCAACTTTCTTTTCTTTTCTTGTGAATACGTGCTTAAAATTCGTTTCATGTCACATGGAACCAATTGACAAATGGAACAGTATAAAATTATGAAGAGTATAATTGAAAAGAAAATATCACAAAATGCTAGTAGAATAGAAAGAAATCGTGGAATGTAAAAGGAAGAATATATATATATATATATATATATATATATATATATATACATACTCGTAGACAACAAAACCAAAGAAAAATGCAAGAAAATAAATAATTGGGCATTAAGTGCAATGTCACAAAATGACAAAATTGTATAATATGATTAAAAAACCACATAGCCACATAATATTGTTTTGTGCCAACGTATAAATAACGTGAAAAAAGAAAAAAGAAAATCCGTAATAAAAAAAAGGGAGGGAGGGAGGTGGTCAAAAGGAGCACTAATGAGAGAGTGTCAGGACTGGCGTGTCCATTAGCCAATTGTAATCCCTTCTCTCTCTCTTCACATGACACCGTGGCGGTCTCTTTTGTTTTTTTAAACACGTATTTTTTCATATTGATATTATTAATACTACTAATATTTATTTATTCGACTATTATTTATAAATGTTTTTTTTTTTTTAATGTGCCGACTAAAATCAATTTTACCTTATCGTCCGTCGTCCGTCGACAAAATTTATTTATTTATTTATTTAAAAAAAAGAAAAAAGAATGGATTAGTAGAAGGAGAGAAGGAAACAGTAAAAAAGGGAGGGTCCATTGGTCTTCCTTGTTCATTTCCTAATAACCTCTCTCTATCTCTCTCACCTTTGACTCTCTCTTTCTCTCACTACTACTACTACCATCAACGAGCCCCAGCTCTCTCTGTCTCTCTCTCTCTCTCTGGTTTCTCTGTACTTGCCTTGCTATCTTCTTTTCTCCAGCTCTCTTTTTCTCTTTTCTGGGTTTGTTTTTAAATCTTCTTCTTCCATCTCCACTGCTTAATAACCTCCCCGGCTGCCGATAGAGTGAGGGAGAGAGTCAATTACTGGTATGAGTTCTTCGTTTCATTGAAATTATACACAACAACAAGATTACAAATATTTGCTCCAACTATGGCTGGTGGAAACGAAGTCAACCTTAACGAATGCAAGGTACTTACTTTCTCCTCTCATCCCAAAAACTCTCCCTTTTTTGCCATTTTTGTTTTCTTCTTCCTTGCCCTCGGTTTATTTGCTTCTCTTCAATTGAAGATCATATAGATTCACCTGTACGGATGAATTTTGTTTTTCTTCCAAAAAAAAAATCTAAGACGTCCCATCATATCCTCTCTAATGTTTTTATTTTTATTTTTTTGCTCTCTGTAGAGAATTGTCCCACTCAACACATGGGTCCTCATTTCCAATTTCAAGCTTGCTTACAAAGTCCTCCGTCGTCCTGACGGTTCCTTCAACCGCGACCTCGCCGAGTTTCTTGACCGTAAAGTTCCCGCTAACACTTTCCCTGTCGACGGCGTTTTCTCCTTCGACCACGTCGACTCTACCACTAACCTTCTCACCAGAATCTACCAACCTGCGTCTCTCCTTGACCTGACCCGTCACGGAACCCTCGAGCTTACCAAACCTCTCAGCACTACGGAGATCGTCCCTGTCCTCATTTTCTTCCATGGAGGTAGCTTCACTCATTCCTCGGCCAATAGTGCCATCTACGACACTTTCTGCCGACGCCTTGTCACCATTTGCGGTGTTGTTGTTGTCTCTGTTGATTACCGGAGATCGCCTGAGCATCGCTACCCTTGTGCTTACGACGATGGATGGAATGCTCTCAAATGGGTCAAGTCCAGAGTCTGGCTTCAGAGTGGTAAAGACTCCAATGTTTATGTTTATTTGGCTGGAGATAGCTCAGGAGGCAACATAGCTCACAATGTTGCTGTCAGAGCAACGAAAGAAGGAGTCAAAGTGTTGGGGAACATTCTTCTTCACCCAATGTTTGGTGGACAAG
Source organism: Arabidopsis lyrata subsp. lyrata (assembly GCF_000004255.2). Taxonomy (NCBI): domain Eukaryota; kingdom Viridiplantae; phylum Streptophyta; class Magnoliopsida; order Brassicales; family Brassicaceae; genus Arabidopsis; species Arabidopsis lyrata. The sequence goes on from NW_003302551.1 coordinate 21,014,405, forward strand.
AGAGGACTGAGTCTGAGAAGAGCCTTGATGGCAAATACTTTGTGACTATACAGGATCGAGATTGGTATTGGAGGGCTTTTTTACCTGAAGGTGAAGATAGAGATCATCCAGCATGTAATCCCTTTGGCCCGAGAGGTCAAAGCCTTAGAGGTGTCAACTTTCCCAAGAGTCTTGTCGTTGTGGCTGGTTTAGATCTTGTTCAGGATTGGCAATTAGCTTACGTGGATGGCCTTAAGAAGAATGGTCTTGAAGTGAATCTCTTGTATTTGAAACAAGCTACCATCGGGTTTTACTTCTTGCCTAACAATGATCACTTTCATTGTCTTATGGAAGAGTTGAAAAAGTTTGTGCACCCCATAGAGGATTCTCAAAGCAAGTCAAGTCCTTTGCTTCTTACTCCGTAGGAACAACAACAACAAGGTCTAGTCATGTTGCTGATATATACATAAAGAGAAGAAGAAAGAGGATCGGTTTGTTTTGCCTATATATCTATGATGGGGTTTTGTACAGTTTCCACAAGTGTTGTCTAGTGTTTAGTAGCGTTTCTTTTGTGTTCCTTGGTCTCCGGAAGCATAATATCTTCTGGCTTGTTGTGAGATCTCATGGTTGCGCCTGACGAGAGACCACTTCGGTTATCGGCATCTATCGGTTTAGGGCTATACCGGGACATTGTACTTTGTTTGCGTACTAGTATGGGTAGACTTTAATTAGCTCTAGCTAGAGTACAGAGGGTAAATTACAAGACAACTAACTTGTCTTCAACATGTTGTGAAAAAAACTTATCCTTGGTGTGGATTTGTATGTTGATATTAACTTTGCTTTCTCATGCTATTAATAGAAACAGTATGTCTTTGTGGTTGTAGTTTCCCACCTTCTTCTTCTTGTTTTAGTTCATGCATTAAAAACTTTTTGGCTTACAAAAGACAAATCTCTTTAAACCCCTATTTTTCCTTGTTAGCCTCCCAAATTCGAACTCTCCAAGCAATTGCTCTATCTTTGCTACAATTGTGAAAAGAAAACAAAAATAAGAAAGATCCAAAGGTCTGAGTGAAAACCCTAGGGAGACATGTGGCAATGGCGTTGGAGTGAAGTGTAAAGAAAGAAAGAAGAGGAAATAAGTGTGAAAGAAGAGAAAAGACAAGTGTTGTGTGTGCATTTGTGGCAAAAGCTTCACAATGCCAAAACCAATCCCCCCATCCACCCAAATGAGAAAAAAGCTTATAATTCACAACCAAAATTAATATATAATTTAATGATTGAACAAAAATGTCAAAATCATCTATCGTTTTTTTTTTCTTTTGTATTCCATTATTATTAGTTTTTGTTTTTCCTTGGCATCTTTTGCCTTATTGCCTCTTTTATGTGCATGTATTTTATTTAGTATTTTTGGAGTTTCTCTGTTAGTGGTTATGAACTTTGGGAGCATCAACATGGACCCCCTCTTAGAGAAAACAATCTCTTTTGTCCACATATGTTTGTTTCTATATATTTCTACATATCTTTATAAATAGTAATTCTTTTATTATACAGTATATATACTTAATTTTGTGATGCCAAGTGGTAGGGACATCAAGGCTTGGAGAAGAAAAGGAAAAGCGATTTATTTTTCTCCTTTGTTTAGTTAGTTGTCTTCTTTTTTTTTTTTTTTTTTTTTTTTGTCAATATTAGTTGTCTTCTTTTAAATAATGATACAGGTAACTTCTTACTTTGAATATAATTTTTTTTTTCCCCGATTAACATTGACTTTTCTAGTCCTAGCCTAAGCTACATGGAATCGGAAGCGGGTATGGGGAAGCGGGTACGTTAAGAAACGCAGAAGCGATTTTTTTGGAAAAAATAGGAATCGGGTACGTTTTGGAAGCGTATATACAACAAATAAATATATAAATTATAAAATATTGTAAATTTATAAGTTATAGTCAAATTAAAAAGTTTAGGCATTTTAATTATTACATACAAATCAGAATCAAAACTACACACAGATAAAAGTATTATAATTTTAGTAATACGATATTTAAAAGTTTAATATTCTTGTATTCAATAAAAACATATAAGACAAATTAGGTATTAACAATAGTTGAAGTTGGGAATAAAATTGAGTCAAAACGTGGAAGAAAACAAAAATCATAAAAACAGTTGGGCCTCAATGGTTTAAACAATTGGGCCAAGGTAAAATAAAAAGCGAACAATCTACGTGGAAAAATAAGTCGTCTTCTTCGTTTGGATCTGGTCGAGAACCACGATTCCGATTCAAAAATCACGATTCCAACTCAGAATCGTGCACTCCCACAACGTTTCCAATCGTCACTTTTTCAGAATCGCGCTTCCCTTGCGATTCCAAGCGCTTCCGGACGCTTCCGCTTCCGTTTCCGATTCCGGAGCAGGAATCGGAACTTAGCCGGCGATTCCATGCAACGTAGGTCCTAGCATCTTTCAAAATTTTGTAATACTTTTATTTTTAAAATCTTGTCAAAGTATTTATGACCAAACTTTTGGCTCATTGATGCGTGCGTGACAAAGACTCTCTCGTTTGTCTTGTAATGAAATTGTCTTGGCAATTACTTAGGGAGAGTGTTTTTATTGTGTTAATAATTTCTAATAATAAATCAATAATGTTTCGTGTTTGGAAAATATATTGCATTATTGTAACAAAGGATCGCTCTCATATAGTTTTGTGGTCTTTAATTCTGACAAAAAATCTTAAATATGTTTGGTGATTTATCAGCATCTTATTTCTCCCTAATTCATTAATTTGTCGTTTACACTAAGATTCTTTCTTTTGTCAATGGATTGGCTTTGTCCTTTGTAGACTATATTCAATGCTTTAGATCCAACATTACAAATATATTAAATATTCATCATCTATTTTCAAAAGGGTTTGGTTTGAGAAGGGTATCAATAGGTTTTGGCTTTTGGATGCTACTTTTTTTTTTCTCTAGTTCACATTAGATTTTACAGAGTGCGGTGCGTTTGGTAGTGTTCGACTAACATATCCGATGTTAATGAGGTGTCGATCATGTATGTGGGAGGAAACAAAATTAAAGAAGAGGATTCTTTATTTTTTCTATAATCTCTAAATTTAGTGGTCAATTTATCGATAAACGTATACAAATATTAGTACATACAAAGAGAGATAAATACAATGATATGCATATTTTTTAATATATTAAACTCGATCAAACCATAATAACAACCCAAATCGAATAATAATTTTTTTTTTGTATGAATATTTTTCTTTTTCTTTTGGTACATCATAAACAATTAGAACACAAGAAAAAGAAATCCAGTCCACACTTCACCACAAAATAACCTGATCATAAGAGAAAAAAAAGAAGAAGAGAAAAGAGGTAAAGGGAAATAACGAGACTATAATATGGGAAGAATTTAAAGAGGAATAAATTACGGATTTTGTCCTTTTTCATAAGGGCATTTGTGGATTTTGCACTTTTTTTGAATAGTTTATGCATTTTGCCCTTTTTCATACTCCAAAAATATGATTTAACATGCGTTTCACTCGTTATGTTTGGGTTTAGTCGGTTCCATTTGTTCTTAGGGTTTAGTATTTGGTATAAAGTACGTATTTTTGGAAAAAAAAATCCTAAATACGTATATTTTTAAGTGTTAAAAAAGGGTAAAATCCGTAAACTATTCAAAAAAGGGCATTTTCGTAAGTTTTTTCCAAAAAAGGGCATTTTAAACAATAATCCCTTTAAAGAGTAGAGCTAGCTACTCTGAATGGAAAGTGAAATAGATGTGCAGAGATTTCATAGAAATGGAAGAAAAATAGAAAAAAAAAAGAAAACGAAAGAGAAGAAAGGAAAAGAAGAGACAAAGACATTGAACAACGATGCTTTTGTCTTTATTAGCCTATTAACCTAAACCCCTAGAGATTCAAACAATAAGACACGAACCTTTCTCATCTCGAATATATCAAACCCTAAAGACCATTTAACATCATCTCTCTCTCATAGCAGTATCACTTTTGCATTCATCATCAATTCGTCATCATGTTTGATTCACTCATTCACATGGTGGATCAGTCCAGAATATATAGACTGTATGCCGTTTAACGGTCTAAACGAGGACAATTTGTAGTACCTGTGTTTTCTTATTAAACAGCCTGTTCACATATCGTTATAACGTTTTGGGTATGCTTTTAATGATTGGCATTTGTCGACCGTCTGAAGGAGTCTTTTGGGCCGTGTAATGGGCTTTTGAATATCGTTCTATAAGCCCATCAAAGTAAGTACCATTGTTTGCGGGAAAGATATAGCGTTTTATGCAATTACGACCCGAAGCAGGTGAATGACCTCTCAATTAATTCAATGTTATCACCTCTCAATTGGTACTGCAGCCATTAGTTAATGTTAGAAACTAGTTTCAAAATTTTCGTAGAAAAATCTCATGCAAAAATCATTCTATGTGTTGTATGCGTATTTCCCAAAGAAATTCGGGAAAATTCCCAAAAAAAAACCTCATGTATTTTTTATTTGGACGTTTAATACCCAATTGTTTTCGGTTGGAAGAAAAATACACATACTAATAAAATTGTGCGATTTAATACCCAAATAATTAAATGTTGTTATTTTCATACTCACGAATTCACAACAAAAAAATATTCTAATTTTACCCTTACCATCTCAATTAATTATTAACTTTTAAATAACGTGGTATTATTTTTTATTTAAATAAAAATTAAATTTTTAATGTTTTATTTTATGTTGCCTAAAAAATAAATTTTAAATTTATATAATTAATTTATTTTAAAATTAAACATAAAAATTAGCAGAAAATCAAAAATATTAAAATAGTCATTTGTACAATCTTATTCCGTCTTTGCAATGTCAAATAGACGTTTCCTCTTCGATTCTAATTTTTTCGATTAATATCTACGAGAATTACCGGTAAACAATCTCCGTCGTCCTCTTTTGCAACCATCAAATTCGATAACCGTTCACAATCTCCTTTTAGTCCTATCCAAAATCTTCATCGCCAATAAAACTAATTTGATTTGATTCGTCGTGATGCATATGATATCAATGAGCATCAATATGAACTTTTTCTTCGTCGTGAGAAACTCTCTATTCGAATATAAATCATTCACGAATGAAACTATTTTCGACAAAATCTCAATCCGAATCTCATCGTCTCTCTCAAGATTTATCAATTCATAAAAATGGCTAATTTTATTTTTTACTTTTTCTAAATTTTTTGCTAATTAATTTTATTTTTAATTTTTAAAAATTAAATATTTGTAAAATAAACTGCAAATTATTTTGAAATTTTTTTTGGGATAACAAAGAAATGAGATATTAATAAAATTAATTTTTATTTAAATAAAAACTATTGTCGCGTAATCTAAAAGTTAATAATTAATTGAGATAGTAAGGGTAAAATTGGAATTTAATTTTTGTTGTGAGATCGTGAGTATGAAAATAACAACATTTAATTGTTTGGATATTAAATCGCACAGTTTTATTAATATATGTATTTTTTTCCAACCAAAAACAATTGTGTATTAAACGTCCAGATAAAAAATAATTAAGGTTTTTTTTGGAATTTTCCCAAAGAAATTCATATGAATAAGATTTGTTCACAAGGACAGTGGTTAACGCCGTTAGAAGGCGTCAACGTTTACAAACGACCGTTAAATAAGTAAATACTGATCACAGTTTGCCACGCTGGCAAAACTTCTCGCAGAGGGCCCACCAAATACTATAAATCTCGTTATAAGGCCCAAAAAAAAAACGAAAATGCAGAGTTGCGATCATAGAGAGAACAAGGAAGGAAGAGCGGTTATGTTAATCATGACGTCATCCTCTACGATTCTCACCGGAGAAGACGATGAAGAACACCGCACGCCGTCTTCGGCAGAGGACGACACGCCTACGCATTCTCATCGACGGCGGTGGAGCACTCCGGTGAATTCCGGAGGGGAATCTCTTCAGAGCTTCTCCGTGAGCAGATCTCTATCAGATCACGAGAATCCCGACGACGAGTGCAGCAGGGAACATAGAGGTGTGTCTGGAGTTAATCTTGACGAATATTTCTCGTGCTCATCGGAAAATAACAGTTATAGTTTCTATCTAGGAGGGAAGATATCGCCGTGGGGACCGTATGGACCGCCGCTGCTAACGGAGTCGTCGAGATCAAACGCGCCGTCGCCGCGTGGAGAAGAGAGGAGAGGAAGAAGCGTGACGAAGAAGCGAGATCTGCCACCATTTTTGACGACACTGGATTGTAACGGACGGCCGAGATTTCATCACAGGAGAGTGAGAAGCGAAGGAAGGCTAGAGATTGCCAGCGTGGCAGTAGATTCACCGGAGATCGTTAGTGTTCGGGGAAGAGAAGGACTAAGAATCGGAACAGTGAGAATCAGTCAACAAAACGACGAAGGAGAAGATGATGATGATGAGAAACAGAATCACTGATCTTCCTCGTAGAATTTTGATTTTTTCTGCTAATTTTCCGGGAAAAATCCAAGTTGTAATACTGATCCGTTAGAGAAAAAAAAGAAGGGCATTATGGGCTTTACTATTTAGGCCCATATTAATATTTTTGCTAAAAAAACCTGGCCCAAAGTCATGCGCGTACGCCGACGTGTTAATTAATGATTTGTCCGTTACAGTGATACTTTCACACAGGCTGTGCTATTATCATATCAATGTTCGAAGGAGGTCTATTTGAGAGTTAGAGAAGCATCAATTTTGGGGGACACAAGATTTGGAGAATACTTTGTTCGTCTTACTAAAAGGGGGAAGTGAGATGGAGGAAGACGAGATCGCAAAACCAGCGAAACCAAAAGCCAAGGTACTCTAACAACAGTTACTTATATATATATTTTGTTGGGGTTCTCTTCTTTGCGGTTTTCTTTTGTTCTTCCTCAGATGCGAACTTTCTAAGTGCATGCTTTTTCCTGTCTCTGGGGATCTCACTTATCTTATTATTGATTAAGTAAGTTATAGAAGAAGCCATAGGAGGATTCTAGGTTTTCAATTTCAATTTTTGGTAGTTAACACGAAATCTTTGGCCTTTGGGGTTTTGGTTTTGCAAAATCTTTGGCCTTGGTTCTTGCTGGATTAGTGTCTCTCCATATCCTTGCCTTACGTTGTTATCTCTGCCACGCTCACAAGTTTTGTGGTTGTTTCACTGAGACTTAATTGCAGAAAGACACTGCGCCAGGGAGGTTAATCGATACTTATGCTGCACAATGCGAAAACTGTCACAAGTGGAGGGTCATTGATAGCCAAGAGGAGTATGAGGATATCAGAAGTAAAATGCTTGAGGACCCTTTTAACTGTCAGAAGAAACAGGGCATGTCCTGTGAAGAGCCTGCTGATCTTGACTATGACTCCTCAAGGACTTGGGTCATCGACAAGCCTGGTCTCCCCAAAACGCCTCAAGGTTTCAGGAGGAGCCTAGTTCTCAGAAAAGACTACTCTAAGATGGATACCTACTATTTTACTCCAACCGGGAAGAAGCTAAGGAGTCGCAATGAAATCGCAGCCTTTGTTGAAGCCAATCCGGAATTCAAGAACGCACCCCTCGGAGACTTCAATTTTACTGTCCCCAAGGTCATGGAAGATACTGTTCCTCCTGTTCCTAAGCTTGGCTCTCCGATTTCTACCACTACTACAGAGAAGAGCAGTTTCAAGCAGATCCAAGACTAATATGTTCTCCGTGTATCCCAATTTGTTCCCTTTTTCTATGTTCCTTCTGATAATCCCTAAAACAATGCTTCTTGAGTATGTGTAGATTTGATGCTCTCTAAAACTGTTATGAAAACATCTCTAAACTCAATTTCAAACTAAAATGTTAAATATCCCTTATTTTAATTTGGATTCTTACACCAAAAACACACACACTTATTCCTTAGAAATCCCTTCTTAAAAGATTTTAAACATTAAGTAGAAGAAGCAACAGCTCCGGGAATTCTCTCATGGCAAATCCTCATGCACCTTATAGTGAGCGGTTCCTCTTGAAGAATACTGCACGATGTCTCGCAGACTTCCTCGTTGGACGTGAAGCATCCGGACATGCATTTTTTGTAGGCCTCTGGTCCAATGTAAGATGGGCATTTTCTGTTGCAGTATGCCTGCAACTCCCCGTTAGCAACCCCATCTCCTCCTATGGACTTGGTGCGAGGGCAAACGGCCATGCATTGTTGATAGAGTCCTTCAAAGGGTTTGCAAAATGCATCGCAGAAGGGATTGGGTTCTTCTTCTTGTCGTCCACTTGTCTCTTTCTCCATCTCCATCATCATCTGTTCATTGCACCTATCTTCACACTCTTTCCTGTTGTGGATATCATGTTTGCAGTCGTGCTTGCACTGTTCCACCACCAAATCTTCTACTGCACTTGACACTGTTGCACTTTCCAACACCAGAATAGCCCAAATCAGTGAGATGACTACTAACTTTGCGTTTGTTGGTGTCATGCCTCTAGTCATGGTTAGCAGATTATAGGTTATACTATATAGAGGAGTTGGTTTGTGACATGCAAGATTCTACGGGTGTTATGGGTACGTGTTGGTCAAGATTCTTCTACCATCCACTTGTACATCATGCTTTAGCCTGTGCATAGTCGTGTCCAAATCCAACATAAGAGAAGCTCAAAAAAAACGAAAAAAGAGAGAGAGAGAGAGAGAGAGAGAGGAGACAAGTTCCAATGACTTCAATTGACCCTTGCATTGAATTTGAGATGGTGTAAGGCATATGTCCTTTTCTTCTTTATTTCTTCATTTTCTTGAATGAAAGATGGATTCATTCACACACAAAATAGTTTTAGTGGTTTTGCAAGCTATGTTTATTAGGCAAAAATGAACTTATCATGTCATCGACAATGAATTGAGAGGAAGAATCAAATCTGATATAATTTCCTTAGCATGATTTGATTCCCCAATCTGCATATCAATATAGTGAGATGAGCATGGAAAATGAAACCTGTCAATCATGGTAGGTACATTGCGAACCTAAAGGTCTTAGCTACACCTTTGAAGATAAGTTCTTGGAATTTATGCAATAAAAAGATTTCAGAATACATGTAATTTATGAAGAATGCAGCTAGTATTTTTATCGTAAAAATGAATTGATGAAAAACATAGATAGGATTCCTTAAGACAGACTATATGAAGTGAAGAAAGGAAAGTGAAGAAAGGAAAGAGTCTCTCTGTGCAAAACAGAGAAGTCATCATGTTTTTTGGCTATAAGCCTTTTCGCATCTTCGCGAGTCTACTCTCAATGAAAGCATGCGATTTCGTATTTATATCATTGAAAAGAGGCTTCGGCTTTGTCATACCAGCTCCAGTTTGAGCTACTGATCGCCTAACGCTCAGCTCACTCGCCAAGTTCTTCTTTGAGCCGTTACTTCCATTAACCAGCATGATCACCCTCTCTTTCTCCGAGCTTCTTGAGAAATTGATGGGATTTGCGTTATCCTCGGAGTCTTCTCTTTGCTTGAAATAAATTGTGATATCAGATTTTGATTCTTTCTTGATCAGTTTCTTCGTCACAGACCTATCTTCCTTGTGACCCTTCATGAGTTTAACGACCACCAACCTTAAAAGCCGGCGAAAAATGCCTCTCTTGTCATCATCTTTTCCTCTCTGCATCCTCTCTTTGTTTACATGAATGTTTAATTATGGTGTTGCTTTATTATATGAAAAAATTAGTGGGATTATGGATTTTTTTTTTTTTTCCAATTGGTTTGCTTTGATTCTACGCTTTGGGGGAAAATGTGATTGTCTTTGTCTTTTCTATATCAAAAGAAAACAGAATTTATCTAGTTTCTTCTGCATACTCTTATTTTGCTTTTAACTAAAAAGAAAATTTGCTTTTGTGCAAGTTTTTCTTCCGTTGGAGCTGGAGATTCGCTTCTTTATTGAAAGATGAAGCTCCCTTATCACTGAAAATTTTGGTTGAGTGGACGAAAACTTGAAAAGATTCTTTATACACTTAGAAGACTTGTTGATCTATAAAAGTACTTCTCATCATGTTTTCCACTTTTGTTATTGTCACGTTTCATTCCGCGTGAATCACGTGTTTTGATGATGCTTTTGACAAATTTTCTCAACGAAAGATAAAGAAACAAAAAGTTGATTGTCATTGAAACGTAAGCCCCGTTCAGTTAGTCCATTAAGGACCAGGTGAATAACTGTCGAACGGCCATGATATCATCGGCGGAGAGACCACATAAGCTCCACAAACGCGTCTCAGCCGACTGAGTCTCTCCACCGCAAGACTCTCTCGTTACAGAGGCCGCATCTCTGCGGATAGTAGCCCGGGGACTTTCCTGGGTCGGAACTTAGGCAAGCCCATTTGACCCATTCACTTCGTCCAATGACAGTTGTGTTAACTACTACTCTCCAGGTTCTTATATATAGACGTGATATTATTCTTATTACCGATGTGGGATGTTCCCTGAAACAGGCATGACATCAAACTGGGTTGATGAAGAGAAAGATTTGAATTTAACTAAGAAGATTGGACTTTAAATTTGATGGGGTGAGCCAGGCCCGCGCAGTAGTGCAACACATGGGCAACTCACAAAAGCCCAGATAGCAAGCTATCTTGATGAGCTCTTCCCCTTAAAAAATAGAGTTAATATCGTGTGGACCGATGGCCCACATATCAGATATTAAACTGATAAGAACAGATACTACACTTGATCTTAGCCAAAAGGCCGAGAAAGGTATGATATGCAAATTGGGCTCGACCTCTGATTTATACTTGGGAGAAAAGGTACACAAATATCACCTAAGCGATGTGGGAGAAAAAGGTATTAACAAAGAAATAGTCAATGACATCATCAATCTGGAGATGCCATCTGGTTCAGAAAGGACACGTCACAGCTCCGTCTTGCTTTTCTTATGGTCTTTCTTTGTACTTTTGTCTATGTTTGTTGTTTGCCTTGATCGTATATGTAAACCAAGAAGAGCTGGTGATAATTGAAGTTCAGTAAGAAGAGGATCATATTCGATGGGATTCTTTTTATAATGCAAACTCTGGTAATTCCAAAACAATATCTTTGTTTACTTGAGATCATACTGTTTCAGAAGAAATTTTAATTATCATTGAGGTTTCTGGTTAGGATGGGAAGGAAACGTAGAAACTTCTAAATAAGTTCTTCCATGGAAGATGATTCACAGAATCAAATCTGATTTCATGTTTCTAAGAAAAAGCTTGAAATTTCATAGGAGATTTAGGTAATAAGGTCACACTTTCCATTAGCTTTTGCTTCCTTCTTATAGTCACGGTCTTCCAATGTAAAAATGGTTCTAATCAAAGTCGTATACAAGACTTTACAGACAAGACTCAACGATTGTTTCTATGGATAATGGCTTTAGTAGACCAGAAGGTATAGTAGGCCAAAGGTGAGAGAGCTGTTTCAACGGCGGTCAATCTTCAAAACATGTTCTATTGGTCTCCGGCAAATAGGACAGGTCTTCACGTGCAAGGAGCATGTTAAGCAGCAGCACATATGACCACACCTACAAGAGCAAACCAAACAAAAGAAAAATCAAAGGCTATGATGTCTGATCAGTGAGTGGGTTTATGCGTTTTACAAGAAAAGCAGTGCTCTTACTTTACAAAAGTTGCGTCATACTTCTGCTCAAGGCAGATCACACAGAGATCAAGTACATCTCTATCTCTGCTTGTACTATCTAAGCTGTTCTCATGTTGAGTTTCCAATCCTGGTGAGACATTTTTGTAAGCAAAGCAATTCCAAAAATATGCAGAAAACGTTTTCACATGTTACTGCAAACTGTAATGGATACTACCTCTAGCTACTAATTTGGCTCTCTTAGCAGCTGCATCAGCAACTCTGCAACATATAGCTCAATACTTAATTTGGAATGACTAATCATTTGCAAGTATAAAGCTTTGGTTAATATGTGACATACCTTTTCCGTAACAATCGCCCCCGCCTTCTCTCTAGAATATACTCAATCACAGGCTTTGAAATCAGAATCACACCAACAACAGTTAAACCTACGTAGACATATTTGAACCTCCTGCCAAAAAGATCATTTAGACATTTTCAATCTCAGTTTTCGAGGAAGAGAATAGCCATACTGAGAAGAGAAACAACCTTAACCACTTTCCCATCGGAGAGATGATCTTATCGAGCGGTACAGGTGAGACAAAGAAAAGTCCCTTCTCGGGTTTTTGAATCCTGAAACCCCGGATACCGTCTTTAACAGCCTGTTGACATGGTAAGTAACAACAGAAATGAGATGTAAAACGTATTTTGGTACCGGTGATAGATAAAAGACATACCTCACCAACAACTGTAACCGGTGTACCAATTGGGAGGACATGCTCAGTGCGTCTTACTCCAAGCATCTGTAGACAATGATGGTGCCACACAATTTTAGCATTGAGAAAACAGACAAAAAAAAGAAGCAATTAAATAGAAAACTGGAAATAGAGGAAAGACCACGAGGCCGTTGAGACAATCAGATGACGGCTTTGACCCTTCAAATCAATGCGAAGGCTATTATTGCATTTTCAGCTCCCACTACGTTCACACGACCTGTCCCATCGTCCTATGACATAGAGATTTCATAGATATTAAATAAATGACTAAAGGAAAACATTCCAATCAAGGCCAGTTGAAGAGTTGGCTAATCGACCAGAAATCCAAGAGTCATACCAGATACCACGGGACTTCCTTAGCCTGTGGAAGCATCCATTTACTATCTTCAACCCATGAAAACAACCAATTACGTTTCAAGAAAAGTTGTTGTGCCTGAAGATATACCCAAAAGCCAAAACCAGTGAAACGAGAGAAGAAGGTTTCTCTCTAGATATGGAAATCCAAATCCATACGGTTCCTGAGACTGCGATGATCTTGCCCTCTACTTGTAGCAAATTCTCTGAAGAAACCAAAGATTCCAATGACTTATTTAATCTAAAAACCCACCAAACTGAAATTGAAGCGAGATTGATTCACAAACCCAAATCCTTGATCTGGTGAACCCTAGTGACTGAATTGAGCATCTCAAAAAAGCTGTCGCAAGAAAGAAAGATTGATTGATACACATTCTTCAAAAGGCATAAAGAGATCGGAAAAAAACCCTAACCTGCCTGGTATCATACTGAGAAGATAAAGAACGCCGCCGCTTACGCAACATGTCAATCCACCTAAATGTATCATCTTCTTCCCCTGTTCTTTGCTTCTTTTCAGAGAAAGCAGAAATCGATCAAATTTTAAGCTCTCGAAGATAAAAGGGAATTAGTCGGATGCTTTGCCGACGGAGCCAAGAGGAAACCAAGCGGGAAGAAACATAATAAACCCCCTCTCACTTATTTTTTATTTGTTTTTCTAGTCCTGAACTTTTCTAAAATAGCAAAAACACATCCAATATTCTTTCTCATTGACGAAATAAACCCAAATCTAGTATAATGTTGTGAAATCAAATCTCTTTCTTAGCCTTTAGGTAAAATTAAAAATGTAACATTTAGGCACGAGGTCCACAAAAACGTTCTTAGCATATGTGGCCCAAGTAAATAATGCAGCTTAGGAGTTAGGGCCATCATAGGGAATGCCAAAGCCAGTGCCATTTGAGTTTCGGTTCTGCATCGCCAAAGGCTGATTAATAATGCATTTCTTCCTGAAACAACCTCAAAGAAAAAGACTGTCCCTCTTCTTCTGAGTTTCACGTTCCATGGATTTAGGATTAAAGGCTTCAACTACCAATGCCTGCTCCATTTGATAATTTTATGAACCAGAGTCATCCTCACATGTGACTGTCATGAGCCCTTTTCCCCACACACACACACACCTCCATGGCTGCATCCATTGGAAACAATGAACCAAATCTGTTTTTTAAAAAATTTAAACAATGATTCTCACACTTATAGTTATAACGACTTTTACTAGAGATACTCTTTAAACTCCCTATAATTTAGCATTTTTTCTTTTCTTACAACACTTTATATGAAAGTCTGCAAAATTCACACAAGAGAAGAGGCTATATATTATTCTGAACTATCGACCCTAACGATCATCTATCTTCCAACCTTTTTCTTGTTTGTTTTTACCAGCCATTGCTTTCTTTTAGTCAAATACTTGGGGGTGATCAAGAATAACATAAGCAAGTAACATCACAATGAAACCAGTTAAGTAGCTCTTGGGAAAGTTTTAAGAGAATAAAAAACTAGGATCATGTTTTTGTTGTTTGAAACATATCGCCATTGTTAATCATAGAAACAGAGGGGACTTGTTATTGTTTCGATCTTTTTTATAACAAAACAAAACTAATGGCCAGCATTATTTCGCAGTCAAAAAGTTACAAGAAACAAAATCAGATACAATAAACTATTTATCTGATCACTGTGTAGTGTACCAAAATAATCTAAAACCATACCAAACAACTAAACAAATCGGTAAAGATCGTCTAATCATCCTGCAACTAGTGAGCTCCACATGTCATAGGAGAATGAATCTAACTGAGATTTTCCTCTTGTGGTTTGCATATGCCCCAAGAGACCTAATTCCACGTGGACATCGCCACCACCATTGAATTAGATCACACTGCCGTCACTGTTGTCGTCGTCTTCTTCTTCCGACGAAAGCGGAATCAGCCAGCAAGTGCCGTGCAAGTGACCGTTGACGCATACGAAGAACTCTAATCCACCTTCACGTGATCCCAGCCGCCGCGCCGCACTCTTCGGGACGAGACGCGCCGCCGTCATGCTCCACACGCGCCCTCCGCAATACGGACACCTAACCTTCTCCTCCAGCGCCGCTTGTCTTCTCACGAGACACTCCCTCGTCTTTGACCTCATAAATTCCCGAAATACCCCTCTGAAAACCCCTAAATGTTCATCTCCACCCACCGCGTGATGCTCGCACGGATCGCTCATGTATAGGAGATCACGGCGGCAATTCTTCGGCAGGAAGAATCTCCCGGATGTCTTGGAGAATCTGGACTCGCAGGCGAAGTGACCCGGCGACGGTTGACTTAGATTGAAATACCGAGTCGACTCACCTCCGCCGCAGAAGAACATGAGTTTCGCTAACGCGTGCCATCCGCCGTCGATTCGGCCGCTGGGATCTGAGCTGGACAATGCTGCCACCATCCCCGGCGCACGGTTCACGCAGAGCCGCCGCCACAGAATTCGTTTGGCGATTGCGCAGAATCTGCGGCTGAGGGAGGCAATTGTGCATAGCGTGTGGATGTCCCAGCTAATGGACTCGAAGACGAGAACCAGGACTTGCTCGTTCTCTATACCTGACTCACCTGAGCTGGGTAATCGACTCGGTTGGTTAAATCTGAGCCGTCTATTCGTGTTCATCTGGACGACGGAGAATTTTCCCTCTAGAAGCATTGAGTTTTTGCGGTCTAACACGCGCGTCGTGATCTCACCTATTTATATCAGTTGGTCCGGTGCTCGAGAGTGACACACGTGGCTTTATGCCAGAATAAGAGATCCATGGAGCTCCCCGCCTCTAAATGTGTCGAGATATGATTGGTTTTAGTGGGACGCGTGTCCATTGGTGATTGCGTATACGCCGCAACAGAGAATCGGGGGTATAACTGACGTCTTTGGTTGGTATCAAAGGAAAAAAATAAGGGATGGGAGCGCCACGTGTCGAGACGCAAACGCGAATCCGAAACGTCCTTTTCTGGAACCGAAAAAATCTTACAAGACACGTGTCACGATTCATCGAGAAACGTGGCAGCTCCAAACCAAATAGTAATACGAAGTAAACTTCTAAACTAAGAAGAGACACAACAAATCATCAGTCGCATGTAAGGCAGCATTGGCGCCCAAAAGGTCCGTCCAACAGGAAGAATATTTTTAATGGTCAATGTCTTGGTCGAGTTTTTCAAGATCGGGAACTGATGCTTTTTCCAATGAAATTAGACATGACAACTTGTACTCAGAAAAGGTTTGATGGATTGGGGGGATAACGAGGTTGAACCAATAATGGGCTGTGAGTGGGCCTTATCAAAACCTCATACGTCCGGTTTTAAATAGAATGGGCTTAGAGGAGTGGTTGAATCACGTGGATTTGTTTTACGTACAAACCAGATTCTAGGCCTGGGCTAACGGTTCTAACCGATTAAACCGAACCGACCGAACCGAGGAATTCGGTTATCGGTTTCAATTCGGCAGAGAGACAAGAACCGATCGGCGGATTTCTAAATCTATTTCGGGTATCGGTTCGGTTCGGTTCGGCGAACGATAACCGAACGGTTTATTTAAAACCGTAGTATATAAGACTAGCATTTGTCACAAACCCTAAAACACGAGCCTCCTTCGTTTTCATTCACGACTTATCTCTCTAACTCTTTGTCTCTCGAACCCAAGGAACTCCTTCTTCATCTCATCTTAACCTCGTCAATTTCTTCTTCGATTTGTCATTCATCTCAAGGATCTATCAAAATCATCCGTAAATTCTCGTCGAACTTTGTCAGTCTCGACTTCCTCTCGATCCGAAGAGATCTTGAATCTGTAAGTTCTTCCCTCTTACGAGTTGGGGGTTTATTTTATCTGTATTGGGGGGGTCTGATTTTCGTTTTGTGGGTTTCATATTTGATTCTTCAAAACCCTAATTTTTCAAAACCCTAATTTTATTTTCGATTTGGGTTCATTTAGCTTGTATATTGTTCTCTGTTTTTGATTTGGGGGTTTGAATTTTGATTTGGTGTTTGTATCTGAAAACCCTAATTTACTAATTCATAAAAACCCTAAATTTCGATTTGATGCATGTCGTTTATCTATTGTTGTCTGTTTTTGATGCATGTTTTATATGTATTTTTCGTAGATGGCTTCTGAAGATCATATTGACATCGACACTGAACCTGGTTCTGTTCCCGAATCTGTTCACACTAGAAAAAGGTCAGCATCGTCGTCAACTAGAAAAAGGTCAGCATCGTCGTCAAATACTTTGCGCCTGGCGAATAGCAAGTCTCTTCAGAAGGTCGGAAGGTGGGATCTAGCGGCCATACTTCACCGTTACCGACTCCGTCTTTGCTCCGTGGCGGCGGTAGTCATACTGTCGAAAACCCTAATTTTAAGTGGGTTTGGGCTTGTGAGTATGATAATGGGCTTGCATTTATTTTCATGAGCTTATTATTTTGGCTTGTAAATTCTTTATTGGGCTTGTAAATTCGTTATTGGTTGTAATTTAGTTTTGGTTAACCGAATAAAACCGAAGAAACCGACAATAAAATGAAATTCGGTTTTATTCGGAATTGATTTTTAGTAATGAAACCGAACCGAAAAAACCGAGAACCGAACCGACCGAACCGAACTTTTATTCGGTTAGATTCGGTAGGTTTTTTTTTTGCCGAAAAACCCGAAAAACCGAATAAACCGACCCGAAAAACCGGAACGCCCAGGCCTACCAGATTCGGTCTTTTAAAGGTCTTATCCAGCAGAACTTTTGTGAAAACAAGGAAATAAAGTTAACCATGGCGCAAGTTAGACATCGCCTTTGGAAATTTGCAAACCCTACACCGACCAAACGATTAACAAATATACTCCTCCAATCAAGCTATTTTTTTCTTTCTCCCTTCTGGGTTTCGTGTGTGAATATTTCTCTTCCGGAAAAGCGATAAAATCCACCAGCAATCTTCTATTGTCTCTCTCGCTCGTCTCAATTAGGGTTTACGGGACCGATTTTCTTCTGTCTTGCGTGCCTACATCCGTCGATTGGGTTCGTATTTTTCAATGCCTGCGAGTTCTATAGCGGAATCTGTCACCGAAAACCCTAGGCACTGCGGAGCTGCTAATTTCCGCCTGCGGTTCTGGCTTAACTTCGAGAGTTAGAATCCTTACCTTTTCCTTATTTGATTTTCGCTGTTTTTTTTCCTGAATTCCGATGGCTCCGAGCCGCAAGAAAGCCGGTGGTAAGGCTGCGGCGGCATCATCCGCTCGCCGAGAGTGGAAGGGGAAGGTTGGCGATCTCGTGCTTGCCAAAGTCAAAGGATTTCCTGCTTGGCCTGCCGCGGTATGTGATCTTGTATTTTTTTTTGTTGTTTCTTCTCTTTTGTGTTTGAAGTTTCTCATTAGATTCATGATTTATTTTCCAGATGGCTGTAGAAATTGCTATTAATTAAGGGTTTGAAGTTGCATGTCTGTGCATCTGTATATAATTAAGATGAAAGATCTTTTCTAGGATTAGCGACTGCTTAAGGGATATGGATATCTTTCAGAGGGGTTGGTGCCCTCATCTAGGATCAATTATTCTAGTTGTTAGTAGATACCACTCAGCCAGACTTTCGTTTAGCAATTTTGTAGGCTATACATCTTACATCTTCAAGTGTGAATTATTCTTTTTTGGATCACTTGCTCCTCTGCTAATTGCTGGAGTTATTTCAGGTTAGCCAACCGGAAAAATGGGGCTACTCAGCCGATTCGAAGAAAGTATTGGTTCACTTTTTTGGCACTCAACAGATGTGAGTTCTCAGGCCTTTACTATCACCCTCGTATATATTGTTTTGCTTTCTGATCATACTTCCCTTATTTGCAATTGCTCAGTCCGAGTTCCTATTTGTCATCCTACACTTATTTTAGGTCCTTGCATTTTGCGTCCCCATTTGAGTTGATCAATTCATTTTGACTCTTATTTGACGAGATGAACTTTAATTCTTGTCTCACTAGATTAGGACGTAGAAGCTGGTACCTTGGTTGTGGCCATACATTTTTAAATTTTCTTGTTCCGGCAGGATAAATTTGATGTGATGTATGTGTTCTCTAACAGACAGCCCTGAGATCTAATTTTACTTGGTTTAGAATCAGAATCGTTCCTGGTCTGAACTTCTGTGTTCACTTGATTTAATGATAATTGAGTGGATTTTCTTTTTTCCAGATAGTTGGCAACAGTGCTTCTTGTTGAACTTATATTTAGCAATTTTGGGTAGAGCTTCCACATCTGTTGGATGGTGACTTTTGTTATCATTTATCTTACTTAAAGTCTTTTGTATGTTGAATTCTTTGAAAACTGTTTAATCATTTTCTTTGCAGATTAGCATCAACATTTAGCGAATGTTCTTTTTGTTGCATCATTCATTCCCACGGTTAAGTGAATACTGATGTATAATTATTATGAAGAGAGCATTTTAGCATAACTGTATGCTTTTCAAATTTTAATTGATTAAGGGAATTAGTTCAAGGTTGTAGTAACCTGTGTATGCAGTTAAATGTTATTTATACCAGCGTATGCAGTTAGTAATACTTTTTGGTGTATGTGCAGAGCTCTCTGCAATCCTGCTGATGTTGAATCATTTACGGAGGAGAAGAAGCAATTGCTTTTGACAAAACGACATGCCAAAGGTTCAGATTTTGTCCGTGCCGTCAAGGAGATCACAGAGAGTTACGAGAAGCTGAAGCAGCAGGACCAAGCTAGTGATCCTAAATGTACTGAAGAAACAACTGTTGGAAGTTCTGTGAACACTGTACAGCTGCCTCAGGCCTGTGAAAATCTAATTGGTTCAAGACTTAACACTCAAATAGAGTCAAGTTCTAGTCATGGTAGAGATGAATCGACTCTTCTCAGCGAAGATGCAGCTGCTGAACAAATGCTAGCCCTGCGTCATAACACTCTAGCTCATAATGGAGCCTGTGATAGTGCAGCAGCTAAAGATCTATGTGAGATAGCTACATATTCTTCAAGGAGAAGAAATGAAAGGGTGCGGGCTCTAAAGTGTGCTCCACAGAGTATAATATTACCGGTTGAGCACTCTAAATTCTCATCAAGGTTGGAATTGGATAGACTTCAAAGGTCCATGCTTCAATGCAGTGATGGTGGCCCGAGTGTCAATGGTATAGATGAAAGAGCCATAAGAAGGAGAAAAAGGATCCGTAGGTCAGGTCAATCTGAATCAGATGACGTTGTTTCATCAGATCTAAATTTGCACGGATCTGATGAGGAGAACGCATCTGAAATTGCGACAGTTGAATCTGATAATAATAGTAGGAATGAAGGCAATGGTGTGGATTCTGGTTCCAAAGTTGAGCATTCTGATACTGTTGCTGACGGTTGTGACGGAGGTCATGAGCTCAACAAAGGGCTTGATTTCCAAATTAGCACCATGGTTAAGAGGAAGAAGAGGAAGCCCACCAGGAAACGTGAAACCAGTGACATTATTGACCCTCCTGCTAAAGTTGAAGCAGAAGGTCTTGGGCACAATGCTTCTGACAGCTGCCAGAGATCTCAAAATTCTCATGAAAGGCTGAATGAGAGGCCCTGTGAAGAGAATGGTGATGAACATTTGCCTCTTGTAAAGCGAGCCAGAGTCCGAATGAGTAGAGCTTTTTATGCTGATGAAAAGGTCAATACCTCTTCACAGGTCGAAGAGAGATCATCGAAAGACACTCTAATGAGTGCAGCTTTGCAGACAAGCCCTTCGGTGAATCATAAAAATGATATTGTTTCTGTTCATGATACTTCTGCAGCCGAAAAATTTAACAGCTTTGAGTTGTCTGCTAAGCTTTCAGATGTTATGGTTGATGTAGTGCCTTCTCATATGGAGAATTCTTCAGACAGAATGTCTCCGTCTAGGGCCTGTGTTCAGACTGTAGGAGATAGACAAACTGCTGTGAAATTCCATGAGAACGTGTTTACCATGACACTAGATGATGAAGTAACTCGAGCACAATCTAACCAACTTAGCAGTTTGGCAGAAAGAAAAGCTCATGTTCCTGAAGTAGTTCAGGGATGTTCTGAGGAATCGCAAACCGGGAACTGTCTAAATAGTGAGACCGATCCTACTGACATGCAATGCTCACTTCAAAATGAGAAAAATGAAACCCCATTGAATCCTGATATCGTTGATTCATCGGCAAAGTCCCCTGGTTTATGCTCGAGTTTGGATATGACAACAATAGGGGTTCCTGCTCAATCTCCTCACCAACACCAAAGCCAGGAGTATGATCCTGGTGACCATTCATTGGTCATTGGTGGAGATTCTCTTAATGAAAAATGTGAGAAAATTGATTACTGTATGACTCAGGTTGTTCAGTCCCAAGCTTTAGAACCTCCTCCATTGTTCTGTTCAGTGGTCAATTATGAAGAGGTTGAAAACCCGCAGGAGACTGAGAACACTCTACGGAAAGAAAACCAAGGAAGTCCAGGTAAAGAACTTGATAGTGACAAACAAGCTCACATGATACAGAATCCAGCACTCTCTGCTACTGAAAGTGAAATGATCGTTGAAGAAGCAGAACCTCAGTATGAAACTATGTATGGTCACTGTGCGGATGCAGTGGAGAACAGGGAGCTGGAAAAGAGGTGAGTCTACTGATTTTGTCTCTACTCCTATACTAACCTCTGAATCTGATACTATGTTGTTTCTCTTATTGCTTTTTCTTATTAGAATAAGTTTTCAATTACAATCATGTGTTCAGTTTCTAACCACATTGGAATATTTTATGTATGGAGTGGAGTCCTCATAGGCAGATTGATGTAGAACATGACTAGGAATCTATCTATTCAGTTTTTGACATAAGAATCCATTTCTTTATTATTTCTTTCTTTCTTTGTAATTTGCATTTCCCTTTTACAATTGAAGATTTCCTGTTCCTGTTTAAATTTACTCTTGCTTTGAAAGTCTTATGTAGAGGATAGGCATATTGAGTTTAAGCCAAACATAAATTATATGAAATTTCTCCAGACTTTATCTTGGTCAAGTTTTTCCACTTCACAGAACTGGTTGACTAACAATATGGTATGTCCGTGTGCATTGGCAGTTGTGTGGTTGATGAGCAGAAGGAGCAGATGCAAGCCACCAATTCTATCTCAGTATCTGAGAACCTTTCACGTGAAAAATTGAATTCATCTCCTGCAAAGGGTACTCCACATTGCAACTCTGTATGCCGAATTTCTACCGCAGAAAGTGCAAATGCTATGCAGGAAAACAGTAATTGCAGCACAAATGTTCAGTTTGGTGAGGAGAAACCATTGAATAATGACACTGTCAAAGAAGAAAGCAAAGTTGAAACAGGCCCAACTCAGGTGAAGAAAGTTATTAGTTCTGATGTGCAATTCACTGTTGAATCTTTTGAGACTGCACTTGACTCATTGGTGAGGACAAAGGAGACCATTGGCCGAGCAACTCGCTTGGCTATGGACTTGGCAAAATTTGGTGTGTCGGCAAAGGTATGAGATGTTCTCCCTGCTTGTGATATTGTTTTATCTGTTTGTTGATGTCACATGTTATATCTGTTTGTTGATGTCACATGTTATATAGAGGTGGAATCCAATCGGGGACAACTTTCTTCTTATAGATTGTTAAAACATATTACCTGTATCTGTCCCATGGTATATACCTATTTGCGTTATCCAAATAGTTAATTGCTTCAATCAAAACGGGACCATATCAATCAAACCAACTTTATGTATTAGTACGAATTAGAGAATCCCCTTCTGTATATTGTTTTATGTGCTGATTTTAGGATGCTGTAGGCATTCAGCTCTTGACAAGCATAAGACTAGGGCAAGCCTTATTATCTTATCTACCTTTTTAATGAGGAAAGGGACTTGTTTCACTGTGCTTTTGTGCGATTTATAAAACACTATTTTGCAGACTTTTTGCTTATGTTGTTAATGAGGCTCTAAGAATCTCTATGTCTTGAATTAGGCGATGGAAATTCTGGCCCATACTTTGGAAAGCGAGTCAAATTTACAGAGGAGGGTGGATTTATTTTTCCTTGTGGATTCTATTGCTCAGTGCTCCAAAGGTCTGAATGGTGAGTATTTAATGTTTTTGCTTGGTTGCATCATTGATGTTCTCAATGGCGAGTTAACTTTGTGAATTCTACCTTTCTATTCAGGTGATGCTGGTGGTGTTTATCTTTCATCCATTCAAGCTATGCTGCCTCGCCTATTAACTGCTGCTGTTCCACCTGGAGCTACCACACAAGAAAACCGGAAACAGTGCCTGAAGGTATGCGATTTTAGTTAGATCTTCTTTTTCTTATGAATATTAACTCTCACCCTATCTGGTCTTATATAGGTTTTGAGGCTTTGGCTCGAAAGACGGATCCTTCCTGAATCTATAGTTCGTCACCATATAAGAGAACTTGATTCAGTTAGTAATGTTCCTGCTTGTCTCTATTCTCGGCGATCTGCTCGAACAGAAAGGGCGCTGGATGACCCTGTTAGAGATATGGAGGGTATACTGGTGGATGAATATGGAAGGTGAGAGTTGAGTCTAATGAGTCTTGGGGTCTTGATTTCTTTATCTCTAGTGTCAAAACTTAATTCGTCTTTGTGTTTCAGTAATTCAACTCTCCAGCTTCATGGATTCTGCCTGCCTGCAATGCTTAGGGATGAAGACGAAGGAAGTGACTCGGATGGGGGTGATTTTGAGTCTGTCACCCCTGAACATGAGTCCAGAAGCCTTGAAGAACATGTCACACCCTCCATTACTGAAAGGCATACCCGTATATTGGAAGATGTTGATGGTGAGCTTGAAATGGAAGACGTGGCTCCACCTTGGGAAGGTGGAAGCAGTGCTAGTGCGATCACAGATCAAGCTGATAATAGAGAGTCTGCAAATTGTCAGCCTGTCTCTGGCACTTCACATCAGAATGTTACCTCTTCATCTCCACCAGCTCCCCCTTCGCAGAATGCTCAGTTGGCAATGTCTGATTCCTACTCAAATGGCTTTGAGTACAGCAGAAATCCCAGCATGCATGTGTGTCCTTCTTCTTCTTCTAGAATTTTTTGCAGTAAATACATTGATGATTGAGACATGATTAATAACTTAATTTCTGGTAAATATTCCAGGGAGATTATCAGGCCGGTCCTCCAATGCATTATGGAAGTCCCGAGTCATCTTATAGTTCCCGCGTATCTTTGTCAAAAAGCATGCCGCGTGGGGAGGGTTCTAACTTCCAGCATAGGCCTTATCCGTCTTCTCATCCACCACCTCCGCCATCACATCATTATTCATATATGGAGCTGGACCACCATATAAAGTCGCGGAGAGAAGGTCCATCATACCCTCACAGATCTCATTACACACTGGAATTTGACGAAAGGAATTATCAAGACAGCTATGAGAGAATGAGGCCTGCACCATGTGAGAATCGAGAAAATTGGAGATATCATCCGCCCTCTTCTCATGGTGGACTCCTTTAACCTCTTCTTTTCTTATAATTATCATGCATGCATAGGCATATATGAATGCATATCTGTGCACAAAAGCACATGGTCATGCATGCTAATAGGCGTATATTGCAGGTCCACGATATCATGACAGACACAAAGGCTCTTATCAATCGAGCTCATACAGTGGCCATCACCGTGACTCTGGAAGATTCCAGAACAATAGGTGGAGTCATTCTCCGCGTGCATATAACAATAGACACTCGTTTCACTATAAGCCGCATTCGGAAGGTCCTGTTCCAGTAGGAATGAGAGGTAATGTGGAAATGCATGCCTGTTCAGTGGACTCATAATTTACTCTCCCACAAACTGAATCAGCTGTTTCTTACTAGGTTTAGAAACTCTGATCCTAGGATGATCCATTTGATTTTGATTGGGATCTTATCTTATTAGGCCTCTGACATTGGAGACTGTTTTGCTTGAACATATGGTTGTCTATCTTGAATAAAAAAAATTAAATGAAGTGGAGTGTGTTTTTGTGGATTTGCAGATCCTCCAGGGACGTGGCATCAAAGGTGAGTGGGAGACATGTCAAGAAGGCGAAAGGTGCAGTCTTGAGAGAAGAGATGTTAATATACAAAAAAAGGCACAGCTGTGTGTGTGTACATATGATGATGACCAAAACCTCATGAGGAAGGCAAAATCACAGAGTCGTGAAAAGCCATTTGTGTTGTAGCTAGAGAGATTTGAGAAAGAAGAAAAAAATGAGTTAGGCACCCCTGACACTGACTGATTTAATTTTTGTAAACATATATAGTATATTGTTTTTCTTTTTTTTTTGGGAGTGGTAATATGCAATTCTAGGAACACCTCGACTCTAATAATGTAAAGTGGTTAAATAGTGTTGGTGAAAAAGAGGATCTAAAACAAGAGACGATAATAACAATTAAATAGGAAATGGTTACTTCCAGGAAGGAAAAAGCAATTAGGGATGGTTGTTGTTACCAAGGAATTAACAGCTAAGAATGAAATAAGGAAGAAGGGGACACATATCATCATTCTAATCAATTTCTTCTGTGCGCGAGCGAGCGAGAGAGAGAGATGGGTGCTTCTATATCATCATCAGTGTCCGAGAAATCAATCCATCAATTCACCGTCAAGGTTTTTTTTTTTATTATTATTTTATGAATCCCTTTTCTTCTTCTTCTTCTTCTTCGCGTTTCTAAATTATTATTGTTGTTGGTTGGTCGGGAATTAGGATAGCTCCGGCAAGGAGGTTGACCTAAGCGTATATCAAGGGAAAGTGTTGCTCGTCGTCAATGTCGCTTCTAAATGGTCCGTCGTGGAGAGATCCTCTCCTCTCCTCTGGGTTTTTTTCTTGACTGCCTAAATTAAATAAATGGTTGTAATTTTTGTTAAATATGAGTACTTATTAAATTGGGCAACAGCGGATTCACGGAATCCAATTATACCCAGCTGACGGAACTTTACCGGAAATATAAAGATCAAGGTCACAATTAGACTCTTCTCTTTGTCTCTTCATTTGGTTTCCATCATCTATTTTGTTGTTTATGTAATGGGTTTCCTTCACAGGGTTTGTGATATTGGCGTTTCCTTGCAACCAGTTTCTCTACCAAGAGCCTGGCACCAGCCAAGATGCTCATCAATTTGCCTGTACTCGGTTCAAGGCCGAATACCCCGTTTTCCAAAAGGTATATTCTTTTTGTTATTAACAACAACAAAACACTCTTGCTTCACATAATAATCATTTGTAATTGCTCTTTCTATATGCCTTTAATAGGTGATTTTGTAACTTTATAAGCTTGATCATCATCATGTAGGTGCGTGTCAATGGACAAAACGCTGCACCAGTCTACAAATTCCTCAAATCTAAGAAACCCTCTTTTCTTGGAAGTCGTATCAAATGGAACTTCACCAAGTTCTTGGTCGGCAAAGATGGCCAAGTCATTGATCGTTATGGCACAACGGTGCCTCCTCTATCCATCCAGGTCTCTAACTCTCTCTCTCTCTCTCTCTCTCTCTCTCTCTCTTGTTCTTCTTGATATTCTTTATGTTTAGCTTACTTCATGTTTGTTTTCTGCATAACAGAAAGACATCGAGAAAGCCCTTGCACAAGTATTATGAACACGCACAGACATTGGAAGAAACTTCTTCTCTTACTCTCCATCACCTTGTCTAGTTTCCCTTCCATATGGGCCTTGTATTCATCTTATGTGTAACGCCATTTCTTATGTGAATTTTGATCAAAGGTCATACGAATATGTTGATTTGAACCCAACAAGTAATTCCAACAAATACAAACCACCAGATAAGCTAAAGATCGAGACAATACACCACTGGTTTTCCATCTGTGCTTAATTTTTATGGTACGAATTACACGGTTACGATAATATTTAAATCTGTCTCATGTGTTGAGTGAGAACTTTTTCCATCTGTAATGTATCGATTATAATTGGCGTATCACTCTCACGTGCTCTGTTTGGGCCTAAGACAAATAAAGAAAGAGAGAGTACCTAAAGGAGTACGTAAAGGAGACCTTGACCACTCACTCTTTCATGCATTCATCCTTCTCTTACTTGTCTTATCAGTTTCTTTTGCTTTTGTTTTAGATTACTCAAAATATAGATTATTCACATTAATAAGTTTGATGGGTTTATTTTGTGAACAAACGACCGACCTATCTCATAATCATTAATTAGACATTACAACTAGTGTACTGTCTCATCCTTCTTTTTCCTCTGCATAATACACTACAAGAAATTTGTTCATTGTTAGCGCTAAAAATATGCTATCTTACGTTATAGATAGCGAATTCACAAACGCTATTGTGAACTGCTATCAATGCTCACTTTTTTGAACATATGTTTAGATTTTTATCTATTTAGATTAGCACCGGGTTAATCAAAACCGAAGCCAAGGACCAATACCCTTCCCTTAGGTTTTGGCTCAACTACCATTGCACTCTCTTACTTGCATCGTTTCTCTTTGGTACTTCAGTTTTTGGATTGATTTGGTTTATCCTGATTGAACATATCTAAATGTACTTGATACAATATTCAAGAGCTTTGTCGTAGCCCATTTACGGTCTTTTAGTTTAGGCATAGTGAGCTTCTTAATACTTTTAACTGATACCTTTTGGGTCAATTGGAAAGCTTATAGTCAATGGCATGAAACGAGTGATGTGGTGGGATGAACATTCATGCTAAACCCGTAAGCAAATCCATAATTAACAAGTTGATTAAATTAATCACATGTCTTAACTACCAAATTAGATATTAAATCATTCCATTCCCACCTAACACACAGCAAGACATAAAGCCCCACAAGCCACAGCTCCATCATTAAGACTCATGTGTGCATGAACAGAAGTTTTCTGTTCAAACAATATCCTCACCGCAAAATCAAATTTGAAAACTGAAAAGCTTTTTTTCGAAAAAGGGAAAAAATTGATACCAAAATGTTTTGAACATTTAATCAATGATAGATACTAAACATAAGATTTTAGTTCAAAAGCGAAGCTAATGGTGAAAGCATCATGCCTTTCCTTCACACTTAGAAACATGTAGGTCCGATCTTCCATATTATTCAATTCAATAATGTATCTTAATTTTTTCCGATATATGCATTTTACATCATATATATCTACCAAATTATCTCTACACAGTATCTGCCAAATTATTTGAATCGAGTTCGAGTCAGCATGTATACTAGTATATAAGCAATCTATATATCTCTCTAGCAGCCAAAACCCATAAAAACATCACACAAATAGTTTACTTTGAATGAAGGTTTCTCGATATAGCTAGAGGATCAATGGCAGGGACAGTTGTGTTGAGATGCTGCAGTAGTGTTAACAAGGTTAGGACATGGAAAAGATGTTCGAAGCAGATAAAGGAGCAAAGGGCTCGTCTTTACATCATCTGGAAATGTGCTGTCTTTCTTCTCTCCTCCCATGATTGATCCTCCATATATATATATATACATGCTATATAAGCAATCTCCTTTCCTTCATCAGTTTTTTTCTTCTTGGATATGTATAATTAGTTGAATTCCAAACTAACTAGCTATTTAAACGTACCATAATGTAAATTCTATTGTGATCATCGAAAATCGATATCTACTGTCATTTGGTTATCCTTGGGAAGTTCTGTTTTGTAATTAGAGATGCTATAAGAACAACAAAGACCAAGAGCCAAGAGGTTAGCTGTGTATATCTTATCTTCGTAAGGTCTTGTCTTCTTAAAATATACTACGTCCTTAGATTTTGTTTTCAATTGGTGTTAAATCCTACTAGTTTTCCAAAAAAATACAGAATACGAGGCGCGTG
Source organism: Arabidopsis lyrata subsp. lyrata (assembly GCF_000004255.2). Classification (NCBI taxonomy): domain Eukaryota; kingdom Viridiplantae; phylum Streptophyta; class Magnoliopsida; order Brassicales; family Brassicaceae; genus Arabidopsis; species Arabidopsis lyrata. Next base: position 21,042,822 of record NW_003302551.1, read on the forward strand.
GTTGAAACTCGCTCTGATCACGCGTGGTGTTCTTGTAGTTCTGGTATCTATATATACATTTTTGAATGACTTTTAGCAAATAAATCCTGGAGTTGGACCTTATTTACGGATGAATGCCATTGGCATTAATTATTTAAATTTGAAAAATATTACTTAAAGATATTACCAATACGATTTCGAGAATCATAAATTCATATCTTCCTTAATTTTCTGAGTCATTAATGTGATAATCTTTAGGAAATATTTCTCTATAAAAAAAAAAAATCCACATTAATGAAGGCATTAAAATCGACACTAACAATTAAATTATTTAGATGTTCAATTATTTTAAGATTCTTATATCTTATTTGATATTTTTTTTTTAATATCTCATTCTTTAATTACTGCGTTTAGAATTTATTGGTTGTTACCTATTTTTTTGGTGAAATTTATTGGTTGTTACTTAATAAGTAATTATGGTGCGTTTATTTTATTTAATATCTAATTTAAAGGATTTGTTTTCTTTTATTATTAATAAATGAATAACATGTATAGAAATAAAAGATTTTTTTGCGACTCCATAATAAAAATATTAAACTCTTATTTTCTACATTTCTTACACATAATATCCTCTTATTCAATAACAAAAAATATATATTACATATTTTTAAAAATATTTATAATATTTAAATTATATAAAAAATTTGTAATATTAATATTATTTCAACTCTATACAAATTTAATATATATGTATATATATCTTATGGGAACCATTTAAAAGAAATTTTTAAATTGACTTGAATTATATAGATTTTAAATAAAAGTATTATTAAAAAGAAAAATAACTAAATAATGTTTAATTTCACGGGACGGGTAATATGATGGGACGGGTTTGGGTTGATATTTATAAAAGATCGTATACCACGGGTGAAATCCTAAAATTAACAATCAAAATAATCTATCAAACAAATTACATTTTGATTTTTTTAAGAAAATATAGCCCCGCGGTGTACCGCGGGTTAAAATCTAGTTCCAGGGTTTAAAGGAGCATTTCTCATTTGCCCTCTGGTAGAAAAACCCTAATATCTTCTGCTGAAATCAAATCAAATCCAGGAATGGTGTTCAGAAACTTAACCATTTCTTACGAAATCATCAAATCTCTGAAAAAAGAGCCTAGTTTATTAGGGCTTCAAATCAGATCGATCTCGAGCTTGAAAGTGGTATGGAAGAAAGACACGAGGCTAGACGAAGCCATCGAGCAGGACAAGCGTTACAAGCTCTGTGCTCGGGTGGTTAAAGAAGTGCTGAACGAGCCAGGTCAAGTCATTCCTCTCAGATACCTCGAGAAACGCCGCGAGAGGTTACGTCTCACTTTCAAAGCTAAGAGCTTTGTTGAAATGAACCCTTGTCTGTTCGAGATCTACTACGATCGGATCAAACCCAAGTCGGATCTCGTTCAATTCATCCGCCCAACGCCTCGTCTCAGAGCTTTCCTCGACGAAGAACAGAGGATTTACGCTGAGAATGAGCCCTTGATTGTTTCCAAGCTCTGCAAATTGCTGATGATGGCTAAAGATAAGGTTATCAGTGCGGATAAGCTGGTTCATGTGAAGAGAGATTTCGGATTTCCGAATGATTTTCTGATGAAATTGGTTCAGAAATACCCTAATTATTTCAGGCTAACTGGTTTACCTGAAGAAGGTAAGTCCTTTCTTGAGCTCGTCTCTTGGAACCCTGATTTCGCCAAATCGAAGATTGAGCAGAGAGCAGAAGACGAAGCTCTTCAAACCGGTGTCCGGGTTCGACCCAATTTCAATGTGAAATTGCCGTCTGGGTTTTTCCTGAGGAAGGAGATGAGAGAGTGGACTAGGGATTGGTTAGAGCAAGACTACATATCACCCTATGAAGATGTGTCTCATTTAGACCAAGCTTCTAAGGAAATGGAGAAACGAACTGTTGCCGTTGTGCACGAATTGCTGTCTCTTTCGCTTTTGAAAAGAGTCCCTGTGCCTACACTTGGCAAGTTCTGCCATGAATTCCGGTTTTCAAACGCCTTCTCGAGTGTTTTCACTCGTCATTCAGGTATCTTCTACTTGTCACTAAAAGGAGGGATCAAGACTGCAGTGTTGAGAGAAGCTTATAAAGACGATGATCTTGTTGATAGAGATCCTTTGCTTGCTATTAAGGATAGGTTCCTCAGCTTATTAGAGGAAGGCTGGCAAGAAAGGAAAGATAGACTGAAACAGCAGAGGGAACAAGTTCAGAAAGATAGGGAGTTGCTGTTAGCAACGAAAAGCAATGAACCTAAAGAGCGTCTCTGTGATTAACTTTAATAATCAAGCCTCTGTTTATGTCCTCTGTTTTTTTTCTCTAGGCATAGTTCTTGGCCTGGTTTGGTCTTTAGGGTGGATGGTTAAGTTTGTAAGTTTTTGCTAATAAGAGAAAAAAAAAAATCAAATGTCAATCACAAGTCGCAATTGAAATTTTGAATTCACTTGTTTTCTCAATCTCAGGGAGTGGATTTAAGTTAGACCAAATGATAAATATTCACATACCGTTCTTTGTGTCTATGAGATTGGTGTATATTCTAGTTTGAGTAGATGATCTTTTCAGATCTTAAATCAAGAATCATCTTGGAGATTAGGATCAATCAACGCTTAAATCTTTTTCTTCTTCACATGTGTCCAAGTTTTATATCACACTTCTTTCGTCACGCATTTGGAGTTGCAGCTATTAATTGTAGTTTAAGTAATTTTAATTGGTTGTGTAATTTGGAACAGGACTTGTTGTTGTACCAAAGTGAAACACTCTCCTGAAAGAAAGCTCTACAAGCAACCTAACACCAAGGTCACGCAAATGAAATGGATAACTCAAAATCACCTAAAATCCTTCTGCAACCCTCTTTGTGCCTTCCTCGACTTTGAATATATAAAGAGACACACCTAAGATATCTCTTCACACACTCTCTCCATGGATACACTTTTTATTGCAGCTACTCTGGCTCTCGCTCTCTCCTCTTTCACAAGAGGCCAGAGAGTGATACAGATTCCACCGCCACGTCCACTGTGCGCGTCTCAATACGCTCTGGCTAACTACGCCTGCTCACGTCTCCCAATGCACACTGTCCCACCACCTGCCCCCATTACCCCACCTCCTCCTCCCATCGCTCCCCCGCCTCCTGACCATGACCACCACGACCATGACCATGACCATGACCACGACCACGATCATGACGATGACCACGATGATGATGATGACCACGACCACGATGATGACCACGATCACGACCATGACGATGACCATGATGATGACGATGACCACGACCACGACCGTGATCGTGACCGTGATCACGATGACCATAACCATAACCACGACCATGACAATGATCACAATGACCATAATAACGACCATGATCATGACAGCGACCACCACAATAATGACGACAACAGCCACGACGATCACCACCGCCGTCGACACCACCGCCACCACCACCGACACCATCATCGACACAGAGAAGAGACGTTTGCGCAACAAGAGTGCTGCAAGTGGTTGAAGCAAATGGACAACGAGTGCGTGTGCGACCTTCTGGTCCGGCTTCCGCCATTGCTAGCCAAACCAATTCATAACTATACAGTCTTTGTGGATGAGTCATGCATCGTCACTTTCGTCTGTGGAGGCAGACTCATTAGCTGATTCTATTTCCTTTCTAAAACTATACTGCCATGTCTTCATCTACTTCTTGGAGAATCATAACCCCTTTGTTTGTCTTCTTTTCTTAGTTGTCATAAACTTTTTATTCACGCCGTTTAGTTTAATTATTGTACGTTCACATTGCATCACTCTCGCTCTGTGTGCGCTTCGTATTCCATTCCTTATGGCTCCCAGGGCATTGAGATTATCGTTAGGCCCATTATTGGAAAAATTAGTTTCAGGCCCGTTTATCGTATTTACACCGCAGTGTGGGGTGATTTTAAAGGACGTCTTCTAATTCTACGTTGACAAAATTTAATCGAATCCATTCTATAATGCAATTTCAATGTGACAAAAAGAAAAGAAAAGAATATGTAGTACTAACAAACAAAACAATAAAAAAAAATCCTAGGAGATGATGATATATTAAACAAAGGAAGATGGAGATTCATGGAATCTTTTTGCTAAAAAAAAGTCGCATTGATGGGACCAATATATAGAATTTAAATTTTCCGGTTATGCTAAAAAGATGTGATTCTTTTACTCGAACTTCTTTTTTTTTGGCAAGTTGTTATTTGTCTTATTGCACTTTGTTCCATATATCTTATAGGGGTTCAAAAGCTACGTCAAAATCATATGTATACGCAATTATTCACATCTACATAAGGTCCTATACATAGAACCAACCAGGCCGAGACCAATGTACATGGAGAAGCTAAAAAGGGGATAAGTGATCAATTTATTTTAAACATATTTATATATTTATGACAATTAGATAGCAAACGGTAATAAGACAAAAATAAAAGGGAGAGGTGGCCACTAGCATCGAGAGACGCCAATTGCACACGAGCTTAGTAGAGAATAATAAAATGGATGGGTTCCAATTAAGAACGCATTAAGAAACTATATGTGTGTGTGTGTGTGGGGCACTCGCATGAATCGAATAATTTGAACATATTTGTCAACGGGCTTAATTCTCTGTACGGCTTCAGGCACGTCCTACTGTTTCTTACTGTACGGTTATTTGCTAATTGCTGCTTCTAATTTTATATAAGTGTATAACTATTAGTATTATTCTTCTTTATCTTCTTTTGTTCCGACTCAAACTAGTTAAAATTTTTGAACTGATTCCATACAGCAAAAGCTGCTGCAATATTTTCAAACTTTGTTGATCATATCATATCATTTGAGTGGTTATAAAGCTGCTGTAAATCACGTTTTAAGAAGTAGTAGTTGTCTATAAAAGGTTTTGGTCTTTAACCTGGAAAAATATATCTAGACCCAAAACATTTTAATTATTTAAAAAAAAAAATTGTTTATAGCTAGCAACTAATTTTTTTCTTGTTCCACAAAACTTGTTCATAATTTATGGTCATAAACTTATATACATATGTGTGCCTGCAGTCAAGATTAACCTCTCTCTCTCTTTTTTTCGCTGTAGTTTTTTTTGGTAAGTAACGGAACTACGGAAGACAATGTCTCCCAGAATTTATTAAATAAAAAATAAACAAACTACATCGGAATTTTTTTTTGGTAAGCAACAGTTTTTTTTTGTTTATCTTTTTTTTTCGCTGTAGTTATTATTGGTTTAGATTTCCCTATTAATAATGAGATATAAACTATATAAATCGTACCAACTTTAAGCCCCACTCAGCTTAGTCGTCGTTATATTATTAAAATCAAATAGTTACAAGGCGGTAGTCTTTACTTTCCAAATATAGCATTCCACTCACAGTCTCACTTACATCCAAAAAAGTAGATGATAATACTGAATAACCGTTATGCCAAAATTTTCAGTATCTGACAATATACGATATGCATATATAATATATTTTATTTTTGTAGGCTTAATTTTTTATATTTTTTCCACCACTCATCGAAGTCTCGTACATTTTCTGATCATAGCCACGTCACCACCACCAATAACCATTGGCGTAAATTTCCGAATTGCGTGGTTACAACTGATCACGCCACTAGACAGCGCGACAACTCGCGTTCCATGGCCGCCGCAACGGCGGTTGAAGCTTCCACGAGCGGCCGACGGCTGGCAATGTCCAGCAGAAACCGCGACACAATATCGGTGCTTGGTCCAGCCACGAGCCTCTCCCAGGCCACGTCAGCATCCGTCTTGGACCTGCGCTTTGTAAAGACCGGAGTCGCATCCACTCTCTGAATGGACCACTTCTTCACTTTTCTCAACCGTTCGATCTTTTCTCTCTGCCTACAAGCTAACTCAAATGTGTTCCTCTTTATGTCTTCGACCACTTTAATTAACAGTTCTTCTCTGTCTTCCACATTCAAGAACTGCTCGTTCCTGAAAAACCTGTCAAACTCTGGAACTCCGATTGCTTTCTTGATCCCTCTTGAGTAATCAGAATCCGAAAAGTCAAAAAAATCTCTAACTTCCTCAACCATTCCATTTTCCACCATCTTGTCAACTCTCTCAGACACGAACCCATGCAAAACGGGAAGTGCCACGTCGACCCATAGAAAACAACAGTCGTATCTCGACCTGAATTTGTTGTCTTCGTCATCCACTAGAGCCTCCACGTAAGAGTTGGAACCTCCAACGATGATTGGAAGCTTTCCCCGGTTTAGGACGGATTCAATGGAGAGATTCGCCATGTGACAGTAATTCGGGGCGGTTAAGTCGGCTTCAGGCGGCAAGACGCCGAGGAGATGATGCGGTACCCCGCAGCTTTCCTCGCTCGTGATCTTGTTGGTGACAATGTCTAGACCTTGGTGGACTTGGATCTTGTCGGAATTTATTATCTCAGCCCGAAAACGTGTGGCTATATCGACGGAGAGTCGTGACTTGCCTGTTCCGGTAGCACCCATGATGACCACAACTTTGTCCTTTGGACCAAATGGGTTTAGAGATAGCATATTGGGACCAAATCTCGCAGGAGGGAAGTCTAACGCCGGCGAAAGAGGCAATGGTTGTTTGCACATAGCCATAGATACCTTCATGATCATGATGAAGCGCTTTGCAGTATAAACTTCAGATGTATTTGATATATTTGTTATGTTTGGTAGGCTTGTATATCTACTTATGAAATGTTCAGGTGACTTTGCATGAAGGATATGATTTATATAGATAGGGTCACACACTTGGAAATGGACACTGTACGAATGATACGACAAGTTGGCTCGCCCCTTTTTTAATTGGTCAAACCTTTTATTTTTTTTACTTTATTCTCCTCTAATTTTATTTAGGCTGGCCAAATATTTGATACGCGTGCAATGCAGATGATACAGATTGATAATGTCTCAATCAAACGTAAACTTCTATTACGTTTGATGTGAAGTTAAGATGCGATTTTTTCTAGGAAAATAACGATTATATGCAAGGCAGAAAGTTTTAAGAAGTAACAAAAATATTATATATATATATATATATATATATATATGTTTATTTGAAAATATGGGTTGTCTAAGCTCATAGTATTTGTTTTTAATAGATTTTTTCACGTTATTAGAGCAGTCGCAATTAATTACCTTGGATGGATTGACATTGTTATTAATCTAAAAACACTTAATAAATTAGGTTATGATGCCTCCTCATGATGATCGGTCTACTAAATATTATATGTATATATATAGATATTCTATATGCCCTAATTTCATAAGCAAAAGTTATGCAGATGTGATTCTATCTCATATTTTGATATTATCATAGAGTCTTTTATATTTCTAGAATAATATAAAGGTTCGATTGGACCGTCCATTAATGAAACGGAGAGGCAAAATTGTTTGTCGACCTGCAATGGCCAAAGACCCCCGGGAACGTCTCTTATTATTACTCTCTCCACTTACGTATAAATCTTAAGACGAAAAAACATAAAGAAAACTTTTTTTTACATTATAATTATATATTCACATGAGATAAGAAATATAATGGTCCGAGAAAGGGCCTTTAAAAAGATTATTCTTACAGCGACAAGTCATAGCTATTGGAATGTAATTTTGCTTGCGAGCTTGGTAATGTAAGCATGCTCCTACACGTCCATGTACGTATCGGATTCCTCCATTCCTATATACCAAAAAAAAATACGGAATAACACATAAATGTATATATATGATATATCCCTCAAGATTTAATAAATTCAACTAAACCCATCTGGTATTTTTTCACTAAAAACTTTTACTAGAGCTAGCTTTGATTAAATTTTAGCCACTCTTCACTAACCATAAACTTGTGAACCAATATCTTTGGTTGGGTAAATTATTTAATTGATATCAAATTGGTGGACTAAACCGGCCAGCTAGCTTATGCGTTTCTTGTTAAATCCTAGCTTTTTGTTGTCTTATCAGATGATTAGTACACTTCAGAATTTTTCTTTATATTTTTAGAAAGTGTCATTCGATTACTCGAATTACACTACACAGCTTCAAATAAAGAATAAATTAATACATCAACCTAAAATATATAAAATGGTACCACTTAAATCTAAGAAAAAAAATATAATCGTTATTTTCTTAAACTTATTCACTTTTAAAATTGTATAGTTTTAACCTTTTCACATACTAAATCAAAATAAGAAATTTTCTTAGATATATTCCGTCGTTTGTAATTTCCATCAAACAATAAAAACTTAAATAAAAAATGTTATTTTAGGTTGGTTAGATCATCTCCATCAGTGTTTCTAATAGAGAAATTTAATATTAAAAAATATATAAAGTTAGAAAAAATAGGAGAAAAAGAAAGAAGAGTTTCTCAAGTGAGAAACCATGAGAAACGTTTCTCATATAATATTGTCATTTATCAACCACTTATTAATTTAGTTCTTAAAATTTAATTAAAATAAATTTTTTTTTTTTTGAGATACTAACAACAATATCTTTCCGTTAGAGATGATCTTAGATACTTAAATAGTTACATATATGCGTGCTAGCTCGTTCATGATAGATACGAAGAAAATAAAATAATTGGGATAAGAAGCTTAATGATTGATTGACGTTAACCCAACGCCCACGTTTGTAAAATAAAATACTATTATAAATCTATCGTGATAAAAAGTAAATAATACGACCAATAAGGCAGTCACGCCTACCTTTGCGCATTAACTTTCTTTTTATCTCTCTTTCAGTAATCATTCGTAAGAGATACACACCTGCGATTTTTGTTGTTGTTTTTTACTATTGCTCCAAATGTGGAAACTGTATTGCAAGTTACAAATAATAACGACAAAAATAGAATTTGCAGGTGGAAATTTAGCGTAGCTATCCAATTTTAGGATAAACTTAAAACGGTTTTATCTCACTCAAACATTTAAACTTTAAAGAAAACAAAAAAACTTCATGCCTACTTCGAACTTTTTTTTTTTTTCGTCAACCACACATTCATTAAAAAGTAACTCCATGATTGGTTGCCCAATTAGGAAGAGAAGAGTTTACAAAAGTAACATTAAAAAATAGAAATATATATAGAAGAACGGGCTAAACAGTCCACTTTAATATTACATAAACGAGGAATAAAAAAAAGCGAGAAAATGAGAAAAGAGACACGAAACAATTCCAAATCGTCTAGCAGATCAAACGTTTTTTCGAAATATATATTTGAGAAATTCATATAAACATGCATTATCTACAAAGATAAGTAAACAAATGTTTTTTGTCACTATCTAGAAAAACCAAAACAGAACTACAAACCTAAATGTTTTTTAATTCCGTTTTCTAAGTAATTTTTATGGTTTTCGAAAATAAATTTATTTTCATAAGCGCAACTTAAAACTTTTTTCCATTCAAAATTTAAACCAAGCCTGCACGCTTAATAATTTTACATTTTACATACAGTATCTCATAAAATTCCAAGAATCATTATTTCGCATGATCTTTGATCAATAAACTTTGTCCCATTCAAAAATAAAACCAAGCCTGCGCTTTTATGATTTAAGCACACGTACATACATAAACTAATACGGTTATAAAACATAATTTCCATAATTTCGTTCGTGTCATCTTAATAAAAAAAATTATCTCTAACAATGGAAAGTCATCCTCCTTCAAATCATCCCCCATTCCATCGGGTTCGTTTCTTATTTTACCTTATACGATGACCAAGACTTGTTTTTGTGATATCATTTTTATTTTGGTTTTATTTGTTGTCTGTATACAGCAGCAGACTCGTGTTCTGAAACTGGAACCCAAATGTTGTAACGAATGTGCGAGGAAGGTGAAACGAGCCATGCTAAACGTTGAAGGTGATTAATTTAGATATGCATATATATATTTACCGTTTCTGATATATAACTAACTAGTTTGGTCGATTTGAATCTAATTAGCAATGGTGGATCTATGAATAGGAGTGCATTCGATAAAGGTTAATGCAAACGAGGGGACGATAGAAGTAAACAGTGAGGTCGACCCACAAGTGCTTATCGCAATGGCAGCTAAAGCCGGCAAACGAGCCGAGCTTTTGTGGGAACCTGAACCAGAGTCTCCTGATGACATTTCGACGGTAACACCTCCGCTCGCCATGCCATCAACTTGCCGACGTCAGGTCCATATCAGCAACTTTGACGGATTTGAACAGACAGTACACCTACAGAACTTGGTTGATAAGAACGCTCGTGGGATCAAACACATGGATATTATCGACAAGAGGGTCATCAGAATAACGTTTAAGGAGTCACATGATGATCCCAGTAGCGACCACTCACTGGACTCACCATCTCCAATCGCACCACCGTCCTCTGACCCTAAGAATAGCAATGGCGGTGGTGGAGAGGCCAGTGGTTCAGGTGCTTGTGGTAATGTTGGGGCTCCTGCTACTGCTGCTGAACCAACCCCCAAGATCAACGATGCTCCTTGTAACGGTAAAGCAGCAGAACCTCCGCTTGCTAGTGTGAATTGCAGCAGCAGAGGGAATAGTTGTCGTTTGATGTAAAGTACAGATCTATTTAGTTTAACTAGTATCAATGGAAACGACATTATAGCAACTTCTAAAAGAATGAGTTGGTAGAGATTTAAGAATTTTTACTACACAGTTGTCACAAACAATTAATCTTGCAAAAGAATCATCACTACCAAAACACAAAATCCTATCTTACCCTTGCCTCACGAGTTCCTGATCAGCGTGCTGTCGTTTGAGAGCAGACAGAGTCGGGTGTCCTCTTCTGCCAAGTCTCTTTGTTGGCTCGACATGCTTCTTTTATCGGCCACTCGATCTGGAAGCCGTCGCTGTTCTGTTTTTCTAACTGACAACAATGTGTGTGAAACGTCTGAGGATCTACCTGAAGCTTGAAGTCAAGGGTGAACAACAACTCCATCTCCAATCTGTTTAACTCTCTCGTGCTGACACCTCCAACTCTCGCATAGTATGCATTGTTGAAATACCTGCACAACACAAGAGACCAATGAATTTATGATTTAAATGAAATATGACATCAACTACATTGTCCATCTTAAAGTTGCAAAAAGAAATAGTGATGGACTCTGTTTCCTTCCTAATTGTTCCCCGGTTTTTTTCTTATTTATGTGTTGATCTATAAGCAGTTTCATACCAAAGGGTAAACGTGCACTGAGTTCCTATCAAGTGCTAGTGGCTAGTGCTACTAGAATGAACACAATCTTAACAGATAAAGCAATTGAAATGGAAAAAGCGAAGCTAGGACTCAAGTAACATACCTATCATCGAAGACTTTAGCGGCTAACATGACACTTGTTATGATAAGGCGGTGGACATTAAGCGGTTTTAGAGGGGCTCGGGTCTTCTGGAGAAAGTGATCAATGTAGATATGTGCAATGACGAAGCAGGAGGGGCTGCAGCAAGAGTACTTGAAAATGCGATCCAAGTAGTGTGAAATGCTGATCTCAGGCGGAGATCTCCCATCAAAGACGGTAACAGAGTCTGGCGATTCAGTCAGAATATTGTCATGATTGAGAAACAGAGATCTCTCCAGAGATGAAGAGAGGCGGGAGAGAACAGTGGGTGGCTTTTTCAATCGTTTGCCCTCAATGATAAGTCCTAATCTGAGGTATACATCCGAATCAATGAAACCTGGATCGGTTGCGAGAGAGCCCATCTCTGCAATGACGATGATGGCATAAAAACGGTAACTTTGGGAAATTAAGCATAAAAAAATCATCTCTTTATTATGAGGGTTTTGAAATAGAAGACGTAGTAGGTAGAGTGAATAAAGAGTAGGTGAACTAAATCTAACTAAGAACCTAAATCCTCTCTATTAATTCTCATACCTACCAAGAATCATCAAGAATTAGGAATATTGTGGAAGAAGAAAGAGGAACTTACGAGAATTAAGTGGAAGAAGTTGGTTATTGAACTAGAGAAGGTCCAGAGATTGGAAGAAAGCAGATCTATCTCCGGCGCTTCTCCATTGTTGTTGCTCTGAAGCTAAAAAGCTAAAAGAAGCCGCGAAGAAATGTGAAGAAGAAGGAAAGTTTCCATTATTATTATTGCCTTTATTTATTTTTTAAGGGTTTTAGATTTTTAATATTAAAAAAAAAGGGACAGAAGGAAGGAGTGATGTGTGGTAGAGAGAGACAGTTCACCGTCCAGCTGGTGGCCCACCGTCTCACCTTCATCATCGCTGCGGTGCCAGTCTTTTTCCATTAGGGCTACTGTAGTATTATTTTAGTAGTAGTAAGGTATAATAATAATAATAATTGAAACGAAAGAAGAAGACTGGGCTTTCTAAAATAGTGAATATGGGCTTTTATATGGGTTTTGTATTAGGGTTGTTGTGTAAAGGGGGCTTAATTGTCATTTCAGAGATAGAAGAAACCCTAATCTCCCACTCTTTTGATTGATTTTTGAAAATTGATAAATATATATTTTTTTTTTTTAAAAAAGGCATCTCTCATACTCGTCACGCAGATCCTCAATGATGCTCTCACTCTGCTGCTTCTCATTCACGCTTCTCTGAATTACCTTTTCCTTTTTTCTTTTTCTCCGTCCGATATTGGCAAGCCCCAATCTCGTCGTAGAGAGACCCATTTCCATCCATCCGCTGTGAAAAAGGTAACCGTCCGTCGTGTACTATCTATCTCCTCTTTGAAATCTCTTCTTCTCGTTGTACATGTTGATTTTGAGGGTTTCCTTTTATAAAGTCTTCTCTTCGTCTAAAAATGCAGTTTTTCTTCTGAAATTAGGCTCCTTTTGTATCTACAATAGAAATGTAGTTAGATTCTTCTGGATCTACATGTTATCCTCTTTTTGTTTTAGTTTGAATTCTTATTAATATGTTTTTCCTTTGTATTGAATTACAGAAGAACCAAGTAGTAGAATGGATCATTCACAGAACCGTGTTTTGTCAGTCAAGATGTGGCCACCGAGTAAGAGTACCCGCCTCATGCTTGTTGAGCGGATGACCAAGAACATTACCACCCCTTCCATCTTCTCCAGGAAGTACGGTCTTTTGACTCTCGAAGAGGCTGAGCAAGACGCCAAGCGCATTGAAGACTTGGCTTTTGCTACTGCCAACAAACACTTCCAGAACGAGCCTGATGGTGATGGAACTTCTGCCGTTCAGGTCTATGCTAAAGAATCCAGCAAGCTCATGCTTGAAGTCATCAAACGAGGTCCTCAGCAAGAATCCGAGGTTGAGGTGAGCAAGGATGGGGATATCTTTTTTGATATATCTGGTGGGAGCAGAGCATTTATCGACGAAGAGGAGGCACGCCAGCTTTTGAGGCCTTTAGCTAGGCCGCATAACTCCTTCACCAAAATCCGTTTTAGCAACAGGAGTTTTGGCTCTGAAGCTGCCAAATTTGCTGCCAGCGTTTTGTCTTCCATCAAGGATCAGTTGACGGAAGTGGATCTCTCGGATTTTGTTGCTGGAAGACCAGAGGCAGAAGCACTTGAAGTCATGAATATGTTTTCATCTGCTTTAGAGGGTTCTAAGCTTAGGTATCTGAATCTCTCGGACAATGCTTTGGGAGAAAAGGGAATTAGGGCATTTGCTTCTCTCATCAAGTCTCAGAATGACTTGGAGGAGCTTTATCTGATGAATGATGGCATTTCTGAGGATGCTGCCCGTGCAGTTCGTGAGCTACTTCCTTCTACTGGTAAAATCAGGGTTCTTCAGTTCCATAACAACATGACAGGAGATGAAGGAGCAATTGCCATTGCAGAGATTGTCAGGCACTGTCCATCTTTGGAAGATTTCCGGTGTTCATCTACAAGGATTGGTTCAGAAGGTGGTGTTGCGCTAGCTGAAGCACTTGAACACTGTAGCCACTTGAAGAAACTTGATCTTCGCGACAACATGTTTGGAGTCGAAGGTGGAATTGCCCTGGCCAAGACTTTATCAGTGTTGACTCATTTAACTGAGATCTATATGAGTTACCTGAACTTGGAGGATGAGGGAGCAGAGGCACTTTCTGAAGCTCTACTTAAGTCCGCCCCTTCTCTTGAAGTTCTAGAATTGGCTGGGAACGATATTACTGTAAAATCCGCTGGAAATTTGGCAGCTTGCATCGCCTCCAAACAGTCTCTTTCAAAGCTGAATTTATCTGAGAATGAACTCAAAGACGAAGGGACTATCTTAATCGCAAAGGCAGTTGAAGGTCATGATCAGTTAGTTGAAGTTGACCTGAGCACCAACATGATCAGAAGAGCTGGGGCAAGAGCCTTGGCACAAACTGTTGTGAAGAAACATACTTTCAAGCTTCTGAACATTAATGGAAACTTCATATCTGAGGAAGGTATTGACGAGGTAAATGACATGTTTAAGGACTCTCTTGACAAGCTTGTTCCTTTGGATGACAATGACCCTGAAGGAGAAGATTTTGAAGATGAAGACGAAGAGGAGGAAGGCGAAGATGACAATGAATTGGAATCAAAGCTTGGAGGTCTGAAAATCAAGCAAGAGGAGGAATAGGAGGAGGTAACATGATGTGATGCTTTTGTTGCTATGTAGGTAGGTTCAGTGTTATCTCTCTCCCTGGATTCGGTAAACCTAGTTAAGTAGGTATGTAAGGATCTAAAATTGTCTTCAGTTCTATTTCCTTGAAGCGAAATTGTTATCTTCGTGTAAACCAGAATTGTTGTTGCTCTTGTGGTTATGAATATTTAAATGATCTTTTAGCTGAAATCATGTCCCTCTCATATGAGCCGGGGAAAAAAACAGCACAGGGTAGCATTAGAAGTTACAAATGAAGAAGAAACTTTATGGCCTATTTTGATCAAGCCGCCACTGGAGTTTTGAGGGCTTCTAGTATCTTATCGTCTAACTCAAACTTGATCTCTTTTTTGTCTCTGCCAATCTTCACATACTCTTCAAATCTTTCCTTGAGATCTTCAGGCAGATTCGTTTTACTTTCCCACCCTAATATCTCCTTTGCGGCTCTTGGCTCTGCGTAGAAATGCTGCGACCGTACAAAGACAAGGTTATAAAACTAATAAGTGAAGTAGGAGAAGAGCTTCTACTGGGTTTAGTTTACCATGTTTCTGAATGGAAAAGCCTTCTTGGCGTCAACCCCAATGGCTTTGGGGTCATAATGAACGATCTCAACCGTTTTGCCAGCAGCGGCAGCACATAGCTTAGCCATACCGTCAAGAGTGACGGCCCTGTCGCTAACGCAGTTGAAGATGTTGCCAGACGCAGCCTTGGGGTTGGTCACGGCAGAAGTCAGCATCGAAGACAAGTCCCTCACGTGGGATATGTTGGTTAGCTGCAATCCTGATCCTGGGATTGGCACTGCTCTGTCCCTCACAATCCCTGGGAACACATTTTAACCATTACTTGTTTTGTCTTGTGATGAAATCTTTGGGGATTGAGAGACTTACGGTCGAAGAACCATTCTTCGCAGTCTTTGTTGTTGCCAGAGCCAATCATGTACTGTGGTCGAAACGAGGCCCAGTTACCGAATGTTTCAGCTAAGTACTTCTCCACTGCCACGTGGCCTGCGTCAGCTTTAACTGCGTCCTGCACATTGGAGAAAAGGAGACATAAGTGGTGAGAACTGAGAATGTTATGGTTAGTGTTTATTTACCCCTTCAACGTGAGGAGGTTGTTCGGTGGACTTGTAGATCCCGGCGCTGCTTATGAACAAGAATTGCTTCACGCCGGAGCTTTTAGCCCAATCCACCACTGGCCTATGACCGACAAATCCAAAAGGATATATGATCATCAATTCTCAATATCCATGGAGATTTTTTTTAAAAAAACCTATGAGGCTCTGTAGTTAAATAATCAGACCTGACAGTATCCAAATCCTTGCCATTGTTGTCAAGGACAACGTCAAATGTTTCACCTCCGACCACATTGGCAACATCGGCAGGGTTACCCCACACCGTCTTTCCTCCACCACTGATAATTTCCTGTCAACAGATCAAAGATTGCATCGGTCGGAATCAGATTCAAAAACTCAAAACTGGTGGAAATTTGTAAATCTTACGGAGAATCGGTTGAAAGGAGGTTTCTTCATCTTGTCGGAAGATTCATCGCCGACGGTCATGATGGTGACCCCATGTCCGGCGGAGAGAAGCTCTTTGGCGAAGTAAAACCCGATCACGGCGTGACCGCCGCTGTTGGTGTTGACTATAAGTACATTCTTCTTATCACCGACGGAGCTGGCCTTAACGGTAAAGCCCTGAGGAGATAACCTTCGAGAAGTCCTCAGAGAGAATGTCAAGAGAGAAGAAGAAGAAGAAGAAGAAGAAGAAGAAGAGAGAGAGGAAAAGGAGGAAGATGAAGAGGGTAGAGAGAAGCGGTGGAGAGATGGCGGGATCAGGAGATTACTGATCGGAGAAGTTGTTTTGGAGGAGAAAAACAGAGAGGAGGATGATAAAGCCGCCATTTTTTTTTTTTTTTGTTGGTTAAGATTTGCCTTACTCTGTTCTGACTTGAGGTTTGATCCTCAGAGAACCAGAAGAAATATGTAAGGCTCTTGTACAAGATAACAACATCCAACGGTCGGTCCATTTCTTTCATCTCGCCTTTTTATTTTATGTGATTGTTATATCCCTAACTACCACTTTCTAGATTGGGCCAAATTATTAAACTGGGCCCATTTATGTAAATACGCGAGTGTTTTTTCCCCTCTTTTAATTCTCACATTAAATTGTCTACATCTAATTCTAATCTCATTTGTGTCTTCATAAACAATTTGTGGTTGAGCCAAAAAAAATATGGAATTTTTCTTCTTGAAAAAATAAATGGTCGTCTTGTATATATCTTCAATGAAACATAAACAAATGTTAAAATTGGTTCCTCGAAGATGAGCCAAAAATCCAACCCACACACCTCAATCAAAAGCATGTCACACTTGAACTGCAAAATCTCTGGTGTGAAGGAAGCGGATATTTGAAGCCATCTATGAGGGTTACCTTTATTCTATACAAAGCGGATGAATCGCTAGAGAAAAACATCAAGTATTTATTCGGTGGGAGCAAATCTTCAGGTATTCTTCCTTGCGGAATAAGCACGGTAAGCTGCCAATCCGGCAAACCCAACAGCTGTACCCACTGCAACTTCATATAATAAATAGTAAGCTTGGATGATTAAATGGTTTTGCTCAAGAAAAATGGAAATATAGATCTTGTGAAAGAAGAATAACCTGAGACAAATACAAGTGAGCTATTCACGAGTTGGCGGATATTCTTGCTTCTTCTTCCTGACTCTGTCTCTGGAATGCTCAAGTGAGGGTTCTCTGCTGTACTCACGATTCTTGAGAAGAGACTATTTGGCTCCCCAAGTTTCATGCTTAATGACACAGGGATGTCTATCCCCAATTCCATGCAAACCTGTTGTTATCCGATAATAGAATCATCAATCATACCAAGAGCATCTAATCATATTAGGCTTAAGTGATGCATTACCCTATCAGACTCTTGCACTGACATTGGATATGGATCCAGATCATCTTTGGCCGCAACAAGAAGACAAGGGGTCCCATAACCGCTCTCTTCTCCTCTCCTTGCTACCTCCATCAGTATTTCCCTCGCCTTTTTCCATGAGTATATGTCCGAACTGGAAAACATCAAATTTTCTTGCTAAGTCTGTGATCTTGTCATCCACACATACGAGGTGCAAATAATTTCTGAGCTAACCTGTCATAGACAACCACAGCAACATCACATGCTGCCAACGATTCCTTATTTGTCAGAAACTTTTTAATTCTGTCCTCTGGTATTTCCCGCAATATGAGGGTTTTCTTAGAACCCTGAAAAATGCGTCCAACAATTAGGAAACAAAAAATCACATAAACCACGGACATGTGACAAAGAACATAAGAGTTCAGACTTTTTCTACTAACCCCAGGCTGATCAATGACATTTGCTGCATATCGTTCACCCATTGTTGCCTTATAGCTGTTCGAAAATTTCCTGGGGTTGAAACACAGCTTATAAAATATAACACGAGTAGACCAAAGGGCTGAAGATGACACAGCATAAGAATGATACATAGAAATTGTTAGAACTAGCATACCTTCCTAAGAAAGAATCGAGGAGTGCAGACTTTCCAGATTTTTTAGGGCCAAATACAAAGCACTGAAACACATTCCTTTCTGTTCGCTGCTTCTTACGATCCACTGATCTTTTCCTAGTAACAGAAAATGTTGAAGCTGGGTCGTGACCATAACCGATATATATCAGGTTTGCCAAACTTTTTTGAGGATCTAGAAGAGTCATTAGAGCCCACTGCATCAACATATTTACAGAGCATAATTAACAATCGTAAAGAATATTGAATCTGATAATTGATCATGATGAGTTGATGACAATGAAAGCATGATTCTAATTCAGTGTCAACATAACAGCAAGCATACAAACCTCAGACAGAAACCCATTGATTGTCAAACGTCCGCCTGGCGTTTTCTCTGCAGCATCTTTATAAGGAGCCTCAAGCCAAGGACTGAAATTGTAAAGCAGATTGTACATGTAAACGAACTTATTCCGGCAATACACAAGAGCATTAAAGACATTGACAGGCAAATTCAAAAGAAAGAAGGTTAATTCACTAAATAATCATTGGATTAACAGTTGATAACTACCGATTACAAAGGGACGAATAGCGATGAATCACGCAAAAAAAAAAAAAAAAAAAAAAAGTCACCAGTACCTATCTGGAGCTGTTTGAAACAAATCATCTAGCTCAGCTGGCTGTAACGCTCCATCCTAAATAGCAGCAAAACAAAGAAGCATCAGAGAAGTACTACTGCTCCTTGAGGGTGAAATAAGCTTTTAGGTGATAGAGAACAACAGAATCGTTGTTGGATAATTGAAGAAACGATCATACACACATTATCAAGGTCATATAACTGGAAGATTCCACTGAGAAAGTCCATGGCTTCGTTTGTTAGCTCGATGCTCTGCAAGTGAAATACAGGAAATGAGTGCAAAAATTATTTAAAAGCAACCAGCCAGTTTCTTATATCCTTTAAGTAACATAACAATTTAAAGATATTTTCGTAAATAAGCACTATCTAAAACAACACACACCTGATCAGGAGACTGCTTTGCTGGAACGGGTAGTAACTTGGCGCTGAGTTCTAAAGAATCATTGTAACCACATTTCCGTAGGATAGCCCATGCTGTCTCAGGGCGACCTCTCTCGATGAATAGAGAAAAAAGAAAAAGGAAACCCGGAAGTGTAAGACCAAGATGAGTTACTCCATCTGGTTGCCTTTCTTGTACCACTTTCTTAACTCCCATAAGTTCAACAGGGTCAAGTGGGGCACCAAAAAAATTTACCTGTTAACCAAATTTGCAGCATCATATTTATAGAAGGATTAGGAACTTTCATGAATGAAATAATCAGTGTCTAACAGAGAAAGCGAACCTGAAAATCATTCAACTCTGCGTCATTAAGGGCACCATCCAAATCATGATCACAGAGGTTGAATATTCTTTGTACTGCCCTGCGGAGGCGAGGTTTCAAACAGTGTTTTTCTTGATCAAACAACGGAAATGTTGGGTGAAGGACCGCTTTTGATGCAAAATAGAAAACATCAGGGGCCTGAAAGAAAAGAATCCAGATATTTTAGTGGCATACAATAAGGATCTCTCTGGACATGGTTCAATCACATAAAGAACTCAATTGTGAGCATGGTTTTGCTCGGTCTTTCAGTATTATCTGCTCTAAAGGTTCCTAGTATCTTTTACAACATTTTCCCTCTTAGCCAAAAGATAATAGCCTAGTCTTTAAACTGTATCAGAAGATATTTCGGTCAGCAAGAACATACCTGTATAAGGGTCAATGCAGAACACTCTATACAGGTTTCTATCTCCCTGTACTCCTTCATGATTGGTGCCATGATAACCTCTAGTCTTGCGGGAGATCGTTCATCCCGTAAATCAAGCTTGCAGCCCACCACAATTACTGGTGCTTTGATCTAGATACATACACACCTATATATAATTATAACATGAAAACATACTTGAAGGAGAATGAATATACGATATTTCACCAATCAATCAGAAACCTCTAAACGCCGGAGCTCAGGGAGCCAATAAGAACTTAAGCGATCAAGAGTTGCAGGCTGATCACATGCATAGGTGAGAATGACCACATCAGCCTTCCTGAATTCTTCAATGAGCTTGATCCTATTGTCAATACTGATAGCAAATAAACATGACAGATATCAGTAGATTGAGGATCATGCGTACAAATTCAAATCAATGAAACAATGAAGGAGCCATTGTTTGCGACCATTGGCAATCTTGGATAACAATACAAAGAAAATTTGCAAATACAGATAGAGAAGGGAAAGCAAGAAAGAAGACCTTGAGGGAGTATCGACAATGGTGATAGGAATATAGTCAGGGAAAGCGTCGGCGGGGAGAGTAATCGGAGGAAGGACGCGAGGGACATTATCAGGGAAAGTTTCGGAAGCGACGGCAGAGATCAGGCTAGATTTACCGGTTCCTTTGTCGCCAGCGACGGCGACTCTGAGGCTTGTACGGCTACCGGTAGAAGACTTTCCACCGAGCATCATCGGAGTCGAAAACTGAGAGAGGAAATTGGCGGTTATTGTTTCGGAGATGAGATTGATCTACCAACGATGTTTGTTACTTCGCCGGCAGAGAATGGATGCTCCATATATCTATTCGGGTTGACCCGACATCACGGATCTTCCAGCATCATAAATGGGCCTTTCCAATTTCATTTTCTAGAACTAGAAGTCATCATGTATCTATTCACTATACGACGCCGTTTTAGCGTTCACGCTTGTTAAAATTTTAATAGAACAACTACAATTTTTCTTACCATTTTTTAGAATCAGTTTTCTCACTATGCTCGCTCTGTTATTGCCATTTATCTCCATATTTTCCTTTATATATATATTGATATGACGCACTACTGGACACTGGCTTGTAGATATTGAGGAACATAAATAATTAAGTAGAGCATAAACAATGGAGCTCAATTCAGCCTGTTTTACTACACTGTAACTTCATTTGAACTTTCCTTAGACCATCTCCAACAAGGACCTTCATTTTGAGGGTAGCAAACCCTCAAAATAAGGATTTGAGGGTCACTTACTCCAATGGCACACCCTCAAATTTATTTTGAAAACTTTTTGTATTTACATTATAGTCCTCAATATTAACAATAATCAGTTATAATGGTAAAAGTTTTATAAATAAATATAAAACCTACATTTTAAAAACAATTATGTCAAACAATATTAGAAAAAACTAAACTTTACATGATAATACAAAACTATATAGAAATTAGAAAAGAAACATAAAATAAAACATAAAAATGATTTATAAAATTACACATAAAATTACAAAATTACTCGATATAAAATATTTCCATAATGCTCACATACATAAAAATGATTTTTTTTGGAAATGTTATGTTTTTATATTTGAATTTATATGAATATATTCGAAATAATTGAATTTAATAAAATTATTTGTAAGATATATAAAGTATAAGGACTAAAATGAAATATAAGAAAGATTTTGAGTGTGTGAATAGTGCACCCTCAAATTTGGGGGTGCACTATTCATACCCTAAAAAAATAAGGGTTTGTGGGTTTGTTGGAGTTCAAAAAACCTTCAAATTTGAAGGTTTGAGGGCTTGTTGGAGATGCTCTTACAACGACTTTTATATTCTTTGCGCTTGGGTAGCCAGCCAAACTTATATTTTCCTTATTATTTCTTTCATTTATTTCGTTTTCTTTGGAATTCTTTATATTCTTTGCGCTTGGGTAACATGTTCTTTGGAATTTTCCAAATTGAGTTAAATTGGGTTTCAAATCGGTTTATTATTCTGGGTTTTGGTTTGGCATCGGGTTCGGCACAGTAAACCAATGATAAACCACGAAATTTCAATTTATGGAGACTGGGGTCTCGAACTTTCAATTTAGGGGGAAACTGGAGTTTAACTTTCGTTTTGTGTGGACTGGACGAAACCCAAAATCTGTGTTGTTATGGTACTATATGAAACTTCGTGGGGAGACACATGTCGTTCACCCCATAAAAATTAAACAAGTGCCAATCAGTATCTGACATTTTATAGAAAATGATTTTTATGTTGCAAGTTAGAAACTAATTTTTTATATATTTTATTGTAATGTAAAATGTATACAACTTTTAATAATAAGATTGAACATCAAACTGATATTACCAACAAAAAGAAGAAACAAAAATCCGAAATGACTCATAAACAAGAATTTTTTTTTAAGCAAAGATTATTTATTACCAACAAAACCCAAGACAATCAGGAAAATAAAACCAATTACATCGTCGTATCTCATTGATTTTATTATTCCCTGTCGGGATTTTATTTAAAAGGGAAAAGGGCGATAAATTAAAAGCATTGTCGAAGCAGTAAAAACGGAACGATATTACAAAAGAAACACAACATTTGCTTAGTTTCATTAAGACATCTCTCTCCCGCAGAGGCTTATTATTTAAAATTGTGACCATATTCAGGGGACCGACGGGGGAGGAGCGGTGGCATCGTCGGAATCGGATTTGTCCTTTGATGAGCTCAGCTTCTTGAACAACGGCTTAAACACGAACTCTATCGCCAACAATCCCACTGCCAACACTCCCACAACAACCGTCGCTGTCTGTTTCTTGCCTGTTGGTTTCTCCAATTTTGGGAAATGAACTTCTCCTCCTGACTTCTCCACCATTGCTGCTTCTTCACCTTTTTTCACTGAACACCCTTTGTCCTCAGACTGATTTATCTTCAACAACTTTAAAAGAAAATAAAAGCAGCGATAGATTTCAAAATATCTCGAGTAGTCACGTTTTCGACCGTCGATGTAATAATCGACGGTCAAATTTTGATGAGAGGAAAGGTGGTCGCTAATGCATTAATTTGGGCTTACTATGGGCTGAATTGGGCTTCTTGCTAGAAAACAAATCTCGGTGTCATGAATAAGACAAGTTTGGTTGATTCTAATTTCTAAATGAATTTCAATCGAACACGGAAGATAAGAGTACGCAAATAGTGGACCTCTCATGACACATCTTTAATTGTATTATGATGAAACGAAACGAAACGAAGTCAGACCCCTTTTTCAATTTCTACTCTAGCTTTCTCAAGATATTTTTCGTTAATGGAATCCTATTATTATTAAAATATAGTATTATTTATGTTTAGAAAGTTACACATGCTGATTGTGTGACTCGTGATAATATCTCCCAAACATTTTAGCATAAAAGGATAATATCCCCCCCCCCCCTCGTGATAGTATCTATCGTCGGCCTGTCTAAAAATGAGCAAAAGAAAGCCCAAATAGATCCTGTCCGGAACATGAAAGCCTTTTAGTAAAACGAGGAAAGCCCAAATAGAGCCAGTCCGGAAGAGTCGAGGTCACGTGCAATACAGGTGTCAATTAAAGCAGGAGTTATTGTCGCTGAATCATATCAATGGCGTGTTAGAATGCTAAAAGAAGAAGAAGAGTGTAACAAACAACTAAAAAAAGTTAACTTACAACACTCACACCAAAAGACGATGGTTTCGTTTCGCTTCCCTTTCTCGTTTTCTCAGCCCCCGCGTGCCACGTCGTCATTCTCCGGTTTCTCCATTTCCGCTGTCGCTGTCTCCGTCACCGTTGGCGCCGGAGCTGCGATCGCGGCGTCGCGGAATCCCAATCATCCGATTGTGGAGTGGGCTTTATCCTCTCACCGTTCGTCTCTGTTACCATGGGGATCCATAACTCTAGCCGACTCTACCCCCGAATCCGTTGTTGAACCTAAGACCGGTTTCTCGTTTCCCGCTTCAATTGGAGATTCGCGGCGATTACTCGGCGTGGGCCTGAGGAAGAAGAGCTTACTGGGATTGAAGAACATCGATGTCTACGCCTTCGGTAACTTCTAACCCATTTCCGAATCTGTTAGTTGAAATGTCCTTGTCCGTCGTGATTAGCTGATTGCTATTTCCCAAATGCAAAGATTCGGATTGGTAGGTCTTTAATTGGAATTGATCAAGAACTTTTTACTTGTCGCAATCTAAGTCACAATCGTTTGTCATTAAAGGATAGGAGTGAAGTAGTTGGTTTTGATATTTTAGCAATACGAAAAGTTGGGTTTTGGAATCATTCAATTGATTGATTGAGCTTTTCTGGGATCGGGCAGGCGTGTATGCTGATTGCCATGATGTGAAGAAACTTGTGGGAGACAAGTACGCAGATCTTCCAGCTTCGGAGATCAGGGGAAACAAGGCATTCATGGATGATCTCATGGAAGCCGATATTAAGATGACTATAAGGCTGCAGATTGTCTACGGCAAACTCAACATTCGATCCGTGCGCAATGCTTTTCAAGAATCTGTTGGAAACAGACTCAACAAGTTTGGTGGCCCAGACAACGACGAGTTGCTTCAAAGGTACTATAACACTTACATTTCAGCTTCGTTTTCCAAGATAAAGCATATTATGATCGTTGCACTTCTCATCTGATTTTGTGTTTGGCTGCTGAATAATTTTTACTTTGATTGTCACTTGTAGCTTCACTAGCCTCTTCAAAGATGAGTATAAGATTCCAAGAAACTCCACCATTGATTTGACTAAAGAACCAGGTCATGTACTCTGCGTTGCAAGTAAGATTCTATCTATCTTTTAGCTTCTCAAGTAAATTGTTTCCGAGAGATTCTAAAACTCTTGTCTTTTTTCTTTTTGTTTGGTTAGTTGAGGGAAACCACGTGGGGAGTGTGCAGAGCCAACTCTTGTGTAGATCAATCTTAGACTTGTACATTGGTGAAGAACCGTTTGATAAGAATGCAAGAGAAGATTTTCTAGACAATGCAGCTTCTCTAGCCTTCGACAACTAGTTAACAAGAAGAAGAAAAACAATGTTGCTATCTTTCTTAACGGATTCTCTATATATACGGCATAATGTTGAGGAATGTATTTGAAATAAATTGCTTGGGGAAATGGGTTTTGTTAGTCTAAATATCTACACTAGTGTCTAGACCACTCATAATGATAGAACAATCGACCCCATAAAACATTAAACAATTTAGATACCGACCGAAAGCGTTTACTCCCTAGAGAAAGAGAAGAGGTGTACTTTTACTAACCACTAGGGTATTACCTCATCTAGGAATAGCCTAATTTCGAAGCAAGACACTGCAAAAATGGTGGCATCAAACGTCTGCTTCAATTGGAACTAGTACTTTAGCTCAGACAGATGACCCGGGCACAAAGTTATAATCGGTGGCACGGTCCTTCCACAAACGGGAGAGCTTTTCTGGGACGACCCGGACGCTGAATTCTCTGTCTGTTCCCGTGACAAAGGAACAGGTGATAATGGCAAGGCTTTGCTATTGCTGACCTTAGGGTTTGCTGCTTTGCCATGTGAAGCATACCCAGTGACTGAAGAAGAAGAGCCACCAGATCTCCCCTGTTTCCCCTGAGAAGGCTGCGGATTTGATGGTGCTGCAAAAGAAATCTGTGTCTGTCCGTGTGTTCTGGTCTGCTGCTGCGACTGGAACTGCTTGAGGTTCAAGGAAGTACCGGACGTGAGTGATGATGAGGTTGCAGGGTTTTTCCACTGGGATGACGGGGCAGAAACAGAATCGGCCTGCGAATGAGTCATCATTTTACTCCGACCAGATTGCTGCTGTCTCTGCGTAAGATGCTGGGTAAACACTGAAGGGTCTCCATTTATTGCTGTTGCTGCAGGAGGAGGCCAAGTACCAGAAACAAAGTTGAGGGTTCTCGATGGATTGTCAAAAACCAGCGTCTGTCCATTCATCATCCCTGGAGGCTTCCCTGGAAGATTCTTTTTCGGGTCTTCGGCATTGCTTGAACAGCTTCCACCTCCAGTCTTTGCCTCACTTGATTGATGGTTGTTCTGCTGAGTAACACCAGGAGGTGTAGAGATGATGTGATACCCATTGGAGGAGAAATTCAGAGTTGCAGGGGCAGCACTGTTGGCGAATGACGCAAACGACATGGAAAAGTTTTGTGGTTGAACAGGCGCTGTCATGATCTGGCCAAATGGGCCTCCTTTCTGAGTGTGGCTACCCCTTGAATCAGTGTTATCTCCAGCTGCTTTAGCCTCAGACTTTTGTGACATTTGACGGTGTTGTTGAACATTAGCTTGGCTTGAAAGAGTATTCACACTAACTTGCGGTTGCGGTTGCGGTTGCCTGTGGGATGATGAGGAACAGCTTGATGCCTTTGACTCCCTTTGGGCTTGACTCTGTCTCTGCAGAGGCTGAGGATGTTGTTGGAACATCTGCGGCGAGTAAAAAGACCCATTGTAGAAAGGCACGGCCTGGCTTGGAGTCCCACCTCTGATGGTTGATGACAGTTGAAAGGAATATGCATTGTTAGGAAGAACTGTAAAGTATGGAGAAGAAACTTCGCTGGCTGATGAACTTGGATGGGTGAAGTTAACAGATGCTGAACCAACAGCCACACGTGGGCACTTTGTTGGGCGAGAAGATTTAGAAGGTACCATGACTGGTTGCAAATGGTGGTTTGCGGGGAAGATGAAAGCTGGAGCTGGCTGTGTTAAGAGAGAAAGATGATTTTATTCAGGAGAGCACTTTTGCAGTTTCAATAAAAATCTAATATGATAAACACAAATTCATGACAAGATAAAAAGCCAAGGAAGTACATACCACTACACTAATTGATGCAGGGGGTGGTTGAGGTTTATTCTGTCTGGTTGAGGCAAAATGACCACTTTCAGAGGCTTTATCCTTAGGCACAGAAATATTATCTACGATTCTATCGGGTGCCTGGGAGTTTAAACTGAGAATAGGAGAGCTTCCTTGCAATGATGGGTTTCCAGCGGCTGGCCTCAAGTCACCACCTTTCAGATAAACAGAACCTTTGTTTGGTGTAGAGAGATGGTTTGTTTTGACGAAATGCTGATGTAGCTGAATGTTCCGAGCAATGAAAAAGTGTGTGGCACACCTTTTAGGCCTAGGCTGAGAGGCAGAGAATAGAGCACCCTGAATTTGTTAACAAATCATGGTCCTAACCAGTAGAAGAAACAATGATCATCATATATGAAGAACAAATGCAATTAGAACAGAATATACCTGCACCAAAGTAGAAGATCCATTGCTCCCATCCACAGGTGTACCGGTCTGGATCAGGGGTACATATCTGCCAAAAAAATTTCATTTAGGGTCTGATTATTAAGCTATAGCACAAGACAACCTAAGACAACAGATTAGTGCATTCAGAACATACCCCCGAGGAGGAACCACGCTAGGCGAGCTGCCTACAGCTACTGGCAAAGGTAAGACTGAACTATGCTGAGCTGAAAATAAGTTAGAGATAGGTCAGACAAGATAAATCTGTGTAATCCTAGAAAAATCATCAACTTTAATAACAAGAACTTGGTTTGGTATTCATAATCATATTCAAGGTTGATTACCAGATTTAGCCTGCTGAGGTTGGCTCCAATCCAAATTCTGTAAGCTTAAATTAGAGTCTCTGCCGGTCTCTTGGTTCGGACCCTCTATATCAAGATTCAGCCATTCACGTTTTTCAACCTTCTTCTGTTTGACTTCTTCTGGAGTCTTGAGAGTAACATTCTCTTTGCTCTTTAGAGAACTATCTCGCTGCATTAAGAAAGACAGAAACAGTGTTATAAATAACCAAATGGGGACATGCTTAACAAAGCAACCTATTTAAATCTACACTTGCCTTGCAATAATCAGAAACCAGTGGAAGAAGAGAAACTCTCCCTGGCGAGGAAGGCATTGTTGGAGGAACCTATTGACAGGAAAAGGATCGTTACTACATTTGGGCAGCATTCACACACACTCTTTATAGCAAAAATCTAAAAGGGCTAGATTTCTCACCATGAGATCCATATCGAGCTTACTACTAGTAGAATGACTCTCAAAAACTTTGTTGTTTTCCAATTGTGGACCATCTGATACCCTGGAGACCCAAAAATAGAAAAACAGATATCAGATTTCCAAACATGGATAAAGAAACACAGAATATCTAACTGTTGATCTATTTACCCTTTTGACACCTCCGAATCTAGCCTTGGTTCTTTCTCCTTGTGAATATGGGCGACTACTAACGATGTTTTAGTTCCGTTGGTCAATTTATCAATGTTGGCTGATTCGCCTCTCGCTTTACAAGTGATTAAACCGCAAGTCTCTACACCAGCAGAATAGGCAATGATAGGTTAGTAAAATTCTGAGATTAAATAAACACAGAGAACAGTGCAGGTATACCTTTAACCTCGGATGACTTTTGGGAATTCTCCGAATGGTCTCCTCTCTTAGAGCTATGAGGCTGCTTTTTCAATCCGGAGAGCACCTCTGCTATTTCGATCTCCAAGTCGTCCTCAGCCGTGCCGGAGGATTTCGGTGGCTTGGGCATCCGGGATTTGGATCCGTTTAAAATCTGGCCAAATCGGAAAAAAAAATGAAATTAGACCGAAATCATTTCTGTGTTGATGATGTAGTGAAGTGAATGGACCCCACCTTCTTCTGCTTGACGGAAAGAGTTGAAGAAGACGGTGAAACAACTTCGAAGCTATGGCTTCCCGGAGAAGATGGAGGTCTTCGCCGGTCTTCTCTAAATCCTCCGCCACCGCTTCCCGACGAAGTCCGGCAGTCATGCGACCTCTTTATACATGCTGCAACCGCCACAAACAGAAAAAAATCCGGAGATGAAGAGATCTCGAAAATGCGAGTTTAAAACCAAAAAAAAAAAAGAATCAACTGAGCGAGCTCAAACCTGAGCGAGCCTTTCTCGGGACAGCTACGCCGATCATTTCATCGGTGACCTTCAAAGACGCCGCATGCCTAGGGATTCGACCCGACGGGAAGCTCTTCCTCTGATAATTTTGCTGAACATCGTCGTCTCCTTGACTCTCATCCGAGCTATCTTCTTCCACATCTCTCTCGTTCCTCGGCGCGAACCTCTCGCTTCGTCTCCTCTTACTCCGATTGAACGATTCCGGATCTCGCTCTTTCTTCCCTGGTCGATCTCTCACAGTCGCCACCTCCTGATGCATCTGCTCACGACTATTTTCTGAAACCCAGGAGCAAAAAAAAAAACTCGTCAGAAAATCGAAACAAACCAAGGTAGAAAAGAAGGAGAAAAAGAACGAAGCAATACCTGAGAGTCTCTTTCTCCGTTTTGTTACTCCATTTGAGGCAGCCATGGTTGTCGTTGATCTTCGAGCTTCTCTGGTTCTATCCATTAATGCAAGCTCCCATCAACTAAGTAAAATCTTTCACTCCTTCAAAGTTTCGAAGCTTTCTTCTCTGTATATTTCAGTTTCAGAGCTCTCGTCGTCTCCTCCTCCAATGTTTTGTGCACAGAAAAAACCTACCCCTGGAAAAAGCAAGCAAGAGAGACGGTTCAAGATCTTCAAATGACTAGAATGTCTCAATCTTAGCCGTTGGATCTTACCGTGATTTGGACGGCTGCGATCTCGAGGTGCCAGCATGGCAGAAACGTCACTTTCTTATGGAATAAAGCCACTGCTCAATGTTTAGTCACACATTATTATTAATATCCTCCTCGTTCATATATTCTATGACTTTGCCTTTTATTTTGTTTTTTTTTAATACAAGTCCATCATGTATAATAATTATCGATTTCTTGTGCCCACCCAAAGACAATACTATAATTATAATATGTTCATGGCTGTATTTTAATAGTATTATTTCACTCCATGATCGTATTTTAAATTTAATATATACAAAAAGAGTGCACATTTTATAAGATCAAATTTTTTTGTAGTTTTTATATGAAAGTTTACAGCTGTACTACCAACCACGCGTGGGAACGACGCCCACGTACCATTGTAACTGAAAGTTTTTGAGATACAGTTTATTTTTATACTACTAGTATTTTTCTATTTATTTTAATTGATATGCAATTTGAAATAATTGCAATAAAATTTTAGATTAAAAAAAAGAAGTGAGTATTGTAAAAACAGATTTAGACATTGATCCATGAATGTAATTAAATAGAAAAATAATTGGAAGAGTGGTCATTTAATAAAAGTACAAAAAAGTATGTAGCATATTTGGATGCTGAATGTGAATGCTGCTGTTGCCACCACAAACCGAAAACGCTCTCTCTAAATAAATGGGTTGTTGTTCTTGCCACGGGCACACGGCGAGTATAGAGGAAACGTATCCACGCGAGGCTTACTTACTCTTTCACATTCATAGTGCCACGTGTCGAATAAGCCAAAGATTCATGGTGATTCGCTCGGCCTCCTCATCATCAGATTACCGTTGGCCACGCCACAAGCATAATATATAACGTCATCAACTAACCCACATTTTTTCTTATTTTTTGTATTTCACTTTTGTGTATCACTCGGTCCAAACGAGCTTTAACTTAAATTTAAATGTAAAAAGATTAAACAACTTAAAAAAAAATCGAATGCATTGAATAATTGACGAAGATATTGCAACTTAAACAAACGTATCAAGATTAAATAAAATATTCGTCTAGAGACTAGAGAGAGCTACATGATGGTATATGTATATCATAATATCAACTATGAATTGTTGACTGACGAACGGTGTCTTATGCAGTTAAATGAAGGGAGAATCAAAGTAAATACTACTCCTGTAATCATCTTACTAAACTATTTGTAAAGTGCTTTTATAATGTTTTGACCCTACCCTGTATATTATATAAACACAAATATTAAAAGAAGAAACTTATATTGAAACTTTGAAAGCACAAATTGACGAAAGTTTCGTTGGAGTTCCGATGTAAGGAATCCAACATCTCAGCCACTTGTCATATACTATAATAGTCGATGCTTTTGTATAAAGATTAGTAGTATAATAATTAGTGACATAAAATGATTTCTAATTGTGCCAACAGACAAATTTAAATATACTCTCCCATGAAGCCTACTAATAAAAATATTCATCATGGGTTTAATCCTCGGTTTATGGGATCACTTGTTAATAATAATAACAACTCTTTAGAATATTAGTATTCTTAAGAAATCTATACGGAGTATTAAATAACACACCACTATTATTGATGCATGCATGTCTTACAAGTAACAACCACGAATAAACTAATTGTCATAATTGGGACTTTTCAGTTTTAAAATCATGATCCGATCCGTTTGCTATAACAGGTGAGTGTATAAAACGTGAAATTGTCACATTGTTCTCAATTTGAAAGATTTGAAAATTGAAAGGATAAGTTGAATGATAAATAATTAAATATAGCGATCTATTTTTAAGAAATTAAAGAATTAAACAGTTGGAGTAGCATTTTTTAGTGCGAAAAAAAAAAAAAAAAGAATTTTATCATTTTAAAAATTTAGTAGGGTTCAGGTTCAGAGAAGTCAAATTCGCCAGCTACGAAGGGAAAAACGTGAACTTTTTTTTTTTTTTTTTGTCATCTGAATTTTATTGATAAACCAAGGAAGGATACAAGATGAAATACATATGCCGGCGGACTATACGAATGTCCCCAGAAACATTAGCCCAAACAAGGGAAACAAAGCCCTAAAGTACAGGGAAACTGATTCAAGCCAAAAGTAAAGGCAAAATTCTAAAGAATAAAACTACGACAAAGAGAGAAAGCAATCTAAGCACTATAATTGAACAAAGGCACGAGAGACTCTCACAATGCTTCCCTAAAGAACCTGTAAACGCCGGTAGCACCAATAAGACCGGATTGACCTCACACCGAAGACAAACCAGTAGCATACCGACAGGGAGGAAAGCAAGAACCCAACGCGACCAAAGACACAAATACAACTACCAACACTCCTCACCAGCCAATCGGAGAAAGCAAGAAACCCTAGGTTCAAGGCAAAAACCTTGAAATCGACCGGAGACAAACCACGAGAGATCAACAATTCTTACATGCGGACACTCGTCGAACCAAATTCAGCCACCTACAGACTTAAAAATGACGACGTCCTCGCAAGAGAAGAACTAGAGAACGATTCCACTGCTTCGACTAGAACCTAACTCCAAAACTTCCAAAAGAAACTCAAAGATAGGCTAGTAGGTGACTCAGCAACAAAATCCCATCAAGATGGCTCACACCGAGAACGAACCAAGAGAAAACCGCAACCACTAACCAGCAAGAGGACTCGAAGGAGAGGTAGAACAAAGATCCAATTTCAAACCCACGAACATAGCCATCACCATCGAAAAGAGCCTCACAAACCATAACGAACCTAAAAGTAGCAACCTAAATTGATTCCATCTAACCCATAGAAACAGAAGGCAAGCTTACCCGACGAGAGAACTGACAAGACCACGGCCATTGATTCGTGAACCACCAAAACTCAAGATCCACCAGGATCCCAAAATTTCGCCCATTCTTCTATGAACAGAGCACCCGCCAGATCCACAGATCTCGGACACCCAACAACAACTCTCAGAGGAGAAGCTGGCCACCGACAAAGCCAAACAGCCTCGCCGAGAAGATCCACAGTTTTCGTCAAGTGAAGCCCTTCTCCATAGATAACCATGAGCTAAACGAATTGCAGAAACAACTAACAACATCGAAAGCAAACTAAAGGCCCCTCTCACAGCAGCGGCGAAGAGCGCCGGCCACCGGAGAGGGCGAGCGAAGAACTGGTTTTGTTGGGCGGCGGCTGTTTGAGAGCGTTTGTGTCCGGGAAAAACGTGAACTATAGTACAATTTAATCGACAATTAAATAATTCGATGATTTATATTTTTAATTAATTTTTAACCCACTGATCCCAACTTTCGATACTTTGCAAGCATAGAATAATGGTAGAAAAACATATTTTGGGTTTGACGGACTTCTCAATGCGGCGAGGTGTGACTGACTATAATAAGAAAATGCATTTGAAGTGGCCGTCTCCAATAACCTATTTTATCAGATTATAATACAAGGAACATCTTACTTTAATATTGTAATACCTACTTTTTAATTTTCAGTTCCAAACCCAATAAGCCAAAAATAAAGATTTGATAATTGCGTGCTGAACCAAATTAACAAAGAGTTTTGCTGTACAAAGAGGGATCCCTTAATAAAGAAACAAAATATCTGAGGCTTCTTCTAAAAATTTTGCAACCGAAAATAGTGACTTAAACAAAGTTGCTCTCAATTCCCAAAAGACATTCTTGTACCCCAAGAAACACAGAGAAAATAGTAAATGATAGGCGGGATTTTACCAGATTGTAGAATTACGTCTCTCCCCTAACAACCATTATGGTCACACCTTCATCAATTCCTGTGGATTCATATACGTGTGTAGTAATTAGTGGCTACTCAATCTACAAGATGGATCAAATATCAAAAGTAGACCAGAGCCATTGACATAAAACTGATACCTTCTCTTTCTGTTTGTAGAGCTCCTCTATCTTCTTCATGTATACATCAATTAGTTTCTGCCATTACCAATCACATTAAAGTTTAGTCAGCCACACATACCCATCAAATAATCAAGCTCTCTCGCTTTTTGTTTTATCAACAACACAAACTCTTGTGTGGTTGGTTTACCTGCAAATCACTTGACAAATCCTTCACGTTGTCTTCTGAGAGCTTCTTCTCCTGCAAAAATGAAGCTTCACTTTTAACGAATAAGATCACAAGGAACAGCCAAAAAGAAAAAAAGCCTCGGCACCTTTTCGAGTTTATCATAAGATTTCAAGGCATCTCTCCTAATGTTCCGCAGTGCAACCTATAAGAATCCAAATACGAAAGAAAAGAAGGGCTGAGATAAAGGAACATGAAGTTTTTTTAGCACACCCTTATGCACCCTAAAAGTAACTAACTTTTGTTTGACAATCCCAAATACATTTTAGTCACACTATAAAGAGAAGGCAAACATTACTACTGACCTTCCCTTCTTCAGACTGTTTTGCAACAACCTTTGATAGTTCCTGCAGTGGTACAATTAAAAAAAGGTAAGGCAGCATATTGAAAATCCAAATCTGATGAGAATAATGAATAGGCTTGCCAGGAAGAGATACCTTTCTTCTCTCAGATGTGAGGGGAGGCAAGGACAGTCGAATGACATCTCCATCGTTATTAGGGGTCACTCCAAGATCAGAATTCACAATAGCCTTCTCTATAGCCTTCAAGCTGAAAGTATTGGGATGTATCATGAACCGACCAAGAGAAAGCAGACGTGAAAAGTCTTGTACAGAAAACTCATCGGTCATGTACCTGGATTTGTCATATGGTTGCAGCAAAAGAGAACTCCCATCGGGGGTACTGATTTGGGCAATGCTTTTCAAACTTACTGGACTTCCATAGTATTCCACCTGAGGAAGCAAAGATAAAAACTTATCTATGGAACCAGATTTTGGTGAAATATGCAGCTGTAAATCTTAATACCTCAATCTTGTCAAGCATTGCTGCATTGGATCTCCCTGTCCTTATGGAGTTGAAACTCGTCCGAAGCGTTTCAATGGTCTTCTCCATCTTTGATTTCTGGATTGCACAAAACAAAAACCAGAATCACATCCAAAGTAGTAGTGATTCCTCGTTTTCCACTAAACAGTAACCAAAAGCTTTTAAAATAACGTACAACATCAGTCTCAATGGCAGACTTCTCTGCTTCTATTTCTTCAATAGTAGCAGACCTTATCACCAATCTGGAATTTCCAAACAAGAACATCCGGATTAGAGAAATCAGCAAACCCTAAAACCTCACATTAGTTTCCTAATGAGTGGAACCTGCCTCTTCTGTAGAGAGCGCTTGACGACGGGGCCACCGGAGAGATTGACGCCGGCACCGAGCGGAAGCTTTTCGGTCTTTAACGAACACGCAATTAAGCGTGCAGAGGGACATCTCGCCGAAGAGATTATCCTCAAACACGAATCTATCCAAGGTATAGAGAACATCAACCAACAACGATTAGATAAGCCAGGACAGTGAAGAAACAAAAATCGAAGGCCGAACCTGGGAGAGAGAGGATGGACTTGGAGTAGTTCGCTCTGAATTGAAGAACCGGTGTCGTGGGAGCAATGGAAGAGAATGAAGCCGCCATGGCAGTAGCCGTAGAGGTGAAGTGACTAAACTAGAAAAGACCTTTCGTTGGTTCGTCAATGAAATTGAAAGGGAGGGAGACGAAGAAGAATGACCGAATTGTTTTGGGATAAGGAACACTAGCTCTGTTTGGATGGACGGCTAACTATAATCCCTTCAGAGGTTTCTTTCAATTGGGCCTAAATGGGCTCAACGATCGACCCAATATTCAGCGTCAATGACACGTGGACGGCTCGATCCCGGCATGCAACTCTATTCTAGTAGACTAAATACCAATCAGCTCCATGCAAATTTCCTCCCAAGTCTACCTATAGTGTCTTCTGTTTTCTATTTCATCGTTATCGGAAAAGAATGGAATTGGGTCTTTCTTGGGAAAAGTACTTGTGTTCAATTATTATGGTGGTGTTGATAATAATGGGTAATGTTAGGACAATCAGTAGCGTCGGTCCACAAGGTGGGTGGATCTGCCGGATGGACCATTCTCGGCAAAGTCGACTACAATAAATGGACTTCCTCCGATACTTTCACCACCGGCGATTCTCTATGTAACAAACATATAACGTACGTTTTCTTTTTTTTCTGTTTAGAGTTTATTCTAATAACTTTGCATGGTTTATTACATTTTACAGTATTTTTGTACAACCGCCAGTTTCACAACGTGAAGCAAGTGAGCCGCCGTGATTTCCTCTCGTGTAACGCCACGTCAGCAATGGCCACCTACACTTCTGGCTCCGACACGGTGGCTCTTACAAAACCCGGCCACTTGTACTTTCTCTGTGGCTTCCCTGGCCATTGCCAAGCCGAGCAGAAGCTCCATGTCCTCGTTGCTGCCGCCATAGTCAGTCCCACCCTCAGCCCAGCTTTTGCCCCTGTTCCGTCACCTTCCACCGGGTCGTCTTCGTCTCCCTCTCCAGCCACGGCTTCCAAAGATACCGCTCAAAATGATGCCGTTTTGTTGTCAATGTCAGCGGTTTTGACTTCAACATTGAGTAGTGTTGTCGTGTTTTTGGTAGCATTGGTCTATTGTTGATTGAGAGATTTTTCACGTTTTGTTTTTGTTATGTTTCCCTAATTTTCAGCTTTGTGTGTGGTTTACTTTTACTTTTCTACCTAGCCACTTCCTATTGTTATTTCTTTTTGAAAATTTTATAATGATTAAAGTATTCGGTATGATTATGGTCTTATGTTGTCGGTAGATATGCAACGGTCGCGTGGTTTCTTCATATAAGAAAATATTATCCAGTGTTGTTTTTACTATTTGTGTCATTATTGTTTGTAGGTGGAGAGAATAGTGATGTACATAAAGCATAAACTGATTTTTTAGTCAAAGTCAATGAACTATACATGGTAGGACATATTGAATTGGGTTTGAGCCTAAAATATTTGGGCCTGAGCCCATAATACTTATATTTGGGTCGAAGGTACGATGATTAATAATAGTATGATTTGTACAATGGTCGAAGAAATGTAAAACTAAAAGGTTTTAAATTCTAACATATTTATGTCATGGTCCAAATCAAAGCGTAAATTGTCATAGGGTATTAAATGAAATGGTGCATTGATATCATCATAAACTATTTATAATACTTTTGCCGGTTCGACGTCGATTCCACGTCCTTCATTTATTATGGATAGATATAAAGACGAGTTAATTGGCATTTAATTCAAAAGAGATTACCAGAGATTAGTAAGAAAGAAGAGGCAACAATGTGATTAGCGGGAGCCGAGCCGATAATGCAGCCGAGGTTCGCGCTTACTCCTTGACCTTCGTACTGACATGCCTACTCACACGTGCGACAACAGTCCTACCACACCCCCTTCCATTTTATTTTTAATTCTGAATGTACTTTGATTTATGTTCTTTTAAATCGTGAATTAACTCTTACCTTTTTATGTATCTAGTAGTAGTAAGTTATTAAGTTCTTAAAAATAGATTAATAGTATAATTTATTTCGCAAAAATAAGAAAACTAGAAAAATGTCTCAAATACATGTCGCATTCTTTGTTTAGTATAACATATTATATTTTGTTATCAACAAGCAAAAAAATATAAGCTGCCCCAAAAAAAAAGATATGTCAAAATAAGATTCATTCACTACGGCTAATAAAAAAAGAAAAATTGAGTTGACAAAATTTAGTTATTTGAAAGATAATAATAGGTCATGGGATGTTACCAAAATAATTATATGCCCAAGGAAGAAAATAACTAGAGAAAAGACGAGATTTATAACGAGAGAAAAAAGAAACAAAATAAATCCTTGTAAACGATGGAAAAAAGGGGAAAACAAACTGTGCATGGTCAGTGGGAGTATATAACTACCACCACCCACTCACCATTCCGGAATTATCTCTGAATCACTCATAAACCCTTTCTTCTTCAAAGCCACTCACTCTAGGAGAGAGACGACTAAAACGCACAGTCTCTCCTGATCTGTATTGTATTTACTCCTATTATATCACTGTGAGAAAGAGAGAGCGCGCGCATTCCCACCAATTAATGCCTCTCTGCTCCAAACCGTGATACTCTTTACCTTTATCCTCTGCTTTGCGTAATTTTGTTATTTTCTTATGGAGATGGATCTCAGCAAGGTTACTCTTGACATTTTCACTAAGCTTGAACAGAAATGGCTCTCTCACTGCGACACCTCCAGGAAGACTCGTATCCTTAGCATCGACGGTGGCGGTACCACTGCCATTGTCGCCGCTGCTTCTATTCTCCACCTCGAGCACCAGATCCGCCTTCTAACCGGTGACCCTCACGCTCACATCTCTGATTTCTTCGACATTGTCGCCGGAACTGGCATCGGAGGCATTCTCGCCGCCCTCCTTGTTGCCGAAGACGGCTCCGGCAGGCCGATGTTCACTGCCAGAGACGCGGTTCAGTTTGTCACGGAGAAGAACTCGGAGCTCTTCGAGATCAGGTACACCGGCGTTTTCAGGAGGAACAAGAGGTACTCGGGGAAGAGCATGGAGAGGGTGTTGGAGGCTGCGTTTCGGAGGGAAGACGGTAAGGTGTTGACGATGAAGGACACGTGTAAGCCTCTCCTTGTTCCTTGCTACGACCTCAAAACCTCTGCTCCTTTCGTTTTCTCACGCGCCGGAGCGTCTGAGTCTCCGAGCTTCGACTTCGAGCTGTGGAAAGTCTGCCGTGCCACGTCGGCAAGACCTAGCCTCTTCAAGCCGTTCAATGTAGTGTCGGTGGACGGGAAAACCTCATGCTCAGCCGTAGACGGCGGTTTGGTGATGAACAATCCAACAGCAGCTGCCGTGACGCACGTGCTACACAACAAACGAGATTTCCCGTCAGTTAACGGCGTGGATGACTTGCTTGTACTGTCGTTAGGAAACGGTTCATCGACCATGTCATCTTCACCAGGGAGGAAACTCCGTCGTAACGGAGACTGTTCAACGTCATGTGTGGTGGATATAGTGCTTGACGGCGTTTCCGATACCGTCGACCAGATGCTGGGGAACGCTTTCTGCTGGAACCGTACCGATTACGTTAGAATCCAGGTATGTGATTGATTTCAACTTTTCTTGTCACTAAACCATCGATCAAAATGTCGAATATATTAAAATGTGGTGATGCATGCAGGCGAACGGTTTGACGAGCGGCGGAGCGGAGGAGTTGCTGAAAGAGAGAGGTGTGGAAACGGCGCCGTTTGGGGTAAAACGGTTACTAACGGAGAGTAACGGAGCAAGAATCGAGGGTTTCGTGCAACGTCTCGTTGCTTCAGGAAAGTCAAGTCTACCTCCAAGTCCTTGCAAGGAATCTGCCGTTAACCCTCTCGCTGACGGCCGTTAAGTTCCCTTTCTTATTTTTATTATTATATTATAATCCTCCGACCGTGATGTAAGTTTTTGTAACCAAACCCCAGCATCTTCGAATTAATTAATTAGCCTTTTCCTAATGACTTTAGTTAATTAATAATGAATGATAGACATATTTACTACTGACTTGCTAGCTTCTCTAACCATACTATCTATTTGCTATTCCCTTGGATCAAGGCCCGATGATTCTGTCAAAACTGTTTTCCCCAAATGACCTTTATTATATGTACCACTCCATACTCTTCCAACCAAAACAAAACAATAACTCAATGTAGAGCAATGATATGCCATTATGAATAATGCAATTACAAAATCTCAAATTAAAAGATATACACTCACTCTACGTATTGTAATATCGAAGGAATCATTGATGTGAAGGAAGTAAAGCATTAAAATAAACAGATATTCTTTCCTTAGATAGCCAGCACAGAGTGTTCCAAATCTAGAACTTGTCATTTTCAAGCAATAACATTTACACTAAAATATATTTTCTTTTATTTTAAAAAAAAAAAAAATACAGCTCGAAAATGTGAGGACACAAGTCTAATAAACACGTTCATCGCCTCTTCTATTCATTTTCTAACCTAATTGGACTATCGTTGTAACTAACTTTTACTGTTTACCCTTCTTTCTTATCCTTTCTAGCCCATCAAAATTAAAGTCAAAACATCCATTATTCATTCCTTCCCTACTCTAAATCGACTCCAACAAGGCAACCAAAAAATTGCTCCATTTTTATACGTTAAGTAAACCATTGCCAGAACCAATCTTACAATTCATTAACTTTAATTCAAAACTAATTGACAAGAATATCGTTCAAACAAAGTAAAAAGACAAAAAGACGACGTGTAGCTTCTATCATCTCTTTTTTTAATATCTTGCAACTCATGTTACCGTTTTATAACAAATGATACGTTAATATCGTCTTTGTCTACTTATTTACATGCATTTCTCGTTTTTTCTCGGTTTACATTATTTAGATAATTGTTTTTCCAGACATCCATTTATAACTTTTCTGGAGGCTTTTGTAAATCTCTCCACTACTTAACTAATTTTCATTTTTTATGTTTCTTTTTCTAGCATCATCATTCTGTTATTATAGATTGTTGACTTTTTCTAACGTTGATTCAACTGATCATTAATGTTATACCAAAAATTACTCTACTTTCTAAAATTATCTTGCATCTATAGTTTTACTAATTAACTAC
Source organism: Arabidopsis lyrata subsp. lyrata (assembly GCF_000004255.2). Classification (NCBI taxonomy): domain Eukaryota; kingdom Viridiplantae; phylum Streptophyta; class Magnoliopsida; order Brassicales; family Brassicaceae; genus Arabidopsis; species Arabidopsis lyrata. The sequence continues at coordinate 21,082,867 of NW_003302551.1, forward strand.
TATATGACCTGCGGTACACTGCGGGATAAATAAATTTTTGCTTGCGTTTTCTTATAACTTTATTATTTGTGTTATATATATTTGACTAAGAAACCTTTTGTTTATAATCGTATGATTGTTTGTGTCAATATTTTTGTAACTAAAAGTTTTCAATTTTAAGTGGTAGTTGTTTGGTTAATATTATTTGTTTTGTCTAGTGTTTAAGATTGTATAATTGTATTTTGATTGTTAATTCTAGGATTTTACCCGTAGTATAACATCCCATATTAATATCGACCCAAACTTGTACCACCATATAACCCCGTCCCGTGAAATTAAACATCATTTTGTTATTTTTTTCAATAATACTTTATTTAAAAGACGTATAATTCGAGTGAATTTAAAAGTTTGCTTTTAAATAGTTGCCATAATATTTATATTTTTAATTTTTATATAATCCAAATATTATTACTATTAAAATTTTTTTAGAGAATTTAAATATTATAAATACTTTAAAAGTTTTATAAAGTTATAATATTTATGATGGTTAAGATTCTTATAAATTTTAAAATATTTAAAATTTTAAAATATTTAAAATTCTTATAAATTTAAAATATTTATAGTATTTAAAACTTCATAAAAGTTTTAAGATTTTAAGTATTTCAAACATTTTATAAAGTTTCACTTTTTAAGAAGTTTAAATAATTAAAATATTTAAATTTTAATAAAGTCTATAAAGTTTATTGAAATATTTATAATATTTAAACTTCATATAAAGTAAAATATTAATTCATACAACCAAAAAGATATAAGTCAAAATTTGATCAAACAACCCAAATATTACATTTATTTAATTCATGTAGTTTCATGTTTACATAAAAGCCCCAAAACTTAAAATGGGATATGAGCAACAAATAGTAATTATGTAACTTACATCAAAAAAAAAAAAAAAATAGAAGAGAAGAAGCATGTGATGTGTTCGTTATGAAAACTTATCAAGTTTAATACCAAAAAATACAGCTTTTTGAGAAGAAGAAACATATAACACCTCGAGATATTTTTGGATTGAAAAATATCAGGGTTTTATTTTTGCAATTTGTGATGATCCTTCTCGGCTTTGGTGTTAGACTGAATCAAGACCGACACATCATATCCCTATATAACAAACAAACAAATATAAAAAATCATCATAAGCTTGAACATTACATTGACAAAATCATTTTTATTTTGCTCTGGAATGAAAAAATTAAAACGTTTGTTTATGGGAATGAATGAGAAACTTAATCAGTTTATATAGGGGAGAAATTTAGAGTATTGTAATTAGGTTTAGATTAAAATCTAATATTTAATATTTTCTAAAATTTTGGGGAAATATATTTGCAAAGATTTTATGGAATTATTTGGTAAATATAAAATATTTTATAGAATATCCTATATCCTATATATATGTCAGTTTTCTGTATCTTCACAAGAATTAATTAGTTACCATATATATATGACTTTTAAGGAATATGCTTTTAAATTTGTTTCTATAATTGATGATTTGGTATTGATTTTCTCATTAATTTATTTTCATTAATGCTTTAAATCGTTTGTGATGCAATATTTGTAGAAAAATAACCAATATCCGATTGAAATTTTCAGGTCAAAATCAGAAAAATAATCCGATCCGATTAAATGAACAAATATTAACAATATATTAAATGTGTTATGATCTTAACGAATTTGGTATTCATCATTAAAAACTATAATTATGTATGGTCATAATAATTATTGTTTGCTTCGAATAAATGTTTATTTCTTAAAACAGAAAACCTTTGAATTAAAAAATATATATCTATAGGATATTCGAATTATATATTTTGGTGTTGAAAATTCGGATAGCATTTAATCTTTAATGTTATTTCCTTTTTTGTAGAGAAATCATACCAAAAATATTGAGAAAACAAATTTTTTAATATATTGAATCATTTAATATTGTTATTTGTTTTTACGAAAATTAAGGCAAGATCCGAATCAAATATTTCCGGGTCAAAACTAAAAAAAATCCGACCCGATTGGAAAGAGCAAATTTGTACTTCAAAAATGTTAAGTAGATAATCTCGGTGAGTTTTAAGAACCCCGAGATGCCTAAATAACAACAAAGTATCGGAAATTGTTTGATAGACATTTCTGATGGCATAAATACTTGATGTCGTATACGCTGCCAAACTTAAATAATTGCTTTCAATTAATATGGCAAATTAAAAGACAATTTTCAGCATAAAACAACAAGAAAGCTTTCCTTTGTCCAACGGAATTATTGATGTTCAATGCATTCCCCACTTTTCTTTTCTTTTTGTTTTTTCGTCAACAAAACTTGAAATTAATGAACTGAGTTTTTTTTTTCTTTTAAATTGAACTGAGTTATTGATGTATAAATATTGGGTTTGATTGGTGAACAAAAAAAAAAGTATTACAAGTTGTACATTTTTTATTTTTATCAATCACAAAAATTTTATAAAAAGCGTTACAAAAAAGTTTTACTCTCAGTTTTTTTTGTACAGTTTTCTCGTACAACTCTTTGATACAGTTTTGCACTATTCTGGTAAAGGTTACAGCTTTGTCCTATTCTGGTAAAAGTTACAGCTCCAGCTAACAGATAAAAAACTTGTACAACTTTGATTACCAATCAGATCCATTGACGATGTCGTATCTAAATCCAAACCACAATCTTAAGAATGTTTTGTTTTCCAAAGCCGTAGTATATAATTTTGTCGGTCGTTTGATTTAAGAAGAATTTTCTTACATTTCTTTATTGGTTATGGCATTTAAGAAACAAGTCAAGTACTTATTTGATATTTTGATTACAGAATCTGAACACATAATTGACAAAAAAAAAAAAATGTACGTATTAATTAAACACTAAATTTTTGTAAGCCAGATGCAATGAATTAACAAGGATGCGACAAATAATTTTATTTTAAAAAGTTGCAACAAACAACACAATATTTATTTGACAATGTTAATATCAATTATATATGAAGATAATAGATTACGATAATTATAGGAATGATATCTTTTAAATTCTTTTGTTCCATTCCTTCTATGCAATCTTTTGTCATTGGTAGCTTTATCCCTTCGATTCTATATTTGCCAAAGCATATATATGCTTCTTTATTATATTAAGATTTATGAAGCATGTCTCTTCTTCCGTAAAGCACTCGATGAATACATACATGCCTTTGTGTGGATTTTTTTGTTTCTTAGAGAAAATATTTGTATCCTAAAAATTTTATTTGACTAATTTATATATAAATTCTTATGATGTTAAATTTTCATTGTTGTTTTTTTATCATTTGTAAATCTTACAAGTATGTCTAAATTTGTTTGATTATTCTTACTTGTGTTCAGATATAATAGTATTGTTTTTTTTAAGCTCTAATAGTATTGTTGGTTTAATTATGTCATCTTATTTGCTTAAGAGACTTTTTTAAGAGATCTAGAGTCACAACTAAAATTTAAGATTTGAATTGTAGTATGTAGGTGATAAATTTTCCAGATGAAAATTTATAACTATTAAAGGATTCTACAAACTGATGATGAATTATCTTTTAAATTGTTGTAAAAACATGTTTATATGTTAAGTTACAATGTGCTTAGGTGTCACCAAAGGACAACAATCATTCATCTTTAATACAGTATATATATAGGATTATAACTAAACAGCTTATCTCTTGCCCATCCCCTGTAATTTAAAATTAATATTGGTACAAATCAAGATTATCCTTACCTACCTAATTTGATTATTTAAGTGTCCGATCAAATTTATTAGTTTTTTGAAAAAGAGAATGGCTAATTAGCCGGCAGTCAAAAGGTTTCAGTGGGGTGGTAGAGCCACCATGACCTTAATAGATTGAAGGTACAGAAACATCACTAAGCACATAACCATAATTTGTACATTAATTAACACTTTAGCTATAGTGCTTACTAATCTTTAATTTGTAATATTAACTTTGTCGGTTTGGCCATGCAAAATGCATCCCACAAGAAGCACAAATAAGTAAATATATAACAAAACTTAAAAAGAAAGAAAAGATTAATTATGCAGATAAGAAGTTGGTGGGAGACACTGTTCATTCTCTGATGATGACCACGTAATTATTCAACTTTTCTTAGTTAATTAATTAATATCAATGTCACCTCATGGACCGTTCATTGTTGTTTTTTTATTTACTCTTCCATTACCGACAACTCTTTTAAGAAATATTTAAGCAATCTATAAAGTCTTCTAAATTAATTGGGGTGATTTAATTCCACATACAGGGGAATATATAAGACATTATCAATTTTATTGTCCTTCAAAAAAAAAAGTTAAAATAAAAATAGAAGTGGCGGTAATCAAGTCTCGAGAATTTCCTTGGAGTTCTATGGTACGGCTAAAGTCATTGAATATGATAGGTTGGATAATTGAATATTTCGTCTTATTTTTTATTTGACAAAGTAAATAATAAAATAAATTGAAAGGGAGTGCAAAAAATGTAGAAATAGAAATACGAACAAAACACGAAATTATTTGGGACCATGTTCGCCCACCAATACCACGCTTTAGTCAATATTATATTCATAACAATTAAGCTCGACCACTATTTTTTTTTTAAATCGTATTTTTTGTAAAGCCATGTACGGTCTTAGGCGGGATGATATTTGAAGATAACATATAACAATCTATATATACATTTTTGGATCACAATTAGTAAATAAATCATGAAGTTGAGAAGTATTTACAATGGCATGCCATTAGCATTAATTATTTAGATTTGTTTTATTTAAGTAAAGATTTTTAAATGAAATTCATTTCTCATATATTTAGCAAAAGTCTCTACAAAATCTTTCTTTATTTATCTATATATATATTTTTGGATCACAATTAGCAAATAAATCCTGAAGTTGATAAGTATTTACAATGGCATGCCATTAGCATTAATTATTTAGATTTGTTTTATTTAAGTAAAGATTTTTAAATGAAATTCATTTCTCATATATTTAGCAAAAGTCTCTACAAAATCTTTCTTTATCTATTTAAGTAAAGATTTTGAAATCAAATATGTTCTCAACAATTTACCAAAAATCTCTACACAATCTTTTTAAAAATCTCGACTTAGTTAACTTCTGATTTTTATCTGCAAAAAAAAAAATTAATAGTAACGAGTGATGTAAAAATCGGGAATGTTGATATTATAATTTCTTCTACTTCTTTTTTTTTTCATATAATGAAAATTATTTTTTAGGGATACTTTCTCAAAACCTCTAAATAAAACAAAATGTTTCAAAAGATAGCTTCTCTTTTGGCGGGTCGACACGCAAACCCGCAACTCTCTACGGGCTTATCCGCATGAACCTGCGACCCGTAGTGGATAAAAATATTATTCCAAAAAAATAACAAATGATGTTTAATTTTACGGAACGGGGTTATATGGTGCAACGGGTTTAGATCGATATTAATATTAAACAATATACTATGGATGAAATCTTAGAATTAAAAATCAAAATTTAATTATAAAATCAGAAACACTAAACAAAATAAACAATATTAACAAAACAAATACAACTTAAAATTTTGCTAAATAATTTTTTAGTTATAAAAAAATCGACCCGCGGTGTACCGCGGGGTAAAATCTAGTCGTTATTAAAATTGAAAATAATTTTGGATGGAAATCACTCATGATATCATAAGTGATTCGGTTCCTAAAGGCATTTCCATTGGGTTTGTCATCTGGAAATTCTCTATTAAAATATAAAAAAAATAGAAAAATGATTAAAAAAATAGAAAAATAATTTCAATAGAAAAATATTATAAAACGATAAAATAGAAAGCATTAAAAACTGATAATAAATTGATAAGCTTAAAGTTGTGTTTCTGTTGAAATTACTCATCAATGCATAGAAGCACGAAGCTCGTTAAATGGAAAAAGTCAATTAGCTGTATGCTAATTATTTCTCAAATAATTTTTATTCTTATACATACATAACTTTTATTCTTTGCAAAACAATTGAGAAAAATTTTGGTTTCGAAAAAATCAGACAAATTTATCCTTAGAATAAATAGCGGAATTTTACCTCCGAAAATGTCTTACCATGTGTTTCCTGGTAAAACACATGTGTTTTTCGATATATCACTATATATCATGATATAAAATAAAAAAGATAATGGTTAGAAAAACCAGAAACTAATGTTGGATCATAAAAAACCAATCAATCTCTATGACGACTCGGCAAAGAATCCTCCAAATCAAGATCAACACCAACACGATTCCGAATCGATGCATTTGCGTGACACGAAGAAGAAGAGCAAGATTAGCCTATTTCCCAAGCCAATTTAGCACTTTGACTCCATCCTCAACGCCATTGATTAGCCGCCGAATCAGAAGTTCCACTAACCCAACCTCCACCGTGAAACTGCAACATCACTGGTAGGGCCATAACTATGTCTCCGATAAGATCTGGGTTGGTGGTGGTGATAATTATCCTTGTGGCGTAACAAATCGAGTTCAGGTGGAACTGCTTGAAAGCCTCCGCCCTCCAGCTCCGCCTTTGAACAGAGAAGAGAGTTTTATCTTCTTCGTATCGGCGTGGACAGTGGATAATGTGGTGGTGAAGCTAGAGGAGATCGTGGCAATGGCAAAGATGGATGTGTGGGAAGGTGAAGATTGAAGGGGTAATTATGTCATTTTGTCACCAAACCCAAACACCAGTTATTTACGTAATCGCCCCTTCTCTTTTGACTTAATTATTTCTCAGTCTTAGGGTATGCAGTGTAATTACTCAAATGGAAATATGACATCTTTGTGTAATTAATATCCCAAACTATATCATGCGACTAAATAAAAAATAAAATCAAATACTCTCTCCGTTTTTCATAGATTGATGTTTTAATTTACTTTTTTTTTTTTTAATAGATTGATTTTGTATTTAATTAAAGTGGTAGTTAGTAGTAATAATTAATGGTCAACAATAAAAAAAGATTTAGTAGATATGTGCGGAAATAATATTTCTGTCAAAATTGATGTTATTAAATTATTTTTATTTCATAAAATGATTAAAAAGGTAAATATCAAATGTGTTTTTAATGTGTGAAATGGTTAAAAATCAATCTATGAAAAACAGAGGGAGTATCAAATAAATAGATTATAACATGTATTGAAGATTGATAATAGTGTTCAATCTAAATTTTGATATTAAGCATATACGATTCTAAGACGAATCAGTAATCTCTTCAAAAAAAGAAGCTCTTGTACTATTTTGTAAGGAAAAAAATAGTAAAAATAAAATGTTGTTAGCTTGTGATGTCTAAGATATCAACCACAGAACACACCAAAGCCGGCTATGAGATTTAGAAGCCCCAAATAAGAAAGTAAAATGTATGTGGCCCTTCTCAATTAGGATACAGAAAACAATTGTGAAAAAAATGAAGCACAAGTATTCAAATCCGGCTGATGAAAATTAAAAGTAAACAAAGTAATTGGTTTAAGATAAAGTTATTTGATATTTGAATTATCTGCTACAGTTACGAGTATGGCGGATTGACTTATTCATACAAGTTATCCAAGCATTTGATGCATGTATTGGGGCTACGACATATTTAGATCGAGTGGCTTGTATATGGTGTATAAGTAATAAATCAACAAACAACAAATACGGTAGAGAGAAAAAAGAAACAAGAAATATACGAATCAACTAGCCAACAACTATTTCCAAATATAAAGTCGAATGTTTGATGGATCCAATAATGCGAGTTATAGAGCATATAATAATGAAAGAACGTCCATATAATATTAATAACCGAACCACTTTTTTTGTTGAATGTGAACGTACAATAATTGATTTCTACTATATATATATATATATATATGCAGCAAAATAATCATGCTGCTTTAAAAAAGAATGCATCATCAGTCTCATACAAATTAAAATAGATGTATAAGTAACAAGAAGTAACTATTTTTTGAAATTGTCAATATAGATTCATTTATCACAATGTTTTTACTTTGGATATCACGAACTTAACTATTTCAGTATATATATTTGTTTGTTGTGAACTGATTAATAGGTAATCTATTAGCTAAAATTAAAGAGAAAATTACAAGTGGTTGACAAAAAAAAAAAAAAAAAAAAAAGGAAATACAAAATATCGGCACCGTCAAGAAGTGTATAATAGACCTGACCGCACACGTGTGGCTTTTTGTACTTGTCATCAGTTTTTGCTTAAAATGGTTTAAATTAAATAAAAGAAAAGAAGTCGAATCCGTAATATAAAAGTGAAGGCAGGGGCAAATGTATATAGTACATGGATTTTGCTAAGATCTTCTTGTCTTCTTGAAATCTTTTTTATTTCAAAATAGAAAATAAAGGCAACTTGTGTGTTGCTGCCCCTAAAGAAAAATAGATTTATGTCGTGTAGCGACGACAATGAACATAATACGGACGAGAACCTCTGGCCGGAAACCTCCACCCCCATTCGGCCCATCTTTCTATTTGATAGATCTCTTCCCTTTTTTTTCCTTTTTCTTTTGTAACATTTTTCTTACGACAAATGATTTACCAACAAAAGATATTCATTTATTCCTTATTCTTCTTATACAATAAATTAAAGAGAAAAAAATAAAAAAAAAAATTAAAAGAGGTGGTCACGGGAAACCCAAAGGGACAGTACATTTTATTTTATTTTACTTTATGACAGACAGCATTGTTTCTTTTTTTTTTTTTTTTTTTTTTTTTTTTTTTTTTTTTAAAATTACTTAATTTCCATTAAAAAAAAAAAAACATACATAGCCCGAAGGCCCATGACGGCCACAAGGCCCAACAAAAAACTTAAAAACAACAAACACAACCCATAGGCCCAGACGACCACAAGGGGCAAACAAAAAAAAACCAGAGCAAAAAACGGGCCCAAACCCAAAAAAAGCAAACCAAACCAGCATTGAGCCAGCACGAACACCAACCTGACGCCTTTAAGGATCCTGGAAAAAAAAAAACCAAGTTACCAAGAGGGAAGATCCGAGAGGAACAGACGACTGAGCCCTAGAGATAGGATCCAGCCTCGCTCTGATGATCAATTGTATTTCTTTAATAATCAGCTGAGGAGTTCTGAAGAAATCGGAATGAATTCGCTCATTTCGCTCTCTCCAAACAAGATAGATCGTTGCCTGAAAGATGAGTTTGATGATAAGAGACAAATTCCTGGATGTAGTGGCAGTCTTTAACCAGAGGAGAGCATCCATGAACTGATTTGGAGGAGATAACCCCGCTCTAGTCATAAAGAATCTCCAGACCGCACCACTATACTCGCATTCGAAAAACAAGTGATCGCGAGATTCATCTCTGGTATTACACAGAACACACAGAGTTGGTGTAATCAAACCCCAACTAGACAATCTGTCCCTCGTATGCAAACGGTTCCAAGCAACCACCCAGCAGATGAAGGCATGCTTTGGCACCCTATCTTTAAACCACACCGAGTTATGCCAAGGAACAACAGCCCCATTAGGGTTAAGAGCTAACCACGTCTTAGCCGTAGAGAATACATTCGACGGAGCATGATTATCCGGCTTCCAAAGATAGACATCATCCTGTAAACAATCAATCATACTTTCGACATCCGGGAGGACCCTCTTGATTAAGTTGATGGTTGGATTTCTGCTGCGGCTCGAGGAAATCCACCAATCTCTTCCTCGCAGGCCGTCCCGCACCACGGCATTTATAGGCAGCCCAACAGAAGAAGGACCATTACTTCCAGTCAACTCGAGAAGGGGGCCAAGACCTGTCCAATTGTCATGCCAGAAACTCGCAGTGACTCCTGAACCAACATCACACACAAGGAAAGGCCTAGCCAATGGCCTTAATTTGCATAGTTTTCTCCAAATCCAACTGCCAGAGTTAGAAGGATTTAATTCCCAGAAGTTTCTGTGTCTAATCAGATTAATCCTCACCCAAGAAACCCATAAAGAACCCGCAGCTGTGAAAATAAGCCATATCAATTTTAAAGCCAGAACCTTGTTCCATGCAGCTAATCTCCGGAGGCCAAGACCACCACATTCTTTGGAAGTACACACAGTTTCCCAAGCAATCTTAGCACCTCTAGCCGAATTAGGAGCCCCCTTCCATAAGAAGGCGTTGCACATCTGCTCAAGCTTGAGAATACACTGATTTGGTAATAAGAAAATAGACAGCCAGAAATTAATAGTAGAGTATATCACAGATTTCAATAACTGAAGTCTCCCAGCGAAGGAAAGATGCCTCGCAGTCCAAGAGGAGAACTTGCTGTTAATTCTATCAAGGAGGGGCTGATAGTCCACTTTCTTCATTTTTTGCGCACTAAGAGGGACCCCTAAGTATCGGACAGGCAAGGCGCCGTGCGTGAGACCAAAACTCTCCGAAATTAAATTGTTCCTCTCAAAGTCTCCTCCATCAAGAAGCAGCGCAGTCTTACTCAAATTAATTCCCAGACCAGAACCTTTCTTGAAATCCTCCAAAATATTAAGAATCCCACCAATAGAAAAATCAGAGCCATCAAAGAAAACCAACACATCGTCCGCGAAGCTAAGATGCGTAATCAGAGGAGCGAAGCATCGAGGATGAGGAACAAAAAGCCCATTGACCGCTCCTCGATCCAAAGACTTGGCCAATATATCCATAACCAAGACGAAAAGATGGGACGACATAGGATCTCCTTGCCTTATTCCTTTCTTACCTTGGAAAAATCCAACAAGCTCTCCATTTAAGGCAATGCTATAAGAAGGAGTAGTTATGCAAACCTTAATCCAAGAGATGAAAATAGGAGGCAGATCAAGGGCAACAAGAATGTTGATTAGGAATTCCCAATTCACATTATCATAAGCTTTCGTGAGGTCTATCTGTAAGCAGCCTCTAGTTACTTCCCCATTGAGTTGAAAATTCTCCACTAATTCGGACGCTAAAAGGATATTTTCACATAGCAGACGTCCTTTAATGAAGCCTACTTGATTTCCTTGAACAGCCTGAGAAATGAATAGCTTGAGTCTCTTAGAAATTAGACGGGTTATGACTTTGTAGATGGTGTTACAACATGCAACTGGTCTAAACTGAGCCAATTGGTCTGCTCCAATCTCCTTTGGAATAAGAGTGATGGCCGTTGTATTAAATTTCCGGAGCAAGTGACCTGTTCTAAAAAACTCCTTAACCGCAGCGAGAGTACAATCTTTTACAGCTTCCCAAGCATCCCAAAAGAACTCAGCCGGAAAACCATCAGGCCCCGGAGCCTTGTTTCTAGGCATGGAGAAGATAGTTTGGATGATTTCTTCATCAGATGGAATGGCTGAGATTTTTTCAGCAAGAGCCTGATCACACCTGAAAGGATGAAGAGACCTGATACTATCCACAGAGAAGGGAGTAACATTGTCACTAGCCGACCCCAAGAGATGAGTGTAGTACACCTCCAACATACCCTTTATCTGATCAACATTCTCAACTCTGACCCCATCCTCTCTTCTAAGATATTTGATCAGATTTTTTGCATGGTGAGCCAAAACCGCCTTGTGGAAAAATCTAGTATTAGCATCTCCCTCCTTAAGCCATTTGATACGAGATTTCTGTCTATAAAAAGACTCCAATGCAACCGCAAAGAAATCCCACTTCTTTCTAGCAACATGCTCCTCCCTGAATAAGGAAGCAGAAGGGTTAGTCATCATCATGGATTGGATATCTTCTAGGGCAGTGAGAGCCTCTTTAGTGCGCTGTTGCAAGTTACTAAAACCCTGCCGATTTAGCAACCTACACGCCTTTTTTGCTGCCTTGAGATGTTCACCAAGCGTAAACATTGCAGAACCAACTGTAGTCTCAGCACTCCAGGCGTTTTTGATGATGCTCATGAACTGAGGATGAGAAGCCAAGAAGGAAAAATATTTGAAACATTTCTTAGAGACTGCCAGTTGATTGTCAAGTTGGATGATGCAAGGGGCATGGTCTGAGTCGCCTGGTGGATCAAAGATAGCAGTAGCACTTGAAAATGTAGAAAACCATTCTCCATTAGCTATTACTCTGTCCAGTTTCCTGATTATAGGATTATCGGGCTGGTGATTAGACCAAGTGTAGAACAGACCTCGGGAAGGTATGTCCTCCAAATCATTGTCCCTCAAGCAAGATTGAAAGTCCTCAAGTCCCCTCAGCGACGAATTTGAATGAATAATTGAGTAATGTTCATTTAAAGAAGCAATCTGGTTGAAATCCCCTGCCAAAATCCAAGCCGTTTCACACAAAGGAGAGGAAGCAGCCAACCTAGAAATGTCTTCCCAAAGAGGTCTCCTCTCCACCTCTGTATTTCTTCCATAAACAAAAGTAACAGCAAAGGACTGCAAGATGTTAGGTATCTTAATAGAGCACATCATCAACTGATCAGTCCTGCTGAACACCAAAACTGAAACTGACGGATCCCACACAACCCAGATCCTCCCAAGTTCAGAGCAACAATAATTACTATCCATCCGCCATCCCGGCAAAGTTGCAGCCAAAACAGCGCTAGCATTATTCTGAGCCACATGAGTTTCCAAAAAACAACCGACTAAAAGATTATTTGAAGCCACCCAGCTTCTAACAACACGTTGACGAGAACGGCTATTTAAGCCTCTTATATTCCAAAAAAATATCGTCATATATATAACAAAAGGTTTTGTGAAAGCCCTGCTTTCAGATAAGAGACGGTTCAATCGGGACTTCATCCCGAACCGCTGTTTGAGCTATCAGATTTGCAGACCGCACCCGATTATGCCAGATCTTTAATTGTTTTTTCTTTGACTTATTTGACAAACTGTCCCAGTCAGGAGGGAAGGGAAAAGCAGGAACCTGAACCTTGTCTATTTCTGCTTTACTCTCCACTTTCTCCACCGGCATTTGATTCTGAACCACTAACTTCAGACCCTCAACAGGAATGGGCTTACTACTGGATTGGATATGAGAAGTAGGCTTTATATCCGACTTCGCTACCCACTTCAGCTTTGCTCCAGTAGCCGTCCCCGAACTATTCTTTGCCTTAGGATCAAGTAATGGTCCAATCAACTTTGGCGGCAAACTAGAAGAACGCTTCTTGGACCGAGAACGTCTCCTTTTGGTTTTTGATGAAGCAGCTTCACCCTTCGAACCCTCATCAACCCCCAGGTTACCAACAGTCCTTTGTGAAGGATTAAGAGAGATAGTAGGATGATTAATTTCCTTAGACCCTGCAGGCTTGACTTTCTTGTAAGGGAGTTTTTTCTGCAGTGGTTTTGGACATCGACTCAGCAAATGACCATATCTCCCACAGTTCAAACACTTCGGGGGAGGTCGAGGATACTCCACCTTAACCTTAGCAATATTACCTTGCACATCCCGAACAACAACAGTAGAAGGCAAGGTCGACTCCAAGTTTATAACCACCTTCACCTTTGTGAAACCAATGTTTACCGGGTCCAACCAGGACTTCTCCGTATGCAGTGGCTCGCCTATACCGCTAGCAATCACACTGATTCCTTCTAATGAGTAAAGCTGAGGAGGGACATTCCTTAAAATTGCCCAAGTTGGAGCAGTCTGAAGCTCCTTTATCTCGAGAGGACCGTCTGGGGACCAATGATAACAAGTACACGAACAGTTACCTGCTTGCCAAAACCCAATGTCCACAACCCACTGTCTCGTATTTGGCGAAGGTATGTAGATGAGCGCTGCAGTGTCGGAGAAAATTCTGACCGTTATGTTACCAAACTTACCCCAAATCGGATTCAAGTCGGTGAATATCTTCCCTGGAGGAGGACATAAGCCATGAAACTGGGCAACAATATGTCCTTTCCACATCGCAGCCGATTTCAAAAGGACTGAAGGAGGAGCCACCACTACTGGTGTACCATCTTCAAGGAAGGAAGGAGGATCCATCTGTTTCAAGTTTCTGAGGGAAGCTTTAAACTTAGAAGCCCACGGAAGATCAATTGAGGAAGGAATCGTCTCAGCCAACAGAGGTAGGCTGCTTGAGGAATTGTGAACATCAATTGGAGATGCATTGCTTGGAGCCACAGTGGAGGAGATCTCAGACACTAGGCAAGAAGCCGAAGACATACAATCCTTTGATTCGGGAAGCTGAGCAGATTTGCCCTTAGCCTCAACCAAATCGGCTGGAACTTGAGGAATCGAAACTGAAGTGAAAATCGGAGACCCCAACGAGACCCCAGGAGACGGAGTAAGCTCACTCTTCATCTCAACTGGATTAGGAGAATCCGCAGCCACAACCGAAGGAGAGAAGGACCCATCGATGACCGGAACAGAAGTCCTTTCATCTTGAGAACCCGACCCCGAAGAACAAGCTAGAACGCGAGCGAACTTAGAAGGAACAGAAACCCGAACAGACCTCGAAGACTTTTTCTTCTTTGGCATTGGAAGATTCTCATCTGCCGGCGGGGGGCCGGCCGACGGCGGCGGCTGCGCGATTAGGGTTAAGAAAATCTAATCGCAAAAAGGTTCTCCAGAGAGAGAAAGCTCCGTTTGATATCCTTAGTATCGACAGCATTGTTTCTTCATATGTGTATGTTCATTATTCACGAATCACTTGATTCACAACAAAAAATATATATATAAAAGTGTCATAATATCATACCAATAAAAAAAAAAAAAAAACGTGCTTCAGAGTCTGAACACATTACCACATTTTTTGGTATCTCCTATATGGCTATATTCGACCTTCCTCTCTTCAGTGTTAACATCCATGTTGAATATTTTATCAAGCGACTGGCTAATTAGAAAAATAAACTTAAACACGTACTGACACAACTTGACACTTTTTTTTTTTTTTTTTTTTTTAACAATTACAAAATGGTTCCGTGAATTGGGGCCTTCTAGCTGCTCTAAATACTATTAAATCTACGTACGAGCCTATATAAAAGGGTCCTCAACATTTATATATCTGTCTTGCCCTGAGAGTCTGAGATGATTCATGTGGTCTCTAACCTCATTACTTGCAGACTCTATTAACGACGGCCCATATCAGGCCTGTATTATTAGGGCCCGTCTAATTATGCTTGATATAGCCCATCGGTATTTAACCACTACATCCCCTCCCCTGCCTGCATCTATGGTTGGTTTGTTTGCGATTAGAGTGTATATATATATTTTCCTGTGTTTTTACAAATACATGAAGAAATCATTTCACAGGATAAAGCAAGAGTTCAATGGCTTCCCAGAAACCTTTCTCGATTGAAAGATGAGTTTGAGTTCAAAATCTAAGGTAAACTGTAACAAAACTTGATAATTTATTTTAACTTGGCGCAGTCCAGTTAATAAAATTAAATAGAAAGCAAATGGCCTTATAGCAATAACAATAACATTGCCTCTACAAGACGCATAGAGCCACCACGAGATAAGGAGTCTTCAAAATGATAGATAAGGAGTCTCGATGCCTGCTTGGTTAAGTTTGTATGTTGAGGCTGATAAAGCCTTTGTTGTATTAAACATTGGATGAATGTTAGGTTGAACTTGAGCACCAGAACAAAAGAAAAAAAGAAGAAGCACAGAACCAGTATTGATGCTTTTGAGTTTTTGATTCAGATCGTAGTAATCTGCAAATTTATGATATTATTCAGCCCTCCAAGTCCCTCACTCTCATGACACAAAGAAAAAAAAAGTTATCAACTCTCTCTCTATCTTTCACATATCTGCAGGCGAGAAAGGTTATGACTAGAAATACAAATACCCCCACCAAAATAAAAAAAAAAAAAAAAAAAGAGATGCAGAAGAAGCAGAGAACTAAAAGAATAATACAAAAGTAGATGATGCTGTGACAAAATCAATATAGCAAAAAAAAAAAAAAGAAAGAAGAAAAGAGCGCTAGGTCTCCATTTGATCAAGAAGCATCTCCTGGTACCTGCACTCGCTGCTGCAAAAACCTTTCTCTCCTCTGCACCATAACCATATTGTAGTTAAGTTTAGTTTTGGAACTCTATGATCTGATAAAAGTCAAACATCTATGTATAAAGATTGTGGACGGACCTGTATATATAGATGTCCTGTTTCTGGTCAAGATTCTTCTTGCAGGTGTAGCAATAGCTTAGAAAACTATCCGTGCGCTTGGTCTCCATAGCTGGTGGTGGGTGTAAAGGAACAGAGCAAAAAGGAGTAGCCTCCACGAAAACAGAGTTGTCGAAGATATGAGTGATGGTTGGGTTTGGACCGTGGGATATGACGCGCGTGTAGTCCTCCGTGTGGTCAATCTCGCTCACGGCTAAGACCTTCGTTTGGACACAAGGACTGAGTTGTCCCTGTCCATGACCAGGATATCTCATGCCGGTTTTAGTTCCAAAATCAGCTGATGGGATCTGGACTCTGAGCTTCGACCCGAAAAGGACCATCTTGTTGACAGGTTTCCTCGAGTGGTCTCTGTTACTGTCTGCGTACTTGACGAGATCGGCGAGGCCAAAGACGTCTGCTGTGTGAAAACGTTGGGGATTAGGGATAGTGGGCTCGAAATAGGAAACGGGTTTAGGGATTTTGGAGGAGAAGATGGATGGGTTAGCTTCGAGGATTGACGTAGGGCTGACGAGGGAGAAATCAGAGTCAAAAGGAGTACTCATCATCTTTGAAGTGAAAAACCTAAACTTTGGAGAGCAAAAGAGAGATGATGAGCAGTGGCAAGTGCTAGGCTTTGAAGATGGGGGTTGATCAGCCATTAATAGAGATGTTTGTTTCTTGGTCACGGCAGCTCTAGGTTTGTTTCTAAGCATAGTTAAAGACAGGTGAGGGTAAGGATCATAACTCAGTAGCTTCCATGGAGAGAGGAAAGCAATGAGGATTTGAGTGTGTTCGTAAGAGAAAATATCTAAAATGAAAGAGAGATAGAGAGAGTGAGAAGAATAGAGAGAAGAACTGGTACAATTATTGGAAAATTCTGACTGCTTCTGGTCTTAATGGGGTCTATCCCTCACACTCCTATGAAATGATTAAAAGTTGCTTTCACTTATCTCTTTTCTATCTTCTTTATTCCAAAGAGTGAGTGAGAGAGAGAGAGTACTGATGTCGAGAGAAGGGGACGTTGTGGATTTAACCAAGAAATGCATGCAACTTTACCGATTTACCCCTTACATTTATTAGCACACAGAGAGATTGCTCTCATTCATTTCAATAATATTCGATACATTATTCATATTAGGGACCGTATATGTAACTCTATCGTACTTTATTTTTTTTCCGTCTTGGATTAACAACATTCATTTTGGGTCGACAATAAAAGATTGGAAACATCTTGCAGGATAATCGAATTTGATTAGGTACACTTAACGGCAAAACATTCATTATTTGTGCATTGATGTTTGGGCCTCTCTGAAAACACAGGCTTTCGTTTTTTTTCTTTTCATTTTTCTTTATTCTGAGTTATTTATTTCTTACAATTTGTATCCATTATTATATACAGCATTTTGTCATTATTTCGTTTGTCTTTCTCAAATCATAATTCACTTTTATTTGGATTTCTTGTTTTATTAATCAAAGAATCAGTGACGTTATTTAAAAATGTAGGAACAATAATCAGTGAATAATGTACATGTTAATCTTTACTACTAAAAAACAGTTGCGTGTATAAAACACAAATGTAATCAGAGAGGGCCCACAGTTGCACCTGCTTTGCTTAATCCAATAATTAAGATCTAGTTTTAAGCGCCACGTGTGCTTGTCCACCAATAAACGTTTGATTGAATGGTCTTGATGCGTTTTACTCCATTACAATACAAATGGAGTATACAATAATAACCACTAATTTGACCAAGAAATTATATAACTCGTCGATGCCAATTGCAATGCAACTACTTTTATTGTTGTTGATCTTGTTTTTCTCGAATCCCATCTAACTATCGCATTTTTATTGTTTAAACTCGTCAACTTCTGAATAATTCTAAAAAAAATTTAAGCTATCTATCATACATAACTAATAAATTTGTTTTGTTTTTTTTTTTTAACGGATGATAGATACCAAGATTGGAGAAAAAAAGGAGTTTCAATTTGCAAGATTATGTATAATCAGCCACGTAATTGAACCTAAAAATAATAAAATGGTCATTGTCAACCATTAACCAACGCAAAAGAAAACATATATAATTGTTAGTAGGGAAAGAAAAGTAATGTATTCGGAGATAAGAAAAAACCCGTTAATACTATAGTAGTGATATTTGTTTATTACGATAGAGGAAGGAGTTAGTGATAGGCCCGTGGGGCTAAGGATGATGTAGACAGGAGTGTGTAGCCGTGTAGGTCCTCTCCTCCTCTACGGTTTTCGCTATTCTATTTACGTTGTGATCATATTGGGCTTTTCTTCTCTACTAGTGGGCCCCTGGTCGATTTGAGCTTTTATTTTATTTTTATGATTGTTTACCAAATAAATTTTGTGTGTGTGTGTGTGTGCGTGTCTTGTTTTCATGCCTCAAGGTCTTCTTGCCTCAGTTGGTGTTCTCTTTTTCTTTTTTCGGATAAATCTAATTTTATGAATAGACAGAATAGCGCGATTCGATTAAATTTCTTACAAATAAGAAGAAACAAATAGCGACTACTCACTCATCCATCTATGCCAATTGAATGTGTAAATTTGTTTTTTTTTTTTTTAAAGTTATGTAATGAGTGTGTCCATCGATTCCGTAATTGTTTCTGTAACCCATTCGGTCAAACAACTTTGATCCCTTAATCACTACTACTACTACTACTACTACCATAAGCATACGTATATGCTTACCTCCCAATCCAATAGACGTGACTATTTAAAGATTGATTTTCTTCTAAATCACCTGACGTAGAGCTTAGAAAATAGTAGATATTGGAGTGGAATTAGCACAAATCATTCATTTGATTCGATATTAAATATTTATATTTCTTTCCCTTTCATGATTTCTTTGATGACTCGCCATCTTTAATCTTGGTTATTATTAATTCGAAAGTGGCATCGAAAGCATATGATCTAGCTAATGAAGGAGAGGTCCCTTTTCTTAAATCATTGCTTCTTTGTTTATCATGTCTTAAATCCGAATCAATAATCATCACTCTTGAACTACAGAATTGTAGAGCTTGAATACCAAAAAAATTTATTTGTGTTAATGACCAAATATCTACATGTTCAAACCCATATTGCTCTTTTTGATTGTGTAAGCCCAACACTAAATAATCCCGACATATATATAGCCCAATCAATAGGACTAATAGAGCAAACCCATATCAATTAAATTTTCCGATTGATTTTTTATTTTTTTATTCTTACTACAAAATAATCTTTTATTAGGACATGGATTGATTGTTTTAAGAACTAACTGTATACTACAATAATACAAACCAGGCTATATATGTCATGGTAAGTTTTATCTATATGTAATCTGCTTTGATGGTATTTTCTCAAGACATAGCTGCTGCCATTCCTTTATTTTCATTTCTCAAAAGAGATTTAAAAACAATAAGATAATCAAAACATTTAACAAACAAGAAGAAAATCAAAGACATACAAAACAAAACGAAAAAAGAACAGAAAGACGTCATCCTGAAGCCACATTCCCATCAGATTGTCAACTGCGTGCAGCCAAGGATCGTCCCACGACACCTTGTCATCGGGGCCACCCTCCGCCACGCCGGACGATCATTCCCAACTGTCAAAACATCAACGTCTGACAACGGTTTGATGTCCCAATTGAGCCTATCAGGTCCAATCACTCCTCCTACGATCAAAACCTCTTCGCTCAAACTCGTCATAGCCATACCAATCCTCCGCTTAAACTCTGAGGCCGATGCAACCATCTTCCACGTGTCACCTTCTTGCTTGAACACCAGCCCATGGCTCATCACGTAAAGCACGTCCTCAACAACCGCCATTGGACCTTGCGGCCAGCCATAGTCTTTCACAGCCCATCCGAGTTTAACGCTCTCAAGAACCTGCACCGTCGATAAGCCCTTGTGCAGGACGTGAACTTTCCCGTTTACCACTAGACCCGAGCAGGCAGAGTTATGTGTCCGGTGGAGATCTGGGATGGATGTCCAGGCGTCATTCTCAGGATCATACATCTCTGCTCCAGATATGGATTTCCTGCAAGTAGTGAAGCCACCAGCAACAACAATCTTCCCTTGAAGAACGCAACAGGCAAACATAGCACGAGGCAAGAGCATCGGTGCGAGAGGAGTCCATCGTCTCAGTACAAAGTCGTAAGACCAGACCTCATCGGTTGCAAAGGTGCCGTCGTGATCCCCGGTTAAGGGATTGACAGCATCGCTGCCTCCGCCTAAGACAAAGAGCTTCCCGGGGGTAGTGACGGCACCGAAATGGGCAAGGTGGCGGATTCTGGAAGGAAGGAGAGGGAGAGTGAGCCAGCGATCGCAGTTGGGACTGTAGACTTGCCAGATGTTCTCAGGGTCGAAAGCACAGACGCAGAGGAGATGCTCAGATGAGCGGACCTCTTGACGGACTCGGAAGAGCTCAGCACTGCGGATAGCTGCTCGCCAGGAGCGAGACACGAGTTCTAAATTGGGATGAAGGTGTAAAGGCACATGAGCGAGGCATCTCAGAGCCACTGCGTCTGGAATACTTTCCAGCAGCCCAGACATTGTTGTCGCTACAAGAAACACATTGATTGATCTCATCAGATACAAGAAATTCAAAGCGTATAAAGTTGGGGGATCGATAATGTGTGAAGTAAAGCTGCGAGAAACTTTTTTCACCGTAAGACCTAAATTCTTCTCTCTTTCTTTCTTTTTCACAGCAAATAATCGATTTCAAATTGGATTAAAATAAAACCCTAAAAATTTGAGGCGAGAGAGAGAGAGAGAGAGATTGGGGTCCGACCAGAACATTTAATCGAATCCAATGCAAAGCGAAGGAGAACAACATATGGGGAAACTTAGACACTGGAGTCGAATTACAAAGAAGAAGTCGCACGCTCAGAGAATTATTAGCATAATAAACCGATTTGGGGGTAATTTACCTGAAGCGCCACAAGAGGGAGGGAGATTGATGAAACGCCAAGGAGATTCTGATATCTCTGGAGAAAGTTAGCCTTGTGATTTTGCCGGAGAGACAGAGACGAGAATCGAATCGAATCGAGGTTAAGGAACAACAAGCAAGGAGAGAAGAAGAAGAAGAAGAAGGTGCTTGCTTGTTTTAATGAAGAAGCAACGTCGTTTTATTACTAAACCGATAATCATCATCCCGTTTCTTTCTTTTGCCCCTTACCGTCTTTTTTCCACAAAAGAATATCAATCAAAACGTTTTTCTTTTCATACAAATATTCTTTACGTTCACATGTGAGAAATTGACACCAAGCTTGTAGAAAACAAACATACAATATTCTCTATTTTGGTATTTTAATAAATCTCATCCTTCTTCTTTTTTTTTTTTTTTTTTTTTTTAAATAGATAAGATACCAACCAAAGGCCCAAAAAAAAGCACGCAAGCCCAACATATATGGCAAAAGCCGAAACAGGCTCGCATGCCTAACATACATGGCAAAAGCCGAAAAAGACTCGCAGGTTCAAGATAGAGGAGACTGAAGCACAAACGCTAACATACCGAAGGGAGAGCCGGAAGACCTAAGAAAAAACCACCTGATACAGACAAGAAAAAAGATCACTGGAAGATGGAAAACCATGTAGCCAACAGAGTTAACGCCAGTGGAATGGAAGGCTACTCCCTAGATAGAGGATCAAGACGCGCTTTGACTAACATCTCTAGATAAAGGGATAAATCTCATCCTTGCTAACATCAAATAATACATATTTTACTTCTGTCATTTGTTATTTTTTACAAGCACATCATCCGATATCAAATTCGCTTACTTCAATAAAATGCTATTTCATTCTATTTACTTCAAAATCTTATACATATGTTATTTATTTTTAAAATTTTGTTATTTTCGATGCAAGTAATTACTCTTAACAATGCTTAAAAAAATAAAACGATTAACAGTGAAATAATAGTAGATAGTTGAATAAAAACTGAATGCAAAAGTAATTAAGCTACCCGGTGTGGGTTAGAACTTAGAATAGTAGAGTCAAATTATGGTTTAGTTTTTCAGTCAAAAGATATAAAAGTCAGCAAATCTTTCAATATTAGAATCTTAAAATGACTAATATACAGTGATACTAATTTTGTTCTTGCATACCACCAACTAATGTACAAAGATAAACCAAATTTGAATAAAATTTCCAAAATGCATAGATGAATAAAGGGAACACTAGAGTGAAAATGGAAAACTGCTATTCAGAAATTGGTATCCAAAATCAAATGGGGGGAGACTTCATCAGCTTAGGCTACAAAGCCCATTAAAGAAATAAAAAAGGCTATAAGGTAAGAAATCTTGTATTCAAAAGACTCGAAAAATACACGTGTGGACTGTTTGACCCAAAAAAACAATACACGTGTGGAACTTTGTGCGTACGGTACACGTGGACGCAGAGGATCCTTACCCAAAAAACAAGAATGGAGTAATAAATTAGTTTTGATGACGCGTCTATTTACTGAATCATAATTGGTCCACATAGGAAATCCACCGTGGTCCCCACAGTGCCTATATATATATTGAGAGAGGCTCATTGATTTGACGGCTCTTTCTCGCTTACCAAAACTTTCTCACTTGTCTCATAATAAACCCAAAAAATCAGGGAATTTCCCAAAACCCTAATTTCTCACTCGAATTGCCTACCCTCCTCTCTCAATAGATGACAGATCTAATGGTTCCGAGAAAGAGACCGCGAGCGCCAAGCTTCTCCGATAAGCATCCTGATGAGTACGTAGGTTCTTCGGATTGGTTGCCGGCCGAGAAAGACAAGGCTCAGGTTCAGGTCAATAACTTCCTTGAGCTATGCCGTTTCTGCAAGAAGAACCTGCGTCACGACGAGGACGTTTTCATGTACGGGTCTGTTTTTTTCACTTTCCCTCGCTGCTCTCCTCTCATATATATATATATATATATATATATATATATATATATATTAGTCTTCCTCTTTTATCTTGTCTGGTTGCTCCCTCTTGGACATTTCCTTTTATGAATTGATTCATTCTAGTTGTTTAAATTCCGACTCTCGAATTGATATGATAGTTTCATATACATTCTAGTATCACAGTTAGGGAAGGTTGTTCTTTCTGGATTATTACATATATAGTTTTTGTTGCAACCATATGTGATTCTTTTGGCCAAAATGCAGATACTTTGGGGCATTCTGTTCAAAACAATGCAGAGCAAAACAGATGGCGTTGGACATCTTTAGGGAATTCCCGCGACAGAAAGCAATTGCTAAGAAGGGAAGAACCTCTAAAGATGAAGTGTTAGAGAGGATCTCATCATCATCATCGTCACGCTTTTATATATAATTTTGTATTTGATGATGATTCAGTGTAGATGGATGTGTGCAACAAAAAGCCCTTTGTCTCGTTTTTTTAGGGGGAATTGGCTTACCACTCTCACAAGTTTGCATCGGCATTATTATTACATCTGTCGATCAAACTTTCTCTACGTTTTTTTTAGGACTCTCTTGTTTAAGTCTTCTTCTTTGAACAAACCAATTTGATGTACAAGTGTGTTTTCTTAGGGTGGGTATCACAGCCTCTGATTTTTCTTTTTTCATTAATCCAAAAAGTATGTCTTTGGCGTTTACACTTTTGGGTGTCTCGTGAACTCAGAGAGGCTTTATGCCCTAGACTCAAGAGCTTTCGATGTCTATCATGGACTATATGATCGATCATGGAGATTCAACAAGAATGAATTTTTATAAACGGGCCGTGTATCGGAAGCCCATAAATCAACAATGGGTAATAAGAGGAATCGTTGAGTGGGCCTGTATTTGGGCACATTATCATTTGTCTCGCCCCTGTCAATTTGTAGGACCAAAAATGTTTTAAAAAAAAAATAACAATGACCCTTGAGAAAAATGAAAATAGCCAGCCATACGTAAACCCTCTTTGCTGGAATTAAATATGGTAAAATATTTATACGAACGAAGGAATATTTCTAGATTCTTACATTTACACTAGTTTTTAACCCGCGGTACACCGCGGGGCTATATTTTCTTAAAAAAATCAAAATGTAATTTGTTTGATAGATTATTTTGATTGTTAATTTTAGGATTTCACCCGTGGTATACTATCTTTTATAAATATCAACCCAAACCCGTCCCATCATATTACCCGTCCCGTGAAATTAAACATCATTTAGTTATTTTTCTTTTTAATAATACTTTTATTTTAAAGCTATATAATTCAAGTCAATTTAAAAATTTCTTTTAAATGGTTCCCATAAGATATATATACATATATATTAAATTTGTATAGAGTTGAAATAATATTAATATTACAAACTTTTTATATAATTTAAATATTATAAATATTTTTAAAAATATGCAATATATATTTTTTGTTATTGAATAAGAGGATATTATGTGTAAGAAATGTAGAAAATAAGAGTTTAATATTTTTACTATGGAGTCGCAAGAAAAATCTTTTATTTCTATACATGTTATTCGTTTATTAATAATAAAAGAAAACAAATCCTTTAAATTAGATATTAACTAAAATAAACGCACCATAATTACTTATTAAGTAACAACCAATAAATTTCACCAAAAAATAGGTAACAACCAATAAATTCTAAACGCAGTAATTAAAGAATGAAATATTAAAAAAATATATCAAATAAGATATAAGAATCTTAAAATAATTGAATATCTAAATAATTTAATTGTTAGTGTCGATTTTAATGCCTTCATTAATGTGGATTTTTTTTTTTACAGAGAAATATTTCCTAAAGATTATCACATTAGTGACTCAGAAAATTAAGGAAGATATGAATTTATGATTCTCGAAATCGTGTTGGTAATATCTTTAATTAATATTTTTCAAATTTAAATAATTAATGCCAATGGCATTCATCCTTAAATACATTCCAACTCCAGGATTTATTTGCTAAAAGTCATCCAAAAATGTATATATAGATAAAAAAAAGGAAATTGCAAGAATCATGGCGTTATTTCCCGTTATTTGGAGGTATGACGAAATCCAAGCTATTTTTCTTATAGATAAAAAGGAAACAAGAATTTAATTGGTTGCCAAAAAAAAAAAAAACTGTTTGACCGTATCTCTCGTGTGGATATTATATTAGATAGGCAATGACCTCATCTGACGTAGTTAATTTCTACTGCTGACAGGAAACTTGGAACAGAAGCAAACGTCGAGGCAAATCATTTAGTAGAATACGACGTCATTCCCCCTCAAAACAGCTAATTGATTCTCTTACTTGTTATGGTAACTCTTTAATTTTAACTGTAATAATGTTTCCTCTTTTCTTTTTTTGAGAATAATGGTTGGACCAAATCGATGACGCACCACCCCTGACCTCTTCTCTGCCAGTTTACCCTTATTTTTTTCTCTTTCAAAATTTATTAGTTCCCTTTACGAATTTTTGTTAATTACTTATTGATGTTTTGACTTATAAGTAGCTCATCACAATTCACAAAGATGTAAAAAGAGAGAGAGAGAGAGAGAGAGGCATATACACGTCGCATCTCACTTGTTCTCGACAACTCCCCATTCAGTTTACATGCA
Organism: Arabidopsis lyrata subsp. lyrata; assembly: GCF_000004255.2. Taxonomy (NCBI): domain Eukaryota; kingdom Viridiplantae; phylum Streptophyta; class Magnoliopsida; order Brassicales; family Brassicaceae; genus Arabidopsis; species Arabidopsis lyrata. The sequence goes on from NW_003302551.1 coordinate 21,108,422, forward strand.
AGTTCTGTTCTGTTCTATATCCACTGACGTCAACCTCTCTCTTGCAGACGCTGACGTTGAGCTTTCTCTCCACGTGCACCGCAACTCTCAATACTTCTCTTCCACTTCGACCAAGCCAATAATGACAAACAATATTTTTTGTATCCTAATTTCTCTATTATAACGACTTGTTCATTACTAAAGTGCTATAATGATACAATTCCTTACATTTAACATTTAAGGCAGATAGCATGTATACAAGTATAAAAAAAGGCAGATAGCCAACTACTCAAATTTGTAGTTATATGATGAATTTTAGTTTTTCATTAATCAACACAACACTCACCCACCGGTATCTAACTATCTATTAAATACATTTCTTTATCGCCAATATTACCTAATGTCTCTACAAGAGTCCAAGGATCAAATCTTATGTTACAAATTGTTGTCATCAACTTGCCTAACAATCAATTTGAATAGCCTTTACTTTGTTTTTATGATTGATTTACTCGCAAATCCCATTCGTCGTCAGGGATTCACATGGAGGGATATGATATAATAATCTATATATGAATTTTGATTATCTTTATTAAAAGATAAATTACTCATAACAAAGCTAAATATAAAATGTTGACAAAAGAAGGAACCAATATATAACATTGCCATATATTTGTCAATAACAACATATCAAATCAAACACGGATCGGGTTCGTAGGTTAACTATCCTTCACAAAACTTTATTTCTTTTTAATTTGGGTAAGAAAAGACTAACCTTAAGATCAATCATTCGTTTCAATATATATATAATCCTATACACGATAATCAATTATTAGAAGCTTCGAGGGATGAGGATCACATGGAAATATCGTTTTCTAAATTGCTATTATGGAACTTGCCTACAAGCCTAGAGTCCTATATATATAAAAAACAAAATTATGTTGGGTGTATTAGTTAATGTGTCACTGTCTTTCTAAAATAAATGTTGTTCAGTGTATTAGTTAATATCTTCCAAAATCAATATATATATAGTAATGTAATCGAATGGATATATGTATATGATTATATAATTTATAAAAGTAAAGTTAAATGGAGTTATAAGAAAGTGAAAGCGACTAGATCCAAGTAGACAAATGAATTGATTTGGTATTTTGGCAGAAAGGGTCGAGTAATGTTACGACATAGCATGTGGTTGTGATCTAATTTATAGGATCTTCTCATCATATCCAAATGCGAAGAAGCTTCTTTATCTACTATGCATGTAGATCCATCACAAACAAACCATGGAACAACAAAATTCATTATAATATTCGTACATGCCGTAGTTCTGTATTCCACTATAGTAGCAATAAAAAAATGGAAATAGAAAAAAGAAAATGGGAATAAGACAAAAGATATTAAACATAAGAAAAGAAGAAGAAGCAAAAAAAGAGGAGAGGATGGGCAGTGAAAGTGCGTCCTCCTAACCTTCTAATCTCCGCCGTTGCTCAGACCAAAATATCTACCGTCGGATATGTCTCTTGTTAGATGATATGAATGTTTTCTCTTCGATCGTATTTTTTATTGTTTGAATTTCTACGAGCCGTCGGTATCATTTATTTCCGGCGAAAATAGTTTACTAAGGGTGGTCTCTCAACTCTGTCTGGGGAAGGAGACAAAAATCTGTGAGGAAAAATAAAGAAAGATCCGACGTGGCGAATAATGTAGGGTTAAAGGCAATCCAAAGCGAGACACGACTCTTTATCTGATCCTCTCCTCTTTACTCATATACATTCGTTTACTTCACTCGCTTCTGCCTGGCGCGTTTCGTCACAAGACCTCTTCATAAAGTAAGTACAATGCACGGAAATACATAACTATCATTTTTATTGTCATTTTCTTGCAAACAAATGGAAAATTATGAGAAATATTCATGTCGATAAACTACTCACCAGCTGGTTTTATTGATGGTGATTTTTGTCTTACACTCTGATGTTCTACACATTTTCACCTTTTTCTTCTTCTTTTGAAATTGTTTTTTTAGGTTTCGTATATGATTCCGCTTTTAAAATAAACAAATTCAATCATACATACATCTCTTCTCTTGACCAGAAAAATAACATCCCAAACTAAAGGAAAGCCCAATATTGAGGAAGTGCTTTTTTTTTTTTTTTTTTTTTTAGGGAGAGAAAAAGCCTATTGTAGAATCGAAAGTACAAAAGATCATTCTTCGAGTTTGACTCTCTTTTTTGAATTCTCACTTTCAAGATTGAATTTGCTTATTAATACTTCCTCCGTTTTTTTATAAGTTATGTTTTAAGTTTTTAATTTTGTTCTTAAATAGATGATGTTTTCAGTTTTCGATGCAAAATTAATTACTTTTTTTATTGGTTTTGACGATTTATATTTTGTAGATTGTTTTTTTATTGGTTGATTAAATAATAAATGATGTTTTAGTTTAAAAATAAACAAAAATTAAATAATTTCTAAATCGATGTGCATTCTCTTAAAACATCACTTATAAAAGAATGGAAAAAGTATTTTGTTTTACCTCTTTACATTGTGACACAAATTGGATTTGTTTCATTAAAATATTATAGGTGTATGGGCACAAAACTTTTAGGACAAAAAAATGAAATATAACAAAAAAGCTTTTAACTCTGCTCTTTCCAATCTAAACCCGTTGGTCCTTACAAAGAATCCATTATATTTACAAACTATACACAAGTTTGACGAATGCTACTAATCTATGGGAAGAAACTAATGGTTTGAAAACCAAAAAAAATGGTCACTTCTCTATAATCCTAAAGATATACTCTCTTCTGTTTTCACTCGAATCTTCTCCTGTGCTTAGGCACCAGAGATCTTGACCAAGATCTGACTTTTCAATGACTCTTTGATTCACATATCTCCAACCCCTGAAAAATCCTGCAAGACCAGATGCTATCAGAAAACACAAGAGCAACACCAAACTAAAATATTCTATAATCATTTGATCATCAAAGATTTAGTTACCAGTTTTCTTTTTGTTCAGGCTTTAGAAACATTGAATCCTCCCTCGGGATCTGTCTTCAAATGGATTCAGGACCGATGATGAATCAGTACGGGTTAAGCTCAGAATATCCATACCGTTGAGGAAGAAGTTCCTCAACTTCGATCCTAGAGCTGGTGTAACTGGAGCTTTTCTTGATACGGTTTCTACATACCGATTCAATCTCTACTGAGAACAAACTGTAGACTGGTCTGTGATCAGAGAATCTTGATTCCCCGCGAACATATGACAGCTGATTAATACCACTACCGTACCAGAGTATGCGATCACACCTTCAATTCAGATGATCAAACTCAGTATGTTTGCTATGCCATCAACTTAAAAATTAGACTAGAGAGATAAGTACTAACCATGCTGGAGTCCGTCTCTTGGCCTTGGGAAGCCGATCATCGCCAGCATATATATCTGAATTGTTAGAGTATTTGTAAGTGGGTGGAAAATATATAGTCCCTTCATTCCATCCTTCAAAGACACAGCCTTTTCGTTGTTCTATCCGTAGCTGTAACAACCAAAACAAAAGTGACATTTAGACAAAATTTCTTATCTTTCCTAGTATATAATATTTTTTTTTTTTTGTCTTTGAATGGTTGTCTAAATGTAACTACCTGGTCTTTCTCAAGCAAGGCACTCCAATTTCTCATCTCGACAAGAGCTTTTGCAGACCGATAAGAAAGAGCTATACGGTAGTTCAAGTCTCCAAGCCAGATTACCCGACTGAAGAAAAACAGATTTCGCTAAGTTGATTGCAAGAATCAAAATTCAACAAGTAAAGAGCATTGATGCAACAGATAACTCACTCGTGTTCTAAAATCGTCTGAGGAGACTTGTCGTCGCCTGCATTGTTCACTCTAGGAAATCTGGTTTTCCTCAGAATCTCCAAAACATCAGAGTTTCTTCTTAGCTCGTCGCCTTCTTTCTGACCAGACGTCAAGTGGCTGCAGACAAAGCAGAAGCTTGTCTGGTGAACGGACATGCTGATCGAAATGGAGCCCTGCAGATAAAAAAAAAGATCCAAAATTTGACAAGCTGAAAGATATAGGAAGCATATAAAAACCGGATTTGGGAATGTGGAATTAACCTTGTTTCCAAGATAACCCATCAAGCCTCTGCCAACACAAGACACTTTGAGGTTCTTGACACTGTCCCTTAGATCACTCTTGACCCAAACAGTTAAGAATATCCCAACCATCTGCTTACTGGCCACTAAACAATACTTAGACTTGTCTCTGTCGTCTGCCACAAAGGATCCAGTCCTCGAGACAGGGGAATAGTGATCATGAGAAGGAGAATCTGGCTCATCTTCAGAGGAGCAATACCTGAAGCTCTGGTCGTAGAAGTCGTCAGGTCTGTCGCCCAGCATGAAACGGTCACAGACGCTGAATCTCCGGTCAAACTGCGGTGGCAGGGATGATGCAGACAGGTCCATCCTCATGCTCCTGCTCCGATGGTAGAAAAACGAGTTAGGCCCAGCGGCTGAGTCGCCTTCGAAGTCAGAGTCGAGCTCGGCGACCGGGTGGGGAACAGGAGAAGGAGTACGGCAGCTTCCGCCGGGAAGACTGTTCAAGGTTCTCCGGATGAGAGAGACCCATTTCCTGGCGGGTCCGTTGTCCTCGGTGCCTAAAACGTTGCCGGCGTTCAAAGGAACGATCTCTTGGAAGCTGTGAAAATCCAAATCATGAGAGGCTTTTTGTCGAGATTGGGAATCAAATCAAAGAAAGAAAGAAAAGGTGTGTGTAAGTACCCAAGAACGTAAATGTCGGAAGGAGGAGAAGTGTGAAGCCAATCATCGAGATTTAGATAACTCGGCGGAGATTTTCCGGCGACATTCCATGTAGCAGTAAAAACCCTTTGATGTGTGTGTGTGTGTGTGTTAGATAAAAATTCCCAAAAAAATCAAGAAGACACAAGAAATATATACCTAAGAAGATGATGATCAAGTGGTGGATCGACATCGAGTTTGTTTCGTCTGGCTCTTCCGCTGTTCCTTTTGCTCGGAGTCTCTGCATACGCTTTTTGATATCAAATTCATTTTCTTCAATGATAAAAATAAATAAAAGGAATGAATAAATGGCCCAAAGTTTTTTATCAAAAAAAAGGAAGACAAGGCATGGTTTATGACAGACTGACTGACCAGTTTTGCTTTTGTGGACAGAGCATGCTTCCTCTCTTTCATTGACATTGTTCCTCCAATCTCCTCCACCTTCACCAAAAAGAGAAAGCCGTTAAAGCTCTTCTCTTCTCACATTCCCCAGATGGACCTATTACTACTACTAGTGTTTTAACAAACTTATAATTATAACATTGTCTGAGTTAGTTTCTTACCTCTGTCCAAGTCGTCTGCGTGAAAATCTTCTGATTTGCTCTTGATGTTGAGCCATTTCTTGACCAACGTTTTGGGCCATGAAAGCTGCAGCAGAAGCAAACGAGATTTAGAAACAAGACTTCTTTTAAGAGAGAGAGAGAGGGAAACAAAAACCTTGCTTTTCTTGAGGCTACCATCACCCATTGTTCTTCAGCTTCATACAGAGATGGCTAGATCTCTGATTCACTATTTTTAATCCTTTTTTAGCAAAACAAAAAAGATAAGCATCCCCTGAAGCCAAGACCCAAGAGAGATGGATGAGATTCTGAGATTGGAAGAAGTCAATGTGAGACTACTTCTTCTTCTTCTTCTTCTTCTTATAAAACAGAGGAGATTAAGGGATTCTCACTCTGCCTATGAAGAAACAAGGAACCTCGTTTCAGGACCAAACTGCTTGTTTCTTTGTTTTCTCTCTCTCTCTCTCTCTCTCTTTGAACGCCAAATCCAAGAAGAGGCAAAAGGAAGACAACAACTTTGGAACCCGAGTTCAGAGAGATGGGTATTCGGGTACAGCCCGGATTTTCCTCTTGTTCTTGTTTTCTGAAATGTATCCGTATTCTCTCTCTCTTTCTGTGTCTTTAAAGAAGAACGGATCATGAAACTGCCATCTGATTCTCTCTCCACAGCTCCTTCTTCTTCTTCTGCATCTCTCTCTCTTGCTTATACAAAATTGTGGGTCCGACCCGTTTTAAAGAAATGTATTATTAAATCCGATTTGTACCCGTTTTTCCCTGTATCGGGTCGGGACAGACGACCCGGTAACTTACTCAATTTACATTTTCTAATTATCACCAAAAAAAATTGCTAGTTGCATTGCATCGAGAGAGTTATTGCACTTTCCCTCAAACTTTGTTTCCATATCTCATTGATTTTGACGTATCTCATTTTCTTCCCATAAAATATTTTAACTTTACCTTATTATGGAATGCTAATCTATATCCTCCTAAAAGCTCTGAGTTTTGGTAACACATTACTCACAGTGCCGGCTCAATACTTTGATGGGCTCTAGGGCAAAAAAAAATTTGGGTTCTTAGAATTTTTTTTTTTAGTGTTTTTGAGTTATAAAAAAAATTTTATGATATTTTTAATAAAAATTTAATTATTAAAACTTAAAAACAGTAAATAAAATTTTTTTGGGCCCTTATAAATTTTATTTTTATGTTGTAATCTATATTTTTAATATTTTTGTAAAAAAAATTTTAAAAATGGACCTCTTAATTATTAGAACACGGGATTGAACCCCTGGCCGTTGTACCGCCCGCCCCATATTCTGAGCCGGCACTGATTACTCACTACTGCCTCGAATTAAAAATGTTCATTTCCCTTTTATGTTCAAATTTTACACTATTCATTGTATTTAATTTGTTGCCGCAATGTAATTCTTCCTTCCTTGTTCAAATATTTATAGATCATATTAATAGATATAGTCTTGTAGATTGTTCAATAATCAAATTATACTCGTATAGAAACTAACAAATCAAGAATATGCATGTGTATATATAATGAAGCGGAAATATGATATAAAACATTAATCATAAGAGGTACAATCCAATCCATTACATCAAAATAGACACTTTTGGGTATTCCATTCCATATATTCCAATACAAATCCCGGATTTTGGCAATTGGAACAAACCCGATAAACAAAAAAAAGAAATCTCAATTATTGGGAATATGTCGCCAAGAAACAATACTAGTTATGTATTAATGTACTAAAAGGAAGCTAAAATATAGCAATAAAAGCAAAACGAGAGAGTGGATTGGTTAGCTAAGGTAGATGCATGTATGCATGTTTAAAGGGTGAAGTTTGAGGTTTCGGGAGACACCAACAACAATTGTCACTTTATGTTTTTGGATTCGTATTTATCATAGAAAAAAGGAATTAACACGTTTACCAAAACTTATTTGCAAGGCACTTTTTAGTAAAATGTGAGATTTATAAAAATTGAGTTTTGTTGTGTGGAAAGAGGAGGGGCTTCTTTTTGACCCAAAATCTAGACTAATGTCTCTAAGGGACCATCCCCTTTGCGAGACTCTGCCTCGTCCTCTTCGATCTATTACTTTATCAAACTTTTAATTCAAACTTTATTATTGTAAGAATACAATGTGACATTGCATATATATCCATCCATGTGAAGTGAATGCTACCTATGAAATAACATATGGTACAATTTATACGAACATAAGATGGGTTTGAATTACTGTGCCTTAGGGTTTGGGTAGAGTCGAGTTTCAAACTGAGAAATAGTATTTGTTTAAACACAAGACGCAAAAGTTATATTGAAATACTGTAATCTCGAAGCTAACTTCTGTTTATTTTCTACACATAAAGTTGTGATCTTGTAGGGTTAACTTATGGGGGCCAATGCTCTCAGATTTTGCTTTTATCTAAAATTTTATGATTATAAAATCGAGTTTTCACTTTTAAGACATTGTTTGATGAATTTATGCGATACTATAGTTTTGTAAGGTAAAGTTAAGATGACACATGCTGCATGTGGGAGACTGTGTCTGTTTTGTTCAGACCAAACTTAGGTTTAGTAAATATAGTAATTTTATTCTTTTTTCCTTTCAAAATGTTTTTTTTTTTTTTTTTTTTGTGAACAAAACCTTCCAAAATGTATCATATACACACATTTGTACATTTCAACAGCCATTTCTTTTTTGTTTTGTAATTCGAAACGAAAAAAGAAATCAACGCTCAATAACTTTATCTGGCTCTACGAAACCCTGTGCCAGTTGTAATAAGTACTTATATAATTACGCCTTCGTTGTTTTTTTTGTTAAAAGCGTATGACTCCTCTCTGATTAGAGAAACGTACTGATTAGTTAAAGGGTTAGATGATACTTAATGGTAATAGTTTATTCTGTCACGTCAACACAAGTACACCCAACAATAAAGAATTAGAACATTGCAATTAAAGAGACCGGAACGAACTATTTATTCGAATAAAACGAACCATTTATTAAACTGAGAAAAACAAAATTGAAGGCGACTTTGTATAATAACCGGCACATGTTGGGTATATATAAAGATTCATGATAACACCTATAAGAACATTAAGATATAATTTGGCAAGCCTGTTTTTTGATTATAAATAATTTATCTCAATGAGTAGACAGACGAGACAATTAATACTAATTAATTATTATTACCCCTCAATCTTTTTTGCCTGGGAACTTTTTTTACAAATTCATATACTCATGATGCGAAAGAAACTATGTAATAGATGCAATGAAATAAGATGTTTATTGGGTTTTATCGAAGGGGAAAGTTGGAAGGAAGGATGGGTGATGTGAAAGTTTTTAACTTGGAAGAAGAAAGAAAGAGGTCCTTTGGGTGTATGTGTGGGTAAAATATCACTTTCATGAACATGGAGAGATTTTAGGGTTTAGGGGTAAAAAGGTTAAATGATGATGTTACTGTTTTTATCTCTTTCTGCAATGTTATCTGGTATAGTTGCAAATATCCGATCACACATCAAATAATTAATTCATCAAAACTCATAATTCCCAACCGTACGGTACAGCTACTCCCTGAAACAGGATGGTGTACGTCTTTAAACATTAAAAGCCTAAATTTCTACTTCTGTTCGATCCAAAAACATGTATCGGCTCATCCAATCATAGTCTGCTTTCGCCCTCGTTGTCTCACTGCATACCAAAGCAAGACTTTGTGTTACGTCTTGAACAGTGAGTTCATTTTAACAGGATCAAGAAATGATCGTGGAAATTTGAACCATGCTCGAACCGCTGTGTCTTAAGCAGTGAATGTAAAGAGGAAATTTGAAAAAGGATCAAGAAAGGGTATGTTGCAATCGCTCTCACCACATTTCCGCATGAAGAATGCATTGTGATCAAAGCTCTCTCAAGTACATACAAATCAACAGCCTTGTCTCCAGGCAAGGTCGATGTATTCAAGAGGATTCACGGCATATAGGACTGGGGTACAAACCCCAAGCTTTCTTGCCTTTGTCACACCTAGCCTCCTATATTAAAAGAAAAGACATAGGAGCATATAGTTGATTTTCTCTAGTCTCTATAAACATTTTAAACAAGGAAACATGAAAAAGGTAACCAACAGCATTCAAGCATTGTTTGAAATCCAAAACTGGGTGTCTGTATATCTTCGAGAATCCTTCTTCTTCTTACGGCAAAGGTAAACCCTCTGAAACAAAATTGTAGAGACTTAAATCTGGTCACTGATTGCCTATCCCGTGGAAAAGAGATGAGAAAACTGAGGAACAGATAAACTTACAGCTTCGGCTCCTTGCTTTATGAGAAGGATGGATTTGTTCCCCACGCTGTCCTCACAATCCATACCTAAAGTTTCGCACCAAGCAAGATACTTTTGAAATTGTTAGAAGCTCCTCAAGCAATAGAAGGCAGCAAAACAATGCTCATCCAACTAAAGTATTTGCACTTTCAGCGTTGAGAATAACAATGTATCAACCAAGATACATAATCTGAAACTAAACAAACATTCTTGTGACCACACCGCTAACAATCACAATGGTGTGAGTAGAGTAAAACATTCAAAGAGAAGAATGGTCCCTTTAACAGAGAGATACAGGCCAATATTTCCCCTAGTATAGTAGTGTATATTCTTTTCCGCTAGCAAAAAAAAAGGGAACAGGGAGATTAGTAGGAGGAGGAGCACGTACCAGCAGTAATAACGGCGACGGAGATGGTCCGGAACTCCGAAGAAGGCGACGTCGATTTCAGAGTAAGCTTCCCTTTTGGAGTAGTTGTGTTGGGCCATAAAACCAGAGTCGAAAAGTTTTGGGTTTCTTTCTGTATATCAATTCAATAGTAATAACACTAATAAGCATCTAAAATGGGATAATCCTCTATATAGAGTATTGATCGCATAACAGGGGGAAAAAGAAAAGCTAAAATGCAGTCACGCCTATCCTTGGAATTAGATTTGTAATTGGCAAAGGGAAAACAAACATTCATGTTTTGGTACAAATCTATAGCGAAGAGATTCATAGAAGGGAGTGAAGTTGAAAGCTAATGAGATCTGCGGTTGACAAGTCTCTTGTGGATGGCTCTGATGGTGGTTGGTGTTGTGCGGCAGCAACCTCCCAGGAGAGACACTCCTGCATCCATCCATTTCTCTACGTATGACACAAAGTCTTCATCCCCAACTCCTGTGTTTTCCTGCAACAGTGATTGAGCAACTCAGACAACTGTGCTCGTTCCTCTCTAAACAAATACTGTATTATGACGACTTACCACCCACTCCTTCCGATCAGCATCATAGCTTTCTCCGCTGTTTGGGTACACTAGTATGGGCTTGCTTGTCACCTACAAATTATGCATATACCTTTTAGGGTCTCTCTATAAATACAAATACCTAATGAATGTGGATCCATTCCAAGCCGCACCTTTTCTATCTCCAAAACTAGCCCTTCGATGAATCTTGGAGGGGTACAGTTGATTCCAACCGCCACTACTTTCTCACAATTTTCAGCTATGGAGATACACTCCTTGATGGAATCCCCGCTAACCACGTTCACGCCATCCTTTGAGTTGAATGAAAACCACCCAGGAATCTTGACATCTCCCTCCTCTAACAGCTCAGCAAATGCCTTGCATATCACAGAAAGAAACACCCATCAGAAGCTAACATAAAAAATGGGACGCTCGATATGAAAGGATAAATCTAATACAATATGTCAATTATCACGATGCTGAGGAACCATCGGTACCTGAGCCTCTATCTTGTTTGGAATGGTCTCAAATGCTATTAAATCAGCACCAGATTCCGCCAGAACTTGGAGTCGTCTGCGGTGAAAATCCTTCAGCTTTTCCAGCGTGATCAAATCACCATAGACTCCACTGATAGAATAACACAACTACCAAGAGTTAAAGATAGTTTGAAGGAGATAGTGCAGGAGTATATGAATCCACAAAAAAGCAAAAATCAAATCAGAATAGGACAAGTGATAAGAGCTTTTGAAACTGGTTCCAACCGAAACTCATATCATCTACTAGTTTAAATGTGTAAAAGAAAAATGAAGCAATGACCTGTATTCAGACCCATCAGCCAAGTATGCACCATAGCTACCAACTGATGCTGCAACTAATATAGGCCGCTTTTTAAGAATCTTATCATCCATGGAAGAGCTAGTTCCACATTTGTCATAATACGTGTTCCGAGCTTCACAAGCTATTTCTACGCTCTTTCTAAGCAAAGATTCACTAATTTCTCTTGAAAATCCTTTTGCTTCAAACCCCTGAATCGTGGCCTGTTCAGATTTATCATCAATCCACTTTGTTAGGGTCCAAAAAAGAGAGAGATAAACAAAGGAAGATAGAAAGATGAAGAGAGAGAGAGAGAGAGAGAGAGAGAGAGAGAGAGAGAGAGAGAGAGAGAGAGAACCTGATAAGAAGCGCTGGAGATGATATCAGCACCAGCTTCAAGGTAATCGAGATGCACCTGCTCCATCAGGAAATACAAGCAGCTAAATAAAGGTACAACAATCCATCATGTAAAATAGCAAAACCAAATCGTAATCCTGTTTTATAAAGTTTTGAGCTTCAATAAAGCTACCTTCCTGACTCAAAATGCAAACGAAATTTGGAAATAGAAAATGAGATTTTACCACACTATGAAGCAATATGAAGACTAAAGACAACGAAAAGTTTAAATATTATCAATGGCAGTTGAATCAGTAATCTTATATAGCTGCTTAATAGCAAAAGTGTTCAAACGTCCCTGGAGCAACAAACCATTAATGGAAATGAGAATGCTTTACTTCATCCAACTTTTGGGTACCCATGGCATTTACTCAAATCAATCAAAGTAAACCTAAAAATCTAGGGTTTATTTACACACAAAAGCCTTGCTGCTCAGAGATTTCACTGACAACAGAAAAAGGATGGGGAAAGGATTTACTTACGGTGTGAATGAGGTGAGGAGAAGTGAGGAGGCATTTGGCGCTCCAGAGAGGATCGTTGAGATCTGCTCCATGTCTCTCGAACTCCGTTGCAAGCCCTCCGTCTATCACCGCAAAGCCGCCTGTCTGCTTCAGGTAATCTTTCATCGAGCAAAAAGAGCTTCCGGTCATCTTCTGAGTCGGAGTCGGACCTATTTCTTTCCCAACAACTCCCACTCAAGAAGCAAGCGTCTACTACTGTCTCTGCAGAAGAGAAACAACCAAAACTAGTTTTGTTTACAAGCGTTACAAATTGTACTTTTAGACCTTTATCTTCAATACTTATAACAAAATCGGCCCAATCCTTTTCTACGTTACCTCCAGACCCCCTCTGGTAAGTAAGTTTTTTTCTTATCAGATTTTGATCATCAATTTATATATGAAATTCGAATCAACATCATCGGACCTGCAACGAGGGAGACATGACCCCATCAAAAAAATCAAGCTTTATCGATTTATACACAGACTGTGTTTAGATACATAGAGAGCAGTAAGATTCTTATGACAAAACCCACACCAATCCAACACTCCCATATCTCAAAGTTTTACAAAATCCAAAGAATCAATCACGCAGCTCTCAAGAATATTCGACACGGAGCAAAAGGAAAGAGAGAGAGATAGAGAGATTCAGGGGCCTCTAGGTTTGAAGAAACAGAGGCACCCCTGAAACTGGTCTGGAGCTATCATTCCACCGCCTTTGCTTGTGTCTATGGCTTCCAGCAGCTTCACCACCTCCTCCATCTCCGGACGCCTGTCTGGATTCGGGTCCCAGCATCTCTTCATGATGTTTGCCACTGCATTCGGGCAGCATTTCGGAATCTCTGGTCTCAGATTCTGAGCACCAAACAGTGAGGTCATTACATTTCCTGATTAGCTTTAACATTGGAGAGATTGTAGAGACTAGAGAGAGAGATGAACCTTATGAACGACGGCGTGAGAGATCTCAGCAAAACTACAGTCCGCATAGGGCATGTCACAGCAGTATATTTCCCAGAGGCATACCCCAAAGCTATAGACATCGCATTTCCTGTTGTACGGCTTTCCTTCAAGAACCTATGCACCAAAAGCTAACATTTTCATTTTCCCTATTACGAAGGAAACACAAGGATTTTTGGCTCTACAGGAAAATTACATACCTCTGGTGCCATGTATCCAAGTGTTCCAGTTTCACCCGTCATGTCTTGAGGGTTCTGAGCTTCGACTCTAGCTACCCCGAAATCAGCGATCTTCAGCGTCTTGTTAGGTTGTAACAGCATGTTCTCTGACTTCACGTCCCGATGTACAATCGCCTTGGAGTGGAGGTAACTAAGCCTGAGAAATAGAAAAAAAAGGTAGGAAGAGTTTTGTTGATAAAGGAGGATGCATCTTTGTCTGAAGAGTTTCAGATATGAATGCCAAATCAGGAGAGAGAAGAGAGATTACCCTCTAGCGAGATCCAAAGCGAGCTGAATGACATCCTTGATGGGTAGTTTGGCCCTATATTTCTTGATGAGGAACTTCTTGAGCGTGCCTCCGGCAACATATTCAACGACAACACAACAGGCCCTCGCAGGATGTGCGCCGTTACCACGTCCGCCAGTATCACCAGCAGGAGGGATCCGCAAATCAGAGGTTCCCATGGATGCTCCTATAAACTGCCAGAGAGAGAGAGAGAGAGTTAAAACACGAATAAGTGGTTCTACTTCTACCATTGGAGTGGCATGAATGTAAAAATAAGGAATACCTTAGTAACGTTGGGATGATCGAGCTTCTGCCAGACGGCGACCTCTTGCTCGAAGGAAGTACGCAGAGCTGCAGTTTCAGCTGCGGTGGCGTAACCATCTTCTCCCCAATCTAACACTTTGACTGCAAAATCATATCTCATCAGTTATCTAAATCGATCTCATATCTTTCTAACGAGAGAAAGGACTTAGGACCTGCGACGTCTTGGCCGGCGTAGACACCGCGGTAGACAGTGCCATAAGTGCCGTGAGCGAGGACGTGCCTCATATCGAGTTTGGAGAGGTCAATCTCCCATTCCTGCATCGCCGGGGCCGGAGCGCTCGTCGAAGCGGAATTATTGGTGACGACGCTGCTACTAGAGGTTTGACCCATATGCAAATCCCATTTACTGAAATCGAGTTTATCAGCCCTCAAGTATCGTTCTTCTCCGGCGCTCCTGCTCCCAGCACCGCCTAATTTGGGATCCGCGGACCCGGAACCGATTTCAAGTGATTTATCCGCCTCTCCGCCGCCAGAGGCCATTGGTTTCTCTCCGGCTTGAAGAACCACCCACCACCACTAATACAATACTCTTCGATCCAAAACCCTAAATTAAGCTGTTCAATCAGTGAGTTGAGGGGACAAACCTAGGGTTGGTTTTTTTCTTCTTTGTGAATTTCAAAATTATGTGGTGGAGAGAGAACAGGACAAAAGACAAAAAAGAGAGAGTTGAGAAAGAAGAAGAACAAGTTAGAAGAAAGAAACCGATTGAAGGTGGTGGTCTCCACAAAATAAAATAAAAACACTCCCTTTTTATACTTGTCTTTGAGAAGAGGAGAGGAGAGGATCGGATCGGCGGTGGAGTGGGAGAGACCAAATCTTCAATGTCTTTTTGACAGTTTCACCGGCCAATGAGTCGTTTTGTTGCCCTTTTCCAATTTTTATAAAAAGAAAAAAACAGAGCTGTTGTCTGTCTTTCGTTGCCTTCTGATTTTTATCCCCTCCGTCAACGTCTCTTTCGAACAACGGACCAAGTGAAACCGTGAAAGTTATATCAATTTCTTGTAAATTTACATTCGACTTAAATATGTACAACGGAGAAGTGAACAACTTTTTTTGGTTTGTGACGCAATCTATCGAAACCAAAGGTCCACTTTAATAACCGCATCACGCACGACTCTCTCTTTAAGATTACTACTTAGTTATATATATTCATAATAATCAGATTACGTAATTGTTATCGACTATACTTTTATAGTTTGTCATGTGAATATGTTGGGAATCTTCGTCCGTCGTTACTTGTCAGCACAAAGAACCAAAACCGAGACGCATCCACCAGAGCATATACCTTTTTTTAGAATAACCTTTTCAACGCAGACAGAGAATAACCCAAAAACTCAATAGTCAATACTAAAAGAAAACACCCAATCTTTTTTTTTATAAAAAAAAACAATATTTACATTGCCAAACTCAACTCCTCTCAAAAGATTAGTTCACAAGGTAAGGTAAAATCACACTTAAGGATGAATCGTTTTGTGTGGGTCCAACTGGCAATGTTTTCATCAAGCATGATGCTAATCTGGTGTTGATACCTGAAGAAAAGTTTCATAACATTCTTTTGTCGGATATTTCTCGGGCTTACCAGTAAACTGATGCTGGATGGTTCAACGGGCATAGTACGGCCTTTTGAGAAGAGATGAACATGGCAAATTCCCAAGGTTAAGATCCTCACCTAAGCAAATACTCAGTCAGATATCCTCTGAGCTCACTACCAAGCGGCTCGCTCTGCTTGCAGTACCGGTCTACATAACCGGAGTCGTGATGACCGGACAAAGGAACATCGTCTTGAAGATAATCCCCACAGTCGATTATGATGTTATGCAACAAACAACACACCAGTATTATACTAGGTAGCTTCCTCCTGTCGGGTCTCCACATTACTTTGCTCAGAATCCTCCAGCTTCCCTTAAGCTGTTGAAAGGCAGTAGCTGCGACTGACCTGACCTTCTCATGCCTGTCGTTGAACGCCATCATGGAATCAGAGGGACCATTGCTGTCATGAGGAGTTATAAGCCAAGGAAGAAGCGGGTAACTGATCCCTCCAACTACGTATTCTCTTACCTCGGCTCCTTCACATAGAGTTTTAGCATTTCCGTCTAATATCTGACCGTTTTCACAGAGTTTGAAGAAGCCAGAGAACTTGAGAAGCTTGGAGACGGTCATGCCGCCAGGCCAGCCGGTAACCATGTTGAGAAATCTCATTTCGTGATCAAAGACTCCTTGCAAGAACATGCTGTAGTTCTTCTCCTGGTCACACCAGTCATCAGATGCTTGCACAGCCGGGAGAGTCATGATGATGTGCGTTGTATCAATGGCTCCGCAGCAATTGGGGAGACCGTACATCTCCTCGAACTTTGACTTGATCTCTTCGATTCGGTCAGAATCTGGCCATCTAAGATGATGCTTGGCACGTTCTTCAAGTGCCTCGATGAATCGCCATGTAACCTGGGGAAAACAAATGTTGTCAGGATGCAGAATATATTGAAATCACAATTTCTACCAGGGGAGTTTTGCAACCTGAGAAACAGTGGATTGGCCAACACCAAAGGCAGCTCCGACGGAGACCTGAGAATCACCGGAGGCCAACCTTCTAAGAGCAATGGCGACTTGTTTCTCAACACTGAGAAGCCTTCCTTCGATGTTGATGAGTCCAGAGGGAGGTCTAGAGATAAGATCCTCCCTGACGAGCGAACAGATATAGCTAAAGGTCGTCTTAGAAGCCCTAAAGAAGTGCTTGAACGCATCATCTTCGTCTAAGGGGATCGAAACACCTGAAAACAGCTACAATCTCAGTTCAAACAACCCTAGAGCTACAAGAATTGAGGGGAGGAGATGAATTAAACTGAAATCAGCAAGGAATTATCTCGAAAACGAGGGGAGGGAAATAGAAGAGAACCTGAGAGAGAAGAGTTTCGGAGCCAGAAAGTATCCCACCAGTCGCAGTCAATAGCCTCCGGATCCAAAGGCGCTGCGTTGACTCTCTTCTTGTCTTTCTTCTCCGATTTCTTCGCCAAATTTTTCGCCTTATCCAGAGGCTTCTTCTTCTTCTTCACCGGAGCCATCGACGGAGAGAAGCGGCTCGTTTCCCACGACAGGAGAGAGTCGACGGACGGAGGTGGAAGAAGGGTAAAAATGGGAATTTGAACGTCGCTTGCTGGACTCCAGTGGGCTTTCACCTCCTATCGGGCCCACTGGGCCCTCTCGATTCGTCCACATCTTTTAATAGTTTTTAAAAAAACATTTGAATCAAAATTACCTTTAAAATTCATTATATTATATAGCCCATCTTTCAAAAATACTCCATGTTTTTGCTAATTGGAATCGCTTTTTCAAAACAAAAAAAAAAAAAAAGAAAAACCCTACAATTTTTCAGTTACAGATAATAATTGCATACAAAAAATGGCTGTACGCTACTGGAGCAAAATCATTTTTACTAAAAAGAGCACTGAAAAAAAAGCAGAGTTTTGTATTTTTCTTCATATATATCTAAAATAGAAATTGAGCAAATTCCAAAGAAAATCTCATAATTTGAAATTTAGAAAGAAAAAATGATGGTAGAGGGGAAATTGTTCTTTTGCCGCTCTCGGACGAATCGTTTGGTCTGGTTCTTTTCTCTCTCTTCTTCGTCTTTGCTTTTCTCTCCCTCTCAACTTTTTTTGGCCTTAAAGAGAATGATTTCATCTTTTGATAAAGTTTCCATTTTTGGCGATATAATACAAATATGTAGTGTAGTAATTTGATTCCCTTGTGCTCATCCACCACGGTGTCGGCACGATTGAAGCTCCTCCAAGAGCCGTAGAGGTATACTATAATACTAGATTGTTACCCGCGGTACACCGCGGGTTGAATATTTTTATTATTTGTTATTTAATAATACAATAATAATTGGTTTTATTTTATTTTGATTTTTTTTTGTGGTGATATATATATTTATGTATTATAGTTGGGATTGTGTTATAAGTTATCGATATTATTTGTGTATAACATGTTTTAATCGAGTCATATGTGTTACAGAGAAATTATTTCCTTTTATATTAATCGTCTAATCATTTATATCTAAAATCTGAGAATTATATTACGAATGCAAACAGATTGAGATTTAACATATAAATGATTACAGAAAAATTATTTCCTTTTATATTAATCGTCAATCTGTTTGCAGTCGTAATATAATTCTCAGATTTTAGATATCTTGTATTATATGATTTATTTAGATGTGAAGGATTAAAATAATTTTAATCAATATAAATTGCACGATAGTTTGATTTTATTAAGGAAAAATTAATTTTTGATCAGGTAAATATGGCTGTGAATAGTTTTTTTCATATGCAAAAACTTATTGTTTGAGATAATAATATGTTTTAATTAATTAGTTTGCATGATATATATTGAACTTAATAACATAATTAACATGTTAATACAAAATAAGGTAACCTCTCATACATGCTGGGCTGTAGACAACAAAGTCCTTTAATGTTACTGGGCAAAAAAAAAAAAATGCAAAAGAACCGGTCGGATTAGTTGATCTGAACCGGTAATGTACCAACCGGTTAACACAGATTTGATCTCGTTGGTTAGAGTCTAGACGGGTCATTTTCAATTCCGCGAAACACAATCAACCTAACTTCTTCTTCTCCATTTTCTTCATCTTCTTCTCCATTTTCTTCATCTTCTTCTTTAATCTCGTCTTCTTCAGCTCAAAACCTAAACCAAACAAAACCTTAACACCACTTCTTCTCTCGATCAATCAATCAGCGATTATTGACCTTTAATCGACCATAGATTTTTCCTTTAATCCTCAGAGAAAACGTAATCGAGTGAAGACGGGTCATTTTCAATTCCGCGAAAGACAATCAACCTAACTTCTTCTTCTCCATTTTCTTCATCTTCTTCTCCATTTTCTTCATCTTCTTCTTTAATCTCGTCTTCTTCAGCTCAAAACCTAAACCAAACAAAACCTTAACACCACTTCTTCTCTCGTTTGGTCAATCAGCGATTATTCACCTTTAATCGACCATAGATCTTTCCTTAATCGTCGATCCCAATTAACATGGCTTCGAACGGCGCTTCTCCGGTATCTTTCTCACTCGATATCTGTTTGCTACAATTTAGTATCTTTATTTTGGCTCCTTTTCTAACTGACAGTCTTAAACTGACCCATTTTGTCAATTTCGGAAAATGCGTAGAGGATTGTTGATGCTACTGATAACAGCTTGGATAAGATTCCGCAGCAATTGGAATCGAGGGTTATCGGAACTTGCTTCTGGGACCTCTTATTCAAGCGAGCTGAAACTGTAAGTTCAATTCTTATTCTGACAATAGTATATTCAATAGTTTGTAACTCAAATGATTTTCAGTGTTCTGAGCACAGCTAAACTTTTAATGACATAGCAACTGTACTGATTAGCTAATCGATTAATGTGTGTTTGTCTAGGAATTAACATAGAATCCGACTAATTGAAAGTTAGAAACTCCTCAACTTAGCATAAGCAGATCAAAAAATGAAGAGAAGGTAAGAGTACAGTTAGTGATTTTGGGCGGCATAAAGGAGTTTATGATGATTATTTTGAAGTATCTAACCCTTGCTGTATATTGAATAGGAAGCTTCTACCATCAGAAGACATCAGGACAAAAACCTGAAACCAAGGAGAATAAAATCTACATCCGCATCTATGCAAGGTTAGTTTACACTTTCTTCTCACTGAAATGTAATTTATAAACATCTACAACATTTTCATTGATGTTAAGCTAAGATTAATTGAGTAAAAATGAGAAAACTAAATGATTGTGCATCTGCTTGATTGATTGTACTTTATTCAATACATAAAAAGAAAGACATAACCAAATATGACGAAAGTAAGAGTGTTTAAAGAAGTCAAATATAGCTAGCACAATAACTGGAATTGAAAGTCGATTGATTGGTTGTTACTTTCTTTTGAACCATGAGACATTGAATCTGTGAAAAGGTAAGTAGATTGTTAGTCAAATATATGATTGATTGACTGGGGGTTTTGCTTACCATAAAGCAATTATATTATAAAATAAAATGGTAAACTAAACATACCTTCTTTGATAAGATTGTTTGACAAATAATGCAAGAAGCATTATGAGTCAATATTCTGAAAAACTTCTTTGAAAACAACATTAGTTGTTTGCTTTTGAATCTTCCCTTCTTTGTCTAGTATCAGAATTTTCAAACCTGTCTTTGAGGTAACCCTAGATAAAGCAACATATAGTTGCCCATGAGAAAACACTGGCTTAGGCAGATAGAGTCCAACCCTCTCTAGTGATTGTCCCTGACTCTTGTTGATAGTCATAGCAAATGCTAGTGATACTGGGAACTGTCTTCTACGCATCCGAAAAGGTAGCTTTGTATCGGATGGTGTAATATTGATTAATGAAATCAAAACAATATCACGAATTCTGTCTCCGGTTATAACTCTTGCTTAAAGTTTCCATTTTTGGCGATATAATACAAATATGTAGTGTAGTAATTTGATTCCCTTGTGCTCATCCACCACGGTGTCGGCACGATTGAAGCTCCTCCAAGAGCCGTAGAGGTATACTATAATATACTCCCTCCGTTTCAATTTAGTTGTCGTTTTATGATTTAAATTTTGTTTCATAATAGTTGTCGTTTTAGGTTTTCAATGCAAATGTTTGGTGAAAATTCCAGTTTTATCCCTACTGTTTTAATGTTTTGACCAATGAAATTTTTATAAAATATATTAATAAAGGGTAAAACAGAAAATTTAATGCTTTTCTTAATTTGTATGAAAAAACTTTAAACGACAACTAAAACGAAACGGAGGAAGTATTTTATTAATTTTTGTTTCATGATGATGATTACGGACAGGAGCTGGTTCCCACTTTTTCGCTGTTTATGAAATTTACTCTCACTGTTTGATGAAAGCAATCATAAATCTCGCTGAAAGCTACCCTTTATTTGTTTTAATCTTTAATTTGGTGCTTGACTTGACACTGATTGGATTGCCTCCTCCTCACCTCACCTCTGTATCTAGCACTTTGTCCATGTATGTATACTCTTTTTTTTTTTTTTTTTAATTTGTGTCTAGTTTTCATCTGATAAGTCGGACTTGTTTTGTTATATGGTTTTTGTTTTGAAGACGTCCCTGGTGAAATTTCAAGCACGGGAAGTGTGTGTTTGTTAGATGGAGCGGTATGAAGTCTTGGAGCAGATCGGGAAAGGGTCCTTTGGCTCTGCTCTTCTTGTCAGACACAAACAAGAACGCAACAAGTATTCTATTCTCTCTCATTCATTCCTCTGCTTGTTGCTTCTGGTGATTCCATTGCTCTTATCATATTCACTACTTTACAGATACGTTTTGAAAAAGATTCGTCTCGCCCGCCAGTCTGATAGGGCTCGCCGATCAGCTCATCAGGAGGTTTGCTGTTGTTTTTTTTTATTTTTATTTTACTCGACCAAAGTTGGTGGTCTTGGATTAAGATGATGAGTTTGGACCTCCTCCCACTCATGTTTCAGATGGAGCTCATTTCTACTGTCCGCAATCCATTTGTTGTCGAGTACAAAGATTCATGGGTTGAAAAGGTCTCTTCTCCTCATCATCTCCTTTTTCTCATTATTCTTCTGGCTGCTTGCTCTAATCATCATCTTTCTTGTTTCCAGGGTTGCTATGTGTGCATCGTTATTGGATATTGTGAAGGCGGAGACATGTATGTAACACATAGTTTTTCCCCATCACAAAATTTTGATTTTTTTTTTTTATTATAACAAATTGGCTCTTTTTCTCAACTTGAATTTTGCAGGACAGAGACCATAAAAAGAGCATGTGGTGTTCATTTTCCTGAAGAGGTTCGTCTCACCCATCTTTTCTTTGCTAACTCTTCCCTTCTTTCTTACGATCTATGGCTGAATTTAATATTTGAAGAAACAACCACCAAATGTTGCAGAAACTCTGCCAATGGCTTGTCCAACTATTAATGGCCCTCGATTATCTTCACTCCAACCATATTCTTCACCGCGATGTCAAGGTAAACATGTAACCTCATTCACTTTCAGAATTTTGCTCCTTTCATGTTCCAAACATCTAAATCTCGCTCACATGTCTTTTCAGTGTTCTAACATATTCTTGACAAAAGAGCAAGACATACGGCTTGGTAAGTTTGTAGATTCATTTATCTTTAAGCCTTTTTTGTCAGTTACTAACGCATCCACAATTTCGGTCTCAGGTGACTTTGGACTCGCTAAGATTCTAACTTCTGATGACCTTACATCCTCTGTAAGTTATGAACAGTGACATTAAGCAAATCTTGTGTTGTTTTCGAGACAGAATAATGATAAGTCAGTGCGTTCATAGGTTGTTGGAACTCCAAGCTACATGTGTCCTGAGCTTCTTGCTGACATACCTTACGGATCAAAGTCAGACATTTGGTCTTTGGGTATAATAACTATACATTCTTCTTTGATTTTTTTTTTTTTCTTATAATCCTACACTTATTCACCTGGTGACTAACGCTTAATGCATCATCATGGCAAATAGGATGCTGCATGTATGAAATGGCTGCTCATAAACCTCCATTCAAAGCTTCCGTAAGTATCCTTAAAGTTTGTTGATCTTTTAATCTCGATTTTGGCATTAATATACATAATCTAAAATGTGAAATCTTGATTGCAGGATGTGCAGACATTGATCACCAAAATACACAAGTTGATAATGGATCCTATTCCGGCCATGTATTCCGGCTCATTGTAAGCCTGAAATCATTTCCTCTGTTAACACTAACCGGCGTTGCTGTACCAACCTCTTTTCCTCCCTTATCTGCAGCCGAGGCCTTATCAAAAGCATGTTGAGGAAAAATCCTGAACTCAGGCCAAGTGTATGGCTCCTGTAATGCTTATTTGCTTTTGTTGATGAGTAATCCGTTTCTGGTTAATCTGTAGTTGAACTAGGCATTGTTATTAACTCGCTGCAGGCTAACGAGCTGCTTAACCATCCTCATCTTCAGCCTTACATCAGTATGGTTTATCTGAAGCTAGAGAGCCCCAGAAGAAGCACTTATCCACTCCAATTTTCTGAGAGTTGCGAGACAGAGAAGGAAAGAAGGCGTTCATCATTCAGCAATGACAGGAGATTGAATCCGAGTGTCTCTGATACAGAAGCAGGTTCTGTTTCTTCTTCAGGAAAAGCATCTCATTCACCAATGTTTAATGGAAGAAAAGTGTCAGAAGTAACTGTGGGAGTCGTGAGAGAAGAAATTGTTCCTCAAAGGCAAGAGGGAGTGAAGAAGCAATCAAGTGCAGCCAGAACACCAAGAGTGGCTGGGACCTCAGCTAAAGCGTCTGGCATGCCAAGGAGGCTTGAAACACCGTCAAGCACGCCGCGTACTGTTTCCAAACATGAAGTGGTAAGAAGAAAAACTCAAAGCTTAAAGTTGTTGAGATACAATCAGGGAGTGATCTATATATGTTCTTTGCTGTGTTTAGATTAAGGTATCGAATCCTACAGACAGGAGAAGGAGAGTATCTCTGCCGTTGGCCGTGGAAAATCCTTACATTTACGAATCGGATATTACTGCTCTTTGTGGCCTGAATTCACCGGATGTTTCTGTAAACGCTCCAAGAATCGACAAGATCGCTGAATTCCCTGAAGATGTCTTCCAAAACCAAAACAGAGAGACAGCCTCAAGAGCAGTAGCTAGGCGCTCTTTTTCTTCTACTCCTCGGCCTCATGGTGAGGACAATACCAATCGTTCGATCACGAAGGACAAATGTACTGTACAGACAAGGTCAGTTTCGGAGGTAAAACAGAGAAGGTTCGACACGTCATCGTATCAGCAGCGTGCGGAGGCTCTGGAGGGACTGCTGGAGTTCAGTGCAAGGCTTTTGCAGCAGGAACGGTACGATGAGCTTGGGGTTCTGCTTAAACCCTTTGGAGCCGAGAGGGTATCTTCGAGGGAGACGGCCATATGGCTGACCAAGAGCTTCAAAGAAGCTTCCGTGTAGACGAAGCAACCACAACCAGCGCTTTTCTCTCTTGGCTTGGCTTGCATTTGTCCTTGCTGTGTGGTTTGTATATAAATAAAAACGGCGATGCATTCGGTTCTGACTGCTTAAAACGGCATGTTATCCGATTGGCTAAGCTTGCGATTTGGGCTGTGTTGGGCCACTACGTTAGTGGATTGTTTTGAAAATGTGTGGGCTTCTTTCTTTTTGCAATAAACATTACAAAACTTGTGTGTGAGAGAATTAGGAAATCGGGAGAAGAAATGGCAGAAGCAGAGATTCTTGAGCCCTATCAACTGTCCTTCTCGGATCTTCTTTTGTCCTCTCGCTTTCATTCTTCTTCTCCGAGTGACGACCGTATCTCGAGAAATGTGATGGACGCTCTTGGCCCCACTGGTCCTGGTCTCCTTTGTATCACCGGCGTTCTTGGCTCCGCCCTTCTCCGCCGTAAACTCCTTCCTATGGCTCGGAAGCTGGCTCTGCTTGATCCGGACAAGCGGAAACGCTTTCTCAAGGTAATATGCAGGCAATTTTAACCCTATTTCACAGATTTCCATTATATCCAAGTTGTGTTTGAGTACGATTGGTGCTTTGTTCTCAAGTTTGGAACTTTGATTAGTGTTAGTTGGTCCATCACTGATTCTGTGTGTTTCATTCTTCGTTACTGCCAAAAAGGAGCACCACTTGGGTAGCGACCTTCCTCTCAAGAATCCAGAACGAGATGTCTCCTCTTTTGCAATGCAGCTCAATTATGAAAGAACAACTTGTATATCTTCACTGGAAAAGCTGTGGTTCGATGAGGCTGTAGCAAAACTGGACTTGCACCAGGAGGATGATGAGTTCACTAATCTTGGTGGTGCTTTTAAAGAACTAGGGTTCTGCATGAGGGAATTGGGCTTGTCTATAGCTCGTATTTGCGACAGGGATATTGGTGGAGGCTTGCTGGAGGAGAGTCTACTGGAATCTTGCACAGCCAAAGGACGACTCATACATTACCACTCAGCTGCAGATAAATGTGCTCTCAGAGAAGCCGAGAGCAGAAACCAATCTGGTAAACGAGTATCGAGTAAGAGGAGAGTCCAGAATGCTGCTGAGCAAGAGGGGAACCATAGAAGTGGAGCTGGTTTGAGTGGGAGCCACTTCAATCTGTGGCAACAGTGGCATTACGATTATGGAATCTTTACTGTTCTCACGGATCCTATGTTTCTATCGTCCTACTCCTACCAGGAATGCACTTTGATGAGCAGCCATTCTTGTCTGCAGATCTATCATCCCAGCAAGAACAAGTTCTACATGGTCAAGACTCCACAGGACAGTTTTATTGTTCAAATTGGAGAATCTGCTGATATTTTGTCCAAAGGGAAGCTACGGTCGACCCTTCACTGTGTGTGCAAACCAGAGAAGCTGGATCACATAAGCCGTGAGACATTTGTGGTGTTCTTACAGCCAAAGTGGAGCCAAACTTTTTCAGTCTCAGAATATACAATGGAACATCTAAGGTCAGATTCTCTACAGAGACAGCTCACTGATACGGATGAGATCATCCCTAGACCAGATATACAAAAAATTGTTCCACCTCTGTCGTCTCGGTTAAGGGATGGGATGACTTTTGCCGAGTTTTCTCGCGAAACCACAAAGCAGTACTACGGAGGGAGTGGTTTGCAATCTAATAGATAGCCGTCCTAGTTCGTGCCCCAGGTAAATAGCTTGTTTGTCTAATATTTAGACTTTAGGTAGTTAAATTCAGAATAATCTTTAGGTAATGAGTAGTTGAAGGCAAGAAGAATGAGCCACGAGGGTTAGTACTAAAAGAGATTAGATTAAAGGGAGAGTTGGGATTCGTTATGTGTGCTTCGATGTTGGAGCCAAAACAGGGGAAGCTGTTACATCGTTTTCACAGACAAAAGCTCTCTCTTTCAAACATGCTTTTTTTGTTTGTTGTTGTTGCTCTTCTTTAGTCTCTCTCTGTGACTCAGTTTATGTTCCTGTTGTGTCTCCCCCGATGCTGTTCCAAACTTACATCTCTTTGTTTGTTTGTGTGCTTTCAAGCGTCGCATTGAGACAAAGTGGTGTTATTAAAGTAAAAGCTGCCTCTACACAGATTCCTTTAGGGAATCAATCTTTTTTTTGTCATTTTTGATATATCGTTTTTTCATGAATGGTTTTTGTACGTGTAGATCAAATCGACAAAAGGGTTTATCATTCAAAGAAACAATAAAATGGAAAAGAGGGTTCATCATTCAAAGTGCAGATACATTCAATGTTAATAGGTATAAAATACAAAACGTCCATACAAGAACAATGATTGCAAGGCAAAGGAATAATCAGAGAGACAAAATGACATTTTTGTAAGGGATTTGATTATAAAGAATGGAAAATGTGGGTATCCCTAGAAATTAGACAGAGCAAAAGGGAATAAAGGATGTATCTTTATTAAGTGGTCACCCACCTATAGTTTCCAAAGTGCATATATATTTTTTATATAGATACACATGATGATATTTTGAATTATCCGATAATATACGTGTTTATAGATATCAAAATGCTCTAATATTAATGTGTATATATATATTGATCAACAATCACATGTTAATTTGAGCAAAGATGAAAGAAAATCAAAAGTTTTGATTGTGTAGCCTGAAGAAAACCTTGGATATATAGTATTGGAATGAATAATTGCCAAGTTGTGTCATTGAAGTGGAAAAGAGACAGAGAGAAGAAGGTGACGTAAGGGAAAGCACGCCAAGGCAGCATGTGTGAATGTACGCAAAGGTCGCAGCTTTGTGTTTCAAAACCGAAGCAAAAGGGACCAAACACAGTCGTTTCACTTCTTTACTCTCATCTTTTGTCTTCCTCCCATATTCTCACACCAATATTCAGCTATATCCATTAGTTAACCAACAAAACATTCTCTAATCGGGTACAAATCCAAAGAGTAATCTCATCTTTACTCTTTGGTCCATTGTCTACAACAATAAACCAATTTCATCCTTGATTGATTAAGACACTAAAACGTAAACATTTATGCTTTTCTTGATTTTTGAAACACAACACTAAACGCAAATTCAACTCTCTCTTTTTTTTTTTTTTGTTAATTGAAACATAAATGTCTTATAACCTATTACTCAGGTATACCAATGTTGTGATTATTTATTTGATTAAATTAAGAAAGGCAAATAAATGGATGACTTTATTCCCTCCTTTTTTTTCAAGACTCTTTGATAAAGTAAAATTTATGTGTAATAAACAATTGGCAAAGATGCGGCCTTATTATTGAAAAGGGACGTCTTTTTTAGTATCCATTATTTACGCAACGACTATATATATGCCAAGAGTACTACTACTCCTACTCCCATCGAAATAATCACATTTTCTTTAGGAGAAAAAGAAAAGGTAAAACACCACCTATACGTTCTTTGTCTATCTATAGTTTCTATATATATTTACACACACAAGTTTCCTAGTCAAGCTCTGAAGTCGAAGCAAAGTCAAGAGAGAGAGAAAAAAAAAAAAAGGATGGAGAGAGAACTTAGACGACCGAACCCAATCAACAGCTCTCGCCGGCCAGAGATATTTTCTTCTGGCGGTAGTAGTACTCAACTACCGGAAAGCCCACGAGGCCCAATGGAGTTCTTGTCTAGATCCTGGAGTGTCTCCGCCTTGGAAGTCTCCAGAGCTCTCCACACAGCCAAATCAGCTTCGGCCACCAACAGGCCTCCCTCATCCATTAACACTCCGATACCGGAAGAAACGTTAAACCCTGAGAAAGAAGAATGTCCGCCGGAGAACACAAGCAACAATAGTAGTGTTAGTAGCCAGTTCTCGTTCGCTGCCTCGGCCACTTCACAGCTTGTTCTTGAGCGCATAATGTCTCAATCGGTACGGTTACATAGTTTTGGATACACTCTGTTTTTGTAGCAGCGATCTTGATGAGTTTCTGTTTTGAAAAATGAAGGAGGTGTCACCGTTAACGTCGGGGAGGCTATCACACAGCAGCGGCCCACTCAACGGCGGCGGTTCTTTTACGGAGACAGACAGTCCTCCCATCTCCCCCTCTGATGACTTCGACGACGTCGTCAAGGTACTTGTGCACTATAAACCTTGTTCATCATTTTTATCTCTTGTACTTTGAACGTAAGTCGCATACAGTACTTTAGAGTTTGTTATCAAAGTAAAGAAAATATATGAGTCAAGAGAAAACTTTCTTTTATTTTTTACAGACAAGAACAGATTTGACTTTGACTCTCCACTTTACAACCTGTGTTTGTTTACTTTAGCCTATCACTCACTTCACCCACATTAAAAAAAAATTAAATATTTGTTTGTTTCCCATTCATTCATGTATATTAGTAGTAATAGATGACCAATCTTTAGTTGGTAGAAAGTCTCCTTAAATTTGAGGAAATGCTGCCAGGGATTAGCCTTCTGGGTCTTGGGACTATAAAAGTAAAGCGGGTCGGCGATCATTAGAGCGATACTTATGCAGTTTCAAAGTTTATTTTTTTATTGAATGCTCTGTCTCTACTGCATTTACTTGATGAATTGGGATTCATAAAAGATTAAAGACATAGTTGGACACAGGAATAGGAATGTGACCGTAACGCCTAGAACTACTCTATGTTTGGCTCATTTTAAGAAACTTGTCGGGAAATGCTCTTAGAGGGCAGTCACTTTACCTCCTTTTCCAAGCAATTAATAACCCTTCCTTTGCTTTTGTAGTCAAATATAATGCGATCAACTTGTTCGAATGTTCATTAACTTAGCTTATCTAATCCAATCCTAATGCAGTATTTTCGCACCCACAACACCATACAGCCTCTCTTCTCCGGCACAGGAGGCAGCCGTGGTACCACTGGAAATGGGAGCAATACCCCCATGGCTGGAACCGGCCCAAAGACAGTTGGTAGGTGGCTCAAGGACCGTAAGGAAAAGAAGAAAGAAGAGACTAGAGCTCAGAATGCACAGGTCCACGCAGCTGTTTCTGTTGCAGCGGTTGCATCTGCCGTGGCAGCTGTTGCAGCAGCCACAGCTGCTTCTTCACCTGGTAAAAACGAGCAGATGGCCAGAATCGATATGGCCATGGCTTCTGCGGCTGCTCTGGTGGCTGCTCAGTGTGTGGAGGCTGCAGAAATCATGGGAGCAGAAAGGGATTTTCTGACTTCCGTTGTGAGCTCTGCAGTGAATGTTAAGTCCCATGACGATATTGTCACCCTTACTGCAGCTGCTGCAACAGGTACTGCATGACAAGGTAGTCGTCAAAGTTACTTCTGTAGAGATTCCATACGTGAATTCACCCCTTTTATTTTATTTTGCAGCTCTGCGAGGAGCAGCTACACTCAAGGCAAGAGCGCTTAAAGAAGTATGGAACATAGCTGCAGTATTACCAGCCGAGAAAGGAACAAGTTCAGCTTTGTGTGGCCAGGTTGACACAAAGCACAGTGATAGCAGCTTTAGTGGAGAATTACCTGTTGCTGGGGAAGACTTCCTTGGCGTCTGTAACCAGGAACTACTAGCTAAAGGCACTGAGCTCCTCAAACGAACTCGTGGAGGTACTCCAAAGCTACACTCGTATAAATGATTTGTGAACAGAGTATAAAATAAAGGTCGCTGACCTTGAACTTTGAAAGCAGGTGATCTCCACTGGAAGATTGTCTCTGTCTACATCAACAAAGCAGGCCAAGTTGTGCTGAAAATGAAAAGTAAACACGTTGGAGGGACCTTCACAAAGAAGAAGAAACGTAGGTTCTTCTCCGCACAAACATCTCCTCTCTTACACTAGCCTGGCTTTTGAACTAGAGCTAGAAAGATAATACGACTCATAATTGATTTGGACTTGTAATGCAGATATGGTGCTTGAAGTGAGAAAAGATATACCTGCATGGGCTGGCAGGGATCTTTTCAACGGAGACAAGCATCATTACTTTGGCTTAAAGACGGAAACAAAGAGGGTCGTTGAATTTGAGTGCAGAAACCAACGGGAATACGAGATATGGACTCAGGGCGTTTGCCGCCTACTTGCCATTGCAGCTGAGAGGAAGCAGAAAAGTTCCATGTGCAAATGGATGGCACCTTAACAACATAAACTAGGAGAGAAGTAGATGCTTTGTGGAACGAAGTGCTTATTATAAGAATAGGTTGAAACATAATGGAGTAGAAGACATGCATTCCCATTTGTAAAATCTTTTTTATTCCATTGATTGAGGAGATATGACTTCTAAAGCTAACAACATTCAGAAGTAGAATGTATTGGATTCCACTATCATGTTACAGGCAGCGTTCAACTTTTCTTTACAAGCCAAATTTCTTTTTGCAGACAAAAGAATTTTAGAAGATAGCAATAATAACATACATAGTCTTATGAGAAATCTGAAAAAGACGAGAGTGCCTTAACTATCAGCAGCCCTTAAGAGAGTGAGCAGAGATAGGAAGAGATTAATGACATCCAAATAAAGAGAAACTGCAGCCCAGATGTACTCGTCATAGGAGTGCCTCTTGATCAAGTTGTCGGTATCATATACAATGTAGCCACAGAAGATGATGGAAGCCAAACAACCATAGATCATCACTGAGATCTTTCCTAAAGGGAAGAGAATCTGCAGCCAGGATAGAATTAGGCTATAATTGTGGAAGAAGAGAAGAAGATGACGGATACGATAGATACACCTGGATGAAGGAAAACACCATGAGGACAATGACAGCACCGAACAAGAAAGGTCCGAGGAAGTTGAAGTCATGGCCTCTTTTGGCAGCCCAGAAAGTGTAGAGAGTGAGGGATATGACCACAACAGAGGTCAAAATCACAGATTCCAGAATCACCTTCCCTGTAATCAAACCAAATATCACCAATCATGCACGTTAGGATATGAACAGGGAGGGATAGGACAGACATACCGCTTGTAAAGGCGCAGGTCAAGCCAACCGCAAAGGCAAGAGCGACGGTGAAAATGCCGAGCAAGAGATAGTTCACAGGGTGCTTCTGGTGATAGTAATACAATGGACACATAACTGCACGCAAAAACGACAAAGCAGATCAAAGAGAGTCGGAGGAATTGAAGAAGGATCCAAATCCCGTTTCAGTACCAATCAATGGAGTGAAAATAACAAGTATGTAGAGAGCGAAGCCGGCGGTGGTGGTGGTGAAGAAGACAGAAATCGAATGAACCTTAACGACGGTGGCAGCCACGGCGATTGTAACGAGCAACTGGATGGAGATGATTGAATAGACCTTGCGGATGAAAGACCATCGGAGCTCGGGGCTCTCCAACATCATCGGGTATAGAGGCGTCTGAGCCGACTCCAAATCATGCTTCTGGTTCCACATCTTCCCAATTCGTTTTTTGTTTTGTCAACGCCGGCGATTGAGAGCGATCCCGGTTCCTCCTTGAAGAAGAAGATATATGTAAAGACGAAGAGAGAACCTTCCCGATACGTCGCGCAATTAACAATTTAATCAGACGGCTCTGATCTTGACACCTGGATTTAAATATTCGGTGGGCCGGACTCTGAAGAGAGAAACAATGATTCATTTCATTTATTTCGGCCCATATCCATTGGATTTGATTCTTTTCACATCATTCATTGCCGTGGGTTGGATTTTGCCAAATGAGTTCCCCTTAAATACAAACCAACTTGTGAACTAAGATTGACTTCTTATACTATCATGTTCCAACTTACAAACAAAACAATTATGGCTTAGACCAAAACATTAACGACTTCAATTATAAGAAAAGAATGCACACATATTTGGTCCTAGCTTAGCTTTCATGATTAGTTCAGTAATCTTGATTTTCCTGGTAAAAAAAATTAGATGCACCTACAAGGTATGAGTTGTAATTGAATGTTAGTGCATTAGATCCACGAAAACAAGATTACAACGAGGTGATAGTAGTCAGTCACTTCACTTCCAGAGAATGAAGCGGAAGAGGCTACCAGTATGCAACTCACCCATATGATGCATTTAGGTTCTCTGCCACATGAAAGCTCTTGTTTTCTACTTCAACCTACAATTACAAGGTTGACCAATTTTATTATTAACTTGTACCCTTTCCCTGGCCGATAGTACAAGCTTCTCGAGTTAGCTTTACACATTTGTTTTGTAATTTCTTGGGAACATACCAATAACTCGTTAAACATGGTTGGAACTGGTTGAGCCTGCTTCAATTGCAATGCACCAAAAGTTCTATCTGTTGAAAAAAGATATATATAAACATGACTGACTACGTGAAAGATCACTCTATATCCCATAAGGAACATGTTGGGCAACCCCGTTGTGATCAGAGAAACTCACATGGCAGTGCATATGTATTCTTCATCTGCAATCCCGAAGCAAACTCATCTATGTTGCCACCCACATATTGCTCTTTTGGTTGGCTCTGCCAGTCTATATTGGATTGTAGAGGAACCACGACTGCAGCCATATTATCCATACTTCCCTTCTCAAAGGCAGTATTAACCAAGCAGTCTGCCAAAGAAACTGAGCAATATGAAGGCACTCCTGCTCCAAAGCTAGTTTGATTCTTTACTTCCCACAGACGATCGCAGACATCTTGCACCTCTAACTTCTCAAAGATACCATCAGATGACACTACCAAGTAGCTGTCATTAGCCAGTAGAGGCTGCCAGTCCATCACCTCAGGTGCAGAGATGACACCGTAACTGAAATAGATTTCAAAACTCACATTTCATCTTCTCATAGTGTAAAGCAGCTAGAATCAAGTTCTGAGAGATTCTAATATACAACTAGCAATGCCTACCTTTTATAAGTAAGGTCACCAATTGAACGGGAGACGGCCAGCTGACCATTTACCCGTGGCACACCGGCCCACTCAGTGACATAACCTCCTGCAGCTTTAACGCGGAGCATTTCATCCTCTCTATCTGGGTGATGGTCCTTAGTCAATTCTTTGGCAATAAAACGTATGAGTCCATTGCGATGTTCCAGCTTAAAATCAGAGAACCTTGATGAGGAAGAGTCTCGATTGCGCTTACGCTCTCTGTACAACTTTATTGAAGTAGCTGCAATAAACAAACACCAAAGAAGAAACATTCATTCATTCCCCTATACTCTTAAGTACAATAGTGGCTTCACAAGGTTGGTTATGTAGCTTGGTTATAGTCTAAAAAGGGATTTTGCAAACCTCTAGCCTCTTCAGGAGTCTCAAATTTTTCGGAACACAAAAGTGCCTTAGAATCACCGATGCTAGCAACCAGTAGTTGACCATCTGCGGTAAGTGCAACTGTGGCCGTTGAACCTGAATCCAACTTTCGGTTAGATGCTTCCTGTATTACAACAGAGTCTAATCACGCTACTGGAAAAAAAAAGAAAGGATAGAGTAGAAGGCGTGACTACTACACCTTAGTAAATGTTGCATCAATATCGTGGATAGCTCTGAGCAAGGCTTCTTTCAGAATATCCAAGTGAAGAGAATCACCAAAATTGAGCGGCGATGAATCTTGGAACCTGTGAAAAATTGAGACAGGGATTCAAAATCACATCTGGCGGGAGAGAGTAAACATTCCCTGTCAGTGTCTCTACCTTTGGAAATTGAGGTCGTATAGATGCATGAGAGGATTTGGTAGCGTTCCAGAGAGCTCCTTGGAAAAAGTGGCGTCGAGGAGAAAGTAAGTGTGGAGAGCAAAATAATCCAACAAAAGTTGTGAAGCCATCTCACTGGCTTCTGCACCATTGTGGCCGTCAAAGACAGCGGCGATTCCAACCACAACATCCGTTGGTGTTCCAGTCTTCTTGCCTGCGAATGAATCATCTTATCTTGGGGAATCAAAAACAACTAATTCTCTTGGCGATCCCAAATCAAGCAAGCAAGCAACTGATGCATACCGGGAAAGGGAATGCGAAGATCAAGAGCGCAGAGAAGACGATCCTCCTGGTATTTCCTCCGACCTTGAATCGCCGCCATGTGGCAACGACTGGAGGAGGAGGATAAGGATCGGCGATTCCAAAGAGGGCAATTGGGAGATCGGAACACGGCCGGAGCTCCACCATGTTTGTAAATACTCAAACAGGTTGTTGAAGATTCCGCGGCACCGTTGTTAATAATTACAAGCATAAATAAACAAAGTTTCAACATTTTTCACCACCGACGTCATCTCCCGTGAAAAAAAAAACAACTCATATTTTCTACCACGCTTATTTCTTTACCAACCTAATTTTAGGTCAAAAAAAAAATTATGGACAACAAATTAGTTACAAAAGGTAAATTAATTTCTCTCCCTTATAAGAAAGACAAGAAGCAAAAAAAGTTATTTTTCAGGTAACTTGGATGGATGCCCTTTGATATCAACAAAATCTTCCCTTGCTCGTTCCAACCTTGTTCCTACATAATCCACAGTAGCTCATATTCCTTTTTTACATTCATCGTTATTTAACTTCACACACTAGAGTTTTGCTTCTTATAATTTCAGTTACTGGGACTGGGAACTCTAATATTTCAGCATTACAGCCTATTGTTCCCATTATATTCAGCCACCACTTGTTTGTCAATATTTTATCATTCTCGATCTTCTAAGCAGACTCATCGTTTGGTAAAATGTAGCAAGAAGATATAAATGTCTTACTCTTCTCTACACTTAGGAGCTGGGAGGGGGCTGGAAATAAGGGTGCTGCAGAGCCTCATCTACGGTTACTCTGTCCTCCTGCACTCCCACAATATAAATCCTTATGTGTCAACATGCCCATTCCAATTCCACAACTATGCTACAAGGTTTAATGGAGAAAAGACAGAGGATCTCACAGGGTACCACTGTAATAGACCCCTCACCAACCTTAACGCCCAAACATTTGGAAACCTGCATTTTCCACCATATGCACATTTGAATATGTAACAAATTCCTGTCAACACCATCAATTTAAGGAATCATCACACCCACCCAATCTTCAGAGGGTCTCTACTCTTTATCTGTTCTGCAAAAAACTCTTCAGAGCATTTCCATGACGCAAGTGAAATCCCACCCTACATACATCACAGGATATATTCGATAAAATATGCATGGATCGCTATGAGACCAAACAAAAGAACAAAAAAAAGCTGAATGTGCTTAGCAAGAATATCTCAGAAACATAATCTCGTATCAAATTTAATAACCAATCTCAGCCAAAAGAACAAACTGTCCTTTACCTGCTTTGCGCTGGCGCCACCATGTTTTAAAGAACTACCTGGGATTAAGATGCACATCTCCATAAGGGATCGAAGCCTGTCACCGAAATTGAAACTCGAACAGATAAATACTTGTCCAGAGAGCATTGTGGTGGTCAATTTCAAAACGAAATGATTTACTCCTAAGTTAAACTTACTTGTATGCAAGCTCTTTAAAGTTTTCACTCCAACCTCTGATATGTTGATCCAAAAGGGCACGTGTAACAGAACTAATCTCAAAAACATTGGGTGATCCTAAAATCATCTCTAACATCACAACCCCAACACTCCACATGTCGTATCTGCAAGAAAAAAGGGTGTCATATCTATATTTGGCGAGGGCAGTTGCAGCCACGCTTATAAAAATAGCAGGATCTCTCATACTTCAGTGTCAAACTGGTCGGTCCATGGTGCCAGCTACTGTTCATAATGGCTTCGGGTGGTGCATAATCATGAGTTTGTTCTGCTCTGAATTCAAGATAATCCAAAGTATTATGATGATCAGGATTCACAAACCGGACGAGGTTAAATTTCCCAAAAAAAAAACATACATAGAAAAGGAAGTACCTTGATGGACCTGTTGACCCATATAAATGTTTCATTGTATACTCATCAAGTGCACTGCCAAAGTCGATGATGCGCCTAAACAGTGATTATACGACCATAAGTTACCAGGAAACAAGAAATCACATAAGTGGAGGACCAAAAGACTTAAGTGCTGCAGAAGTGTAGAAATACATGGAGCACAATGAATAAACTAGAAACTGAAGAGTAATCTAAGTACATTTTAGTTTTGAAGTTATGATCTCCATTTGGTACACCCTTTAAGCATCTTCCGGACTTGATGTCTTCAATGCATATCACCATATTCTCTTAGGAACATTGTAAATTAATTTCCGTGAGAATAATCATCTGCCACAGATTGCACACTATATGAACTATCATAAAAATCAACAAGTTTCTTACCGGGTTTTATATCTCTGTGAGTAATGTTGCGATCATGGCATGCCTTTAGACCTAGCAACTGAAAAGAAGAATAAAACATAAAGGAATATAGTAAGCACAAATAGAATTAGATTCAAACAAAGGAAGGAAATCAGAACTTCTCAAATTCCTATGCACATACCAATTGCCATATTATTCTCCGCATTTCTTCTTTTCCTGATTCTGTCGTCTTCAACCAGGTCCACCACTTCGACGGACGAAGTATCTGCCCGTGACTTGCTTCTTCAGCCTTTTCACCAGCAGAGCTATTCTCTGCTTCTTCGGCAGTGTACATCAGCTTTGATAAAGATACACCCTCGTGGTGAAACACAAGCCATATGTCATTATATCGAGATTCAAAATACTCTATGTATCTAGCAATATGTTTCAAACCCTCTTCAGAGAGACCCAATCCTGATGACGCTGGTTGAGAACTTGACGTTTGCGTTGCAGAAGAACTCTCACTTATATTATATGCATTTAGAAACAGTTCACCAAAATGCTTCTCCCTTAGACCACTTAAATAAACAGTTGGTCCTCTCTCTACCTGTTTAGGAAAAATAATGGGAAAATGAAGTAATTAAGTTTTAGAAGGATTTGCATCTACATGTCCTTATATAGGTCGAATAGATGACATAACGAATAGGTCAATTTGAAACATTATTTTTATTATAAGCAATTAACACAGGAAAACTAAACTAAAGAGAGGTGCCCACATCACAGATACATGACTTCTCACCATCACTCTAAGCATACAAAGCCAGAGAAAAGCGAAACGAAAGTTGCAGACACATCATTTTCGAAGGAAAATTTTGAAAAAATCCCAAAAAGAACACATACCATTATCCGCTTCAAAATGAAGGAGTTATTAGGACCATCAGCATCATAATGAACACCATTTTTCGATGTATTTTTATCTTCATCGATCGAACTAGTAGCGTTATTTCCTTCATAGCAATTCCAGTGAAATGCCAACCATACCTCACCAAATGCACCACGCCCAAATTTTTTCTTCAGCACATAGCTAAAAAATCACATGGTATTATACAATTTTATCAGCCATTTTAAAAGAAATTTCTTTTTCCTATTTTGAAACAATTGTTTCCATAATATGGAGACACTAATGATAAACCATCATGTTTCTCCGTGTAGAAACCATCTAACCAAAAGGCAACAAGAAGACATGACATGCGCAAAAAAAATGCCATTTGACTACATAGACAAGTGCACTGAAGAAAAAACAAGAGCATGAAAAACAAAGCATTTGGCATAGGTTGCTAATCACAGGACTACCTAAGATCATGTAAAAGGATCTCAGCTATCAACGATGATACAAAAGAGGGAAAAAATGAACAATGCCAAAGGAAAAGAAGAAGGCACTCAAGTCCGGAAATGAAATAACTGATCAAGAAAAAGAAAAGGCACCTTGAGTCAGGAAATGGAATCTCATCCGTCCCGTTATTAGCACCAAAACCATGTAAGGGTACAGATTCAAGTAACCCAAGGAAAGTAGCAAAACTATCAGGATTGATGCACTGATCTTGATTCTCGTTGGTAGCCGTTCCAGAAGATAAACACCAGCCTTTTTCATCGGAAAAAAATTCAGATGCACAAAAAAGGGGGAAAATCAGGAATTTTATTATGACTAAACGCTAGTTCATTGGAACCAAAAACCGACAACAATAAGGTTTCTGATATAAAAGAAGATTCCACTGTGAATTTTTTTCATTTACCAGGGAATGGCTCGGCAGATGCAGGTAGAACCTGAGGTAAGTCACCCATGTAACCGTTCAAATTGTCCATTTGCCCTTGAGACGCCCCAATAAGGTTCTCTGACATATAAAAGCGGCAAAAACTTCCGTTTTTAACTTCAACCTAGCACAAGAAGCATGGCCCAGATCATATAAGTTATAAGATTTTCCAGGTCAGTGATGTAAACTTTTGTAACGGTTGATAAAAAAAAATAGAGCTGACCACCCCCTCATTCTTGCAATTCAAAATCAACAGTTATAAGAAGGTACATTTTACAATAGAAGTCATAAGCTTAATCTGGGAATATTGGAATAGTGACATTGTGTCAAGTGGGTCATACCAATAACCTGTTAAACATGGTTGCAAGTGGTTGAGCCTGTTTCAATTGCAATGGACCCAAATTTATATCATTAGGCACTGTCGAAAAGAAAAAAATTGATTAGCACATAAATTGTATGGACGATTATCAACAAAGCTTAAAACCCTACATTTCATAATCAGGATGTTAGGGAATTTGATTGCAACCAGAGAAACTCACATGGAAGCGCACAGTTGTTAGTGGGTAGTGCTGAAGCAATCTTATCTTTGTTGTCATTCATGCTCTGCTCTTTCCAGTGGAGCTGCGTAACTAGATTCGATTTTAGAGGAACAACAACAGCAGCCATATTATCCATACTTCCCTTCTCAAAGGCAGTATTAACCAAGCAGTCTGCCAAAGAAATTGAGCAGTATGAAGGCACTCCTGCTCCAGAGCTAGTTTGATTGTTTACTTCCCACAGACGATCACATACTTCTTGCACCTCCAACTTCTCAAAGATGCCATCCGATGATACTACCAAGTAGCTGTCATTAGCCAGTAGAGGCTGCCAGTCCATCACCTCAGGTGCAGAGATGACACCGTAACTGAAAGAGATATCAAAACTCACACTTTATCATGTAAACGAGAGTAAGTATAACAAAAGAAACACGACTTTCAGCAATAATCATGTTCAGCTGAACAGAGAGACACTAACATACAACAAGCAATGCCTACCTTTTATAAGTAAGGTCACCAATTGAACGGGAGACAGTCAGCTGGCCATTCACTCGTGGCACACCGGCCCACTCTGTGACATAACCTCCTGCAGCTTCAACACGAATCTTTTCATCCTCCCTATTTGGGTGATGGTCCTTTGTCAATTCTTTGGCAATGAAATGCAGTAGTCCATTGCCATGTTCCAGTTTAAAGTCAGAGAACCTTGATGGTGAAGAGCCTCGATTGCGCCTTCGCTCTCTGTACAACTTCACCAAAGTACCTGCAATAAACAAACACCATTGCAACAAACTGTTTATAAATAATACAATACTGGCTTTCTGTTAGGCAACTAGATTTTAGAAACAGATGTTGCTAAACCTCTAGCTTCTTCGAGAGTCTCAAATTTTTCAGAACACAGAAGTGCCTTTGAGTCACCGATACTAGCAACCATTAGTTGACCATCAGCTATAAGTGCAATTGTAGCAGTTGAACCTGAATTAAGCTTTCGGGCTGATGCTTCCTGGAGAAAAACAAAGTGTAGCTGGTTATATCCTTATCATGATACTAAAAAGGAAATATTTTTAACAAAGGTCGACGGATTGAGTAGAAGATATCCACTATACCTTAGTAAATGTGGCATCAATGTCATGGATCGCTCTCAGCAATGCTTCCTTCATAATATCCAAGTGAAGAGAATCATCAAAATTAAGTGGCAACGAGTCTCGAAACCTGCAAGAAAATTGGGACCCTACAATGAGGCGGACATGCCACACATTTCAAAATCACATTTCCTCACACATGGAAAGCCCTCGTAGCACCTTTATATGTTCATCATAATATTGTCAAAAATGACTAGTTGATATACGATAGAGAAATAAAATGAAACAGCACTCAACTGCATTTGAAAATCCAGGTTGTATAGATGCATGATATCATCCCGACTTACGCCATGCAAAATAACACCGTGCTCCCCTTTAGTTGGTAGTCGTCCAATCATCTTCCTCGTCATAGCAGAAAAAGTTGCGTCCAAGAGAAAGTTGATATGCAAAGCAAAGTAATCCAATAAAAGTTTTGAAGCCATTTCACTGGCTTCTGCACCATTATGTCCATCAAAGACTGCTGCAATTCCAACCAAAACATCCTTTGTTCCAGTCTTGCCTGCTCAAATAATGAGACAATGCCATCAATATTTCCTCCACAAGTGAGTTTAGCTAGTTAGAGAATGAAACTTTCAATTTTAATTCTTAGAACTAAGAATTTTAACTCGACAGGCCTAACAAAGCACATAGATACAAAATCCAAATGTTCCATACCGGGAAATGGAATGCGAAGATCAAGAGCACAGAGGAGACGATCCTCTTGGTAGTTCCTCCGACCTCTAATAGCTGCAGTATGGCAACGACCAGCTCCACTTTGACCCCAATTGTGGAGATTCCAACGAGGGCATTTGGGTGATTGAAACACGGCTGGAGCTCCGCCTTGTTTGTAAACGGCCAAACACGTCGAAGATTCCCCTCGACAGTTAATAGCCAATAAGAAGAGGACGAAAGATGTAATAAGGAGCCATGAATTGATGATGGAGGTCATCTTCTTCCCTGCATGGCTTGGGTGAGATTTGAAGGATTTATCTGAAAATAGCCAGAAAAAATCTATTTCTGGATTAAAAAGGATAAACATAACAAATTCCTAACCAACAGCAAGTAATGAAATGAAAACAGAATCGGAGAGTCCTAACCTATTGACATTCCAAACTCTTCTCTATATATTATGGAAAAGATTTGGGAAACTTAAGAAGAAGGAAGAGTGGAGCAAAATGGTTGCCAGTTAAATCTCAAGTAAAGGTCGAAAGCCTCTAATAGCCAGAAAATGAAGCTAGATCCACCCTTTTTCAAGTCTATGATAGAAGAAGTACTATGTAATACTTAGTAATATGGAAACAATTTTGAGTAGAAAAAATCAAGCTCCTCCCCTTTGAGCTCTTTGCTCGTAAACATGGATAATGGAAACAAAAATTAATTCTCTAGCAGTAGCAAAGTTAATCTGGTCGGTAAAGAGAAATCTATTGAAATCAAAGGTTGGTTGATTACCTGGAAGGAAGGCTCTGACTCTGACTCTGAGCTTCTCCGCCTGAAAACTCTCTAGGAGAAGAAGAAGAAAGAAGCATGCCCAGTTTTTTTCTTTCTGAAATTGAACCTTTGCCTTCATCGAAAGGGTTCCATTTAATTATTTCGGGTTTAGTAAAATATGGGCCAACGGTTCGTTAGAAGCCCAGTCCACTAGGACTACGCGGGGATATGTTGGTTGCCGATTGTCAAAAAGGAAACATGGACTAGTGATGATGAGGCTTGGAATGTTCTGTTGCGTTAAGGAGGAATCCAATCGTCGTTATATGTGTTTTCTTTTCTTTCTTAATTTTTAAGGTTTCTACTTCTTCTTCTTCTTCTTTTTCGCATAATCCAAAAAGTTGCATTAGCAGCCACATGGTCACCATGTTCGCAAGCACACTCCACGAGACACCATCATACGACGTGGCAATTTCTACCTTTTGTGACGTGTCTCAGGTTAGTTCCCCAAATCACAAGGAAACTTTGGACTCTTTAATACTCCCTCGAAAAATCCAATTGTACCAATCACTTTTGTGTATCTTTTTTTGTTGTCAACGGGAAGTCTTAACAACAAAAAATACGGGGGTTTTGGAATGTGTATCAATATTTGCAGTCCTTTGCTCTAACCGGCTAAGCATCATCGGCTTGGTCAACCTTTACCTAACCAACTGGCAACTACCTACCTGATCGCTCACTTTTCCGGGCCGGGATCAATAAGTAGAAGTCATAAAAAGATATGTTTGTATATCGGCTGTAAATGGTAACTTGTTTGTAGCGGAATTATCGTGGAAAAGTTGAGGAATTTTGTAATGTTACATCAGTTGAAGTAGCTGAATTATTGTGGAAAAGTGGAGAATTTTTTTTTTTTTTCTGTTGCTGGTTTTTTTTTTTGTGGAGAATTTTTTTTTGGACAAAACATGTTTATTCGTTTGCTCTTTGCTGAAAATTTTCAAAAAACTAGAATAATCTATAAATAATTTTTCGAATACTCATACTATCAATAATATTTTCTATAAACTAAAAAATAAAATAAATAGTTTGTTCGTAAATAATTAAAAAAAAAACTAAAAACATATATTTGTAACAGTTTTTGTTCTTTATATCATTAATAAAACAATTAATAAAATCGGTGCCATATTACTCATGTTCAATTTGTGATTTTTTAAGCTAGCTGATTTTAATTTAAATATTTTATGACTTTATTTAATTATTATGTTTAAGAAATAATTGAATAGAATAACATAAAATTTAGTCAAAAATCTATCCTTATTTTGTTATAAATTGTAAACTTTTTCATTAAATTCAAATTTTATCTTATGTATATGTTTGATCAAAAAAATGTATCAAATTTATGATTAGATTTGATATTTTATGAGTTGATTTAACTAATTTTGTTGACAAAAATAACTATTTAACTAATATTTACAATTTTAATTAACTAATTATTTTTAAAAAAATTCAGCAGCCGTTACCATTTACACATTCAGTTATTCAGTCAGATTCAGCTAAAAATCACTATAAAATTCAGCCAGATTCAACAATTCAGCCGGATTCAGCCGAATTCAGCGGTTATCATTTAGACCTATCGTGTTTTCGATTTACCAAGACC
The DNA here is from genome assembly GCF_000004255.2 of Arabidopsis lyrata subsp. lyrata. Classification (NCBI taxonomy): domain Eukaryota; kingdom Viridiplantae; phylum Streptophyta; class Magnoliopsida; order Brassicales; family Brassicaceae; genus Arabidopsis; species Arabidopsis lyrata. The sequence goes on from NW_003302551.1 coordinate 21,151,099, forward strand.
TGAAAAGGCTCATTTTTTTTTACCTCTATAGTTTTACTCTCTATCCGATTGATGCTACGTAGTCACGACCGGTCCGGTGAGGTGTGCAACTTTTTGTATACCTTTATTTTTAGTATAAAAAATATATAATATTACTTCGATGGGATCCACATTCGATTTTACCTTACTCTCCTCAAAAGCACAAGTTCCGGAACGTTCTAAGAAGATATGCACCCTTCCTCTTGTAATTAGTTCTAGAAAGTTCCAAGTCCACTTGGTGATCAAAAATTTGAGTGTCACGAGCTCCCCCCTATATATTATCTATTTAAGCACCTACGTGGCCATTGCCTTCACCACATCTCCTCCCTCAACTGCCATAAGTAAACTAACCACCACCAAAAGCAGAGTACTCTGTTTTTTTTTTTAAAAAAGACACCCTTCCCGCTCTTTTCTTTTTCTTCTTTTCTTGGTTCTTTGCTTTCTTGGTAATCTCCAATTCAGGAACCCAAATGCATCGTTTCCTTTCATCAATTCCAATTTACAAAAAATACAATCATAGATCATTAGAGTTCTAGCATTAGCATTGCTACAAGAATGGACCCGTCGTCAAGCTCCAGAGCACGGTCAATGCCGCCTCCAGTGCCTATGGAGGGATTGCAGGAAGCAGGGCCTTCTCCGTTTCTAACAAAGACGTTCGAGATGGTTGGTGATCCAAACACAAACCACATTGTGTCTTGGAACAGGGGAGGCATCAGTTTTGTCGTGTGGGATCCACATTCCTTCTCGGCCACTATTCTGCCTCTATACTTCAAGCACAACAACTTCTCCAGCTTTGTCAGACAACTCAACACTTATGTAAGTATAATCTCTGTTTCTCTGCTACTATGCTATTGTGTTCACTTGATCTTATAGTCTTGGAAGAACTCAACGATGCCTTCTGCCTCTAATTACTGCGAAAGGGTAATTAGTTTGATTCTCTATCTGTGAATTTCACCGGACATTTTGGTACTAAGTAATTATGCTCAGTAATAATGGTTGGTGAGTGAAACAAGCTAGCTAGGAGTGAAGGAGAAGAAGTTTCTTCGCAAGTTCTGGAAACTTTATCCATATTCAAGTTGCAATAAAATATTGAATAAGCAGGCTCTTACTTCCATTATATTTAATAATAAAATATAAAGTTAAGGATAACGTTGGTTTTTTTACAGCGCAGTAGAGACTAGAGTGGCTGCAGGTTCTTCGTCTGTTACGTCGCAAGCCAAAAAACTTATTTTAATATATCTGATTATTTATATATGTGCAGGGATTCAGGAAGATCGAGGCAGAGCGATGGGAGTTTATGAATGAAGGTTTCTCGATGGGTCAGAGGGACCTTCTCAAAAGCATCAAGCGACGAACCTCATCCTCTTCCCCTCCTACGCTTAACCACTATCAACCCGATGGTGATGACCCAAGCGTCGAGCTTCCGCAGCTCCAAGAAGAGAGGCATGTCGTAATGATGGAGATCTCGACGCTCAGACAGGAGGAGCAAAGAGCGAGAGGCTACATCCAAGCCATGGAACAGAGGATTAATGGAGCAGAGATGAAACAGAGGCATATGATGTCCTTCTTGAGGCGTGCAGTGCAGGACCCTTCGCTTCTGCAGCAGCTATTCGAGCAGAAGAAAGACCAAGAGGAGGCTACGATGTTTGAACAGGCTGGCCTGGTCAAAACGGAAGCGGTGGAGCACCTGTCGGAGCTGGAGGCTCTGGCGCTTGAGATGCAAGGATATGGACGGCAACGGGCTGATGGTGTGGAGAGGGAGCTTGACGACGGGTTTTGGGAAGAGTTACTGATGAACAACGACAACTCCGAGGAAGAAGAGGCGAATGTGAAGCAAGATACTTAGGTTTTATGGGTTCATGTCCGAATCAAGTAATCAACAAGTGATATATATATAAGGCAGGAAAAGAAAAGTACTAGTATCGATCAATCAAAGCAAATGAATGAAGACGGAGAACCAACAAAATGAACTATGTGTGCAACATATAGGGTTACACTACACCATCGTTTTTACTCTGTTCCATTTTGTTAGATATGTGTTAGAAATTTTGGTTTGTTTCATTTTTTTTATTTATTAATTTCTAGTTTTTATGTAAAATTTATGTTTATTGAGTATGTTATGGCTTTAAAATAAATTTTAAATAACATATATTAGGTAAAAATGACAAAACATTTATTGTTTCTTTTTAAAATTCCTTGCTTTTAACTTGAAAATCTTGCAAAATGGAATAGATAAAGTATTAATTATCACAAGCCATATCAGAACAAAGACATATATTATTTTGCGTGTTATAAGAAACTTATTCTTAGGTGTAAAACGGGCTTAACTGAGCATATATAAGAACACATAAGATGAAATCAGGAGCAGCCGGGCTTGGGATTGCGACAGAGGCAGCGGTGGGGGTCAGATACGCAAACGCCGCTAATGGCACCTTCGTACTTGCACAAGTTGTCGCAAAGGCCTTCTCCCGCACCTTTTAGCCAGCAAGGGAAGTTTGGTAGAAGCTTGCACTCCCACTGACACCTTTGCGCTTGAGCGTCTCCTTGCTCCATTAGTCCTATATATATATATATGTATACACAGCAATTAAAGGATGATGTAATTCCAGATCGAGTTGCAGTTTGATCGAGAGAGTATGCATAATGCATGTACCTGTGGAAACCAATAAGAAGACGAGGATAATCGCTGAGAAGCTGATCGTCTTCCCCATATTTATTCTTCGTTGACTTTTAGGTTTAGGGCTACACCAAAGAAGAACATGTCAATCAAAAACGAACACATGATTATATATACATACTATATGATGACGTGCGAGACACACCGGCTCTCTTCTTCCATTAATTAATTTATCCTTGAAACCCGCTTCGCGAAACCAACTAGTGAATAAAGTAATCTTCTCTGCCAACCTTATGATCTTGATGTTTTTGGGTTTAAGCGATTAACGTTTTTGATTCGGTCGTCCACACGTCCTTATCGTATCTATTAATTTAAGGAAACGGGCCCCAGAATGTAATGCTTGCTGTTGTTGACTATGGGCCTGGCCCATAATAGAAGCTTATTGCTTGCTGCCTCAGAAGTCAGATCAGAAGCTTGACCCAAAAAAGGAAAAGAAAAAAGACCACCAATGGTTTACCGATGACGATGATGATTGGACAATGGGATTCTGCGAAAGAAAGGTATGCGGTAACTTGAGGCTACTGAGCAAAAATTCCCCCGGCTCTTCTAACACGATGTACTCTGCTTCGGCCATTTCGTTACCAACGTTTCGTCTCCATTGTAGTATTCCGACAGAGCTATCATCATGCCGTCCCAAGTTGAGCCGAATTCAGACAAACCCATCCATCGGGAAGCCCGTCCAAGTCCCTTCTCCGAATCTCGCTTCTTTCGATGGAGGCCTTAATGAAGCTTTTCAACGGCTGGACGTCAACGGAAACAACTCTCCAATCGAAGCCTATGCCTACCTTCTCGAGCTTTGTGGTAAAAGCAGAGCTCTCTCTCAAGGTCGGCAGCTGCATTCCCGCCTTTTCAAGACTTTCCCTGCTTTTGAATTTGACTTTCTGGCCGGTAAGCTTGTCTTTATGTACGGTAAGTGTGCTTCTCTGGATGACGCAGAGAAAGTGTTTGACGAAATGCGTGACAGAACTGCCTTTGCCTGGAATGCGTTGATCGGAGCCTATGTTTCGAATGGTGAACCTGCTTCCGCTCTCTTTATCTACCGGAATATGCGTGTGGAGGGCGTTCCTCTCGATCTTTACTCTTTTCCTGTCTTGCTTAAAGCCTGCGGCAAACTTCGAGACATCAGGAGTGGCACTGAGCTTCATTGTATGCTCGTTAAACTTGGCTTCAATTCAACAGGTTTTATCGTCAATGCGTTGGTTTCCATGTATGCTAAGACTGATCACCTAAGCGCAGCTAAGCGTCTCTTTGACGCATCCCAAGAGAAAGGAGATGCTGTTCTCTGGAATTCTATTTTGTCTTCATATTCCACGTCTGGGAAATCTCTGGAGACATTACAATTATTCAGAGAAATGCAAATGACTGGTCCTGCCTCCAACAGCTACACTATTGTTTCTGCTCTCACAGCCTGTGAAGGTTTTTCATATGCAAAGCTAGGGAAAGAGATCCACGCTGCTGTCCTGAAATCAACTCACTCTTTTGAAGTATATGTGTGCAACGCCTTGATTGCTATGTATGCCAGGTGTGGTAAAATGCTTGAGGCAGGAAGGATCCTTCGTCTGATGAATAACGCTGACGTTGTCACATGGAATTCTCTGATTAAGGGATATGTCCAGAATCTCATGTACAAGGAGGCCTTACAGTTCTTTTGTGATATGATCGCTGCTGGCCACAAACCCGACGAGGTTTCATTGACCAGTGTCATTGCAGCGTCAGGAAGATTAAGCAATCTGTTGGCAGGAATGGAATTGCACGCTTACGTGATTAAACATGGCTGGGATTCCAATTTGCTGGTTGGGAATACGTTGATAGATATGTATTCAAAGTGCAACCTCACATGTTACATGGGCCGTGCGTTTCTTATGATGCATGAAAAAGATCTTATTTCATGGACTACAATCATTGCTGGTTATGCCCTGAATGATTGTCATGTAGAGGCCTTACAACTCTTCCGGGATGTTGCTAAGAAAAGGATGGAGATTGATGAAATGATGCTGGGAAGCATCCTTCGAGCTTGTAGTGTGCTGAAATCCATGCTCATTGTCAAAGAAATTCATTGTCACATTTTGAGAAAAGGTTTAATTGATACTGTGATACAGAATGAGTTGGTAGATGTTTACGGAAAATGCAGGAACATGGGCTATGCTTCCCGAGTATTTGAATCAATCAAAGGTAAAGATGTTGTCTCTTGGACGAGCATGATTTCGTCTAGTGCTCTTAATGGTAACGAAAATGAGGCTGTTGAACTCTTTCGACGCATGGCTGAAACTGGTTTGTTAGCTGATTCTGTAGCATTGTTGTGTATACTGTCAGCTGCAGCAAGTTTATCTGCCCTCAAGAAAGGGAGGGAAATTCATGGCTACTTACTCCGGAAGGGTTTTTGCCTAGAGGGGTCCATTGCAGTTGCAGTTGTTGACATGTATGCATGCTGTGGAGATTTACAGAGTGCAAAGGCTGTATTTGACCGGATAGAAAGGAAAGGTTTGCTGCAATACACAAGTATGATCAATGCATATGGAATGCACGGCTGCGGAAAAGCATCTGTTGAGTTGTTCAATAAAATGAGGCATGAAAACGTCTCACCCGATCACATTTCATTTCTGGCACTTCTTTATGCGTGCAGCCATGCAGGTCTGCTTGACGAGGGTAGAAGATTTCTCAAGATCATGGAACTTGAATATAAATTGGAACCATGGCCTGAACATTACGTGTGTCTGGTTGACATGTTGGGTCGTGCAAATTGTGTAGTGGAAGCCTTTGAATTCGTCAAAATGATGAAAACAGAACCAACTACAGAAGTCTGGTGTGCACTCCTTGCGGCATGCCGATCTCACTCAGAGAAAGAAATTGGAGAGATAGCTGCTCAGAGGCTTCTTGAGCTAGAACCTAAGAATCCGGGAAATCTTGTGCTTGTATCTAATGTCTTTGCTGAACAAGGAAGATGGAACGATGTAGAAAAAGTGAGGGCAAAAATGAAAGCAAGTGGAATGGAGAAACACCCTGGATGTAGTTGGATTGAGATGGACGGCAAGGTTCATAAATTTACAGCAAGAGACAAGTCTCACCCAGAGACCAAAGAGATATATGAGAAATTGTCCGAGGTTACTAGGAAGTTGGAGAGGGAATCAGGTTATCTAGCCGATACAAAGTTCATTCTGCATAATGTAGATGAAGGGGAGAAGGTTCAGATGCTGCATGGACATAGTGAGAGGCTAGCAATTGCTTATGGTCTGCTCAGAACACCTGACCGAGCCTGTCTCCGGATCACAAAAAATTTACGCGTCTGTAGAGATTGCCATACTTTTTGTAAGCTGGTCTCTAAGTTATTCAGACGAGACATTGTGATGAGGGATGCGAACAGATTTCATCATTTTGGAAGTGGACTGTGTTCTTGCGGAGAGTCTTGGTGACCAAACTTTGACAAAGCATATGTTCATCAATCCAGACCAAGATTATTAATTATGTCATTAGGTCCACATAGCTTCACAAGGGTTGCATATGGCTATTTGCATGTGTCCCACCAAGAGAAACAAGTGAAGTCGTCATCTTAGGAGGGAATGACTGCCTTTTTTGCACCATAGAAGGGAAAGAGAGAGATAGCAAGGGAATTCAAAGTAAGAGACTAAGAGAGAAGATGGAGACCTGATTAAGAGGAAAAAAGTTAAGGCCTATCAGCAATTAAAAGCAGGAAGCAGAGACCTAGACACCAAGCTAGGGATAGAGTCGTCTAACTAGGCTGTTCAGCAGAGACCTTGTAAGCCTTTTGAGAGTAAATGTCTTCAAGACACTCATTTCTCTTTTCTCTTTGTGATTATATCTGCTTTTAAACGCACACCTACCAAACCCGTGGATGAATCTTTCATAGATACACCTCTATCCCTCTGCATTCAAACACAAACCACAAAGTACCTCTGCTGTTTACTTTTTACGTCTTTGTATTTGCATCCTCTAAGAGACTGATGGATTGTGTTGTGGGATTTTAATGCAGGAGGAAACATAGGAGGGTGATTAAGGCAAAAACCTAAAGTTGTGGTCCTTTAGATACATGGAGTCAAACTAAGAATGGACCTTGGCGAAAGCTTCTTCATGGTCAAGATTTAAAATCAGGTACGACACTGTGTACGTGAGAGAGGGAGAGAGAGAAAGAGATTAGAGAAAGAAAGAGATGTATCACAATAAAGGAGTATATTTAGGGTCACAGGTGGTGGAGATATAGGTATGCAGGGCCGAGGCTCTAATCTCTTCATAGCCCTATTGATTTTGTCCCTCTCTCTCTCTTTCTTCTTCTCTTAGCTGTATGATTATGATGCGTCTTTTAATTCACTGTTCCAGGCTTCTTTAATTCGTGGTGTCTCTCTCCTTTTTACCCAACCATCTCTTTAAATTTTCAACATCTGTCCCTCAAATCCTCTCTCATCTCTTTCTATAAGTATCTATCACGCCTCTTAAACCACAAAGCATCATCTCTGTCTTCTCTCATCTCCATCCTCTATTCTTTTTCATTGCCAAAACTTTTCTACCTTCTTCCGTTTTATACATAATTAATCCCTCAAATATGTGAAATCTGCACAACTTGTTGCTCAGGTATTTTGAAGACAAGTCCACAAGGGAACAAGTGAAGCTGCCAGCATGATCTATCTTTGGTTAAGAGATGAATGTGTAAACATATTGCTTAAACCCAAGCTAGGTCATGCTCTGACAGCCTCACTCCTTCCTGGTTTAGGACCATTCACTGATAAAGCATTCCACATGCCGATTGAAAGAAAAATAAAGTCTTGTACGCACACAGTTCAGACTACACGAAACCGTTGTAAGTGTTCTCTCTGTTTTTCCCTGCTTTGTCACACTCTCCACTTTCTTTTCTCATGTTTTTGCGCTATAGATCTACCATAGGTGCATCATGTTTTAGTGTTTCAAAGAACTTAAGACTGTGCAAAGCCAAACGTCTTAATAAAAAGGAAAACAATTTAAAACCAAAATGGTCTCTCTCTCTCTCATTTACAAGACAAACTATACCTTCCACAAGTTTGACCAAAACGAAAACTATACCTTCACAAATATAACCCTTATTTTAAGACAATACTTCTACCATACATACTTAGCTTTAAAATACCCTTGCCACTGCTGTACAACAAATAAACCAAAGTTAGTCTTACTATCCATTAATGGCTACCCTAAAGCTCAAACTCACAATTGTTTTTCTTTGATTTTCCTAAGCCATCATCATAACATTCTAAACCAACTTGTTGCAGCAGTTTGAAAGAAATTTGAAGCCAGTGACCATAACCTCGTGTTCAACGACTCTTTTGATCAGATTGGTGGGGAATCATCAAGGTTTAAGATTTGAATCTTTTGATCGTTCAAGGGAGCAGGAAACTGCTTGTAAAGTTATCTTATCAGACGAGTCCCACTCTGTGCTCCTGATCATCAATTATCAAGCCATCCGTAGAGAACTGCATCTGCTATGGTTGGCTTCTCAAGGTTTCTTGAGAGATGGGCTTCTTGAACCCTTAATTAAGGATCTTGGATTCTTAAAGTAACTGAGGAACGGTGTCTCAGAAACAGGTATGAATTTTGTGAAAAAGCCGATCGGCCATGAAAGGGATGCAATTGCTATACAAGTTCCCCATTGCCACCCGTTAAGCCTTACTGTATCCGCAAACTTCTTTAGGAATTCCACCATAATGACTTGAAGCACGATAGTTATCGCTATGATTCCAATGAACAACCTGTTTCTGTGAAGGCCTTTGAACACATTTTTCTTCTCCATCTCCCTAGCATTGAATTCGTTAAAAACTTGGCAGAGCACGAAAGTGTTGAATATGAGTGTGTCCTTCACTTCCTTGCGCACATTGAATATTGACATACCCTTGAATTGTAAGATCAAGAGTACGGCTATTTGATATAATGACTGAACCAGGAGATTCCTCCACATGACATTTGTTATCAGGGCCTCTGTTCGGCCAACTGGCTTTCTCTTCAGGAGCTCGTTGGTGGGTCGCTCTGTGGCGAGAGCCAGAGCTCCCAATGTGTCCATGATGAGGTTTACCCACAGCAGTTGAACTGCTGTCAAAGGGACCTCACCGGCTGAAATTGCTGCGATAAAATTGATCACAAGAGCTGCTACGTTCACTGTTAGCTGAAACTGAATGAATTTCTGGATATTGTTGTAGACACACCTTCCCCATTTTAAGACTGTGGCAACGGATGCAAAGTTATCATCTAGAATTACAATGTCTGAGCTTTCTTTTGCCACTTCAGTGCCCTGAATTCCCATAGAGAGTCCAATATCTGCTTCTTTTAGTGCAGGTGCATCGTTGGTGCCATCCCCTGTGACGGCTACCACGTGGCCTTTAAGTCTCAGACACTTTACCATTAGAAGCTTGTCGGAGGGAGAGGACCTTGCCATAACCCGGATCTTATCAACTTTCTGCATTCTCTCTTCGTCGGTATAATTTCTGAATTGAACACCTTCTACAACAGCATCTTCTTCATCTTTGTCGTTGTGGTCGAGGATTCCGCATTCAAAAGCGATAGCTTTTGCAGTGAAAACATTATCTCCTGTTATCATCTTAATGGTGACTCCTGCAAGTTTGCAAGTTACTACCGCTTTTGAGACACCAGGTCGACAAGGATCTTTCAGACCCACTATTCCCATCAAGGTCAAGCCATCTTCCTCTAATACCGAGTCATTTGACGCTACTTTATGAGCGAATGCTATGCATCTGAGGCTACTGGCCGCCATACCTTGGATTATTGCCTGAATTCTGTTCTTTCCGGTGGAGTCCATTAAGTCAACTGACCCAGTGCTTGTGTAGTAGTGAGAACACATAGCTAGGACCATTTCAGCGGCTCCTTTCCAGTGTACATGGACTGTATTGTCAGATTTTCTTCGGACCAAAACTCCGCTTCGTTTCTTTGCTGAATTGAAAGTTTCAACGCGGAGAACTTCATGTTTCTGCTTTACTGACTCCATATCCATACCCAGATTTAGCACAGTCCAAGACAAGAGGGCCTTCTCTGTTGGACTGCCCGAGAACTCAGGTGTTGATCCTGAGTCTGATACACAGACACTTCCCGTTGTGTTCAGACCGGTGCCTTGGTAAAGCAGATCAAGAACGTCAGGTGAGATCATTTTGGTAGAGTCTTCATGGATTGACTCTTGGCCAAGCCAAAACTTGGTAACCTTCATCTCGTTCAGTGTTAAAGTACCTGTTTTGTCTGTGCATATCACTGTCGCCGAGCCCATCGTCTCGCAAGCCGAGAGCTTTCTGACCATAGCTTGATCAGACATCATTCTCTTCATGGAGTAAGCCAGCGTCAGAGTCACGGCCAATGGCAAGCCTTCTGGGATAGCTACTACGACAATGGTTACAGCAGCTGCCACGATTCGCACAACGGAATTTACCACAGTGTCCACAGGTGTTTTGCTCCCGTTGTATTCTCTTTTGCCCTCTTTCTCTGTGTTTCCAGTGAAGTAACGGACTAATAAAACTACCAGAACAAGTGCTGCCACCGTAAGACCAATTTTTCCGATGGTGGAGGTCAGCGTGTCAAGACGGACCTGCAAAGGTGTTCTCTCGCTGGAATCTTGGTTTATGGAGCTCATCGTCTGTCCCCAGGTTGTGCTCATACCCACAGAGACAACCAGCATCTGAGCAAACCCGTCGACTATCTTTGTCCCAGAGAACAAGAAGGGATTATCCTTGTGATTCACTTCAAGATGGTCACTCTCTCCTGTCATACTAGACTCGTCCACCTGAAGTGAATGCCCATCCAAGAACAGACCATCAGCAGGAATCTGATCTCCGATCTTCAAGAAGACAACATCACCAACAACAACGTCAAAGATGGAGATATGTTGCCGCCTGCTGTCCCTAAGGACTTCCACTTTGATATTATTGCTTATCTTGGACAGCTTGTCGAACTGTCTCTCCTGCCTGAAGTTGCTGAGAGCAGAGACAACTATAACCAAGAAGACTGCTACGAAGATGCTTCCGCCTTCATACCAACCTTCTTTGATGCCATGTTCTTTGATACCGAAGCCAAGGGCGAAAGTGGCGCAGACCAACAAGATCAAGATGGTTGGATCTTTGAAAGCTTCATACACAAAGAAGAGAAGTCCTTTAGGCGGTGGCTTATGGTAGGTGTTAGAGCCAAAGAGGTCACGGCGTCTACTGACTTCTTGCTCATTCCCATGGATCCCTTTGGTGGCATTTGTCCTTAGGGAAGCGGCCACACCCTCCAGGCCGCCCAGCGCTAGGATGCGCGGCAAGTCCTTACCCTTCATGATCTCCACAAGTTGCTCTTGATCGATGTCAGGAACGTAAGAGAGAGGCATAGAGTTGATCTTTGCTCCATCACCGGACTCGAGGGCTGTGTAGGAGAGAGAGAGAGGGGCATCTGAGGTTTTGGGATCAATCCTTGCGGGAACAATCTCCTTAACGAGAGAGAGCATAGCCCTCACAGAGTAGATGGCAGCGTAGGCAAAACGCCAACGCCTCTGGGCCTTGTTGAGGCTGGAGGTGGTAAGGTTGAGCAAAAGAGCACTGTAATCATATTCCTTGAGGTCTCTCATGCTTAATTTGTGTGTAAAAGAAAGAGAGTTTTTAGAAGGAAAAAAAAGGAGTCTCGCTCTCTCTCACCGAAATGTGGTGTGACTTGTAAGACACTCGAGACTCGCAAGTAATGATTTCTTTCTAAAACCCTGAGCTATTTAAATCCGTATTGGCCGCCTTTTGATTGCTATTTATCTGCTTTAAAGTATTGAAAACTCTCGTGTTAAGTAACTTGTGCTAGTTTAATATTTTGAGGCGGTGTAACCACTCAAGAAACGTTGTAAACACGAAGAAGTCATGTCGATCAAAGGACTGGGCCGCACATCCTTTTGTACTTGTGGTTGACTTATCAATTGTCTCACCATTGTGCCCTAAAAGAGAGAGTTAATCTGAGATTTGGTCTAAAGCAGCCGTATGATGTGAAACATAGAATCTGGTGTGGACAAGCCGTCATTGTAGAATGAGGAGCAATAGCGTGCGTGTACCAACTTGCTTAGGTCCGCACGGACAAATGAAAAGAAATGGGCAATATAGTAAAAAGAAAGAAGAAGAAAAGGATTAGATCTATTGAATCTTCCACACCAAACTAGTTTGGTATAATATCTATCAAGTGAATTTGTACTTCTCAAACTCGAAAACCGACTACTTTTCCACGAATACATTTTTACAAGTAATAAAATGGAGCAGCGAAGCGTGTACGACGAAGGCATCATCAGTTTGATCACCGAAACTTCGTAGCACTTTCCAGTTTCGCTGTCATCTCTTTCTTTGTTTATGTGACGAGAGCAAGACATAAAAAGCAGTTGACTTTGTAAACAAACAAAATAAGTTGACGTGAGGTGAGACCACCAAAGAAAGAGTGTGTAGGAGAGACAAGATTTGGCATAAAATTCCGATACAAGTGAATGATAAAAGCAACTCCTCAACACACACAGAGAGGCTTTGGTAGCTCTTGTATGTGGATAAGTAACAAGAGTCATTGCACCAAGCTTAACAAAATCCCAACCAACAATGGCTTGGGATCGAGAATAGATAGATTGAGCATCATCATCTTATGAGAAGAATACAACTAATTAAGCTCAGAACTAATAATAATAACAAAGGCTCTCAGCCTGAAACTAATAAAGAGTTAGTTAGCTATGGTTTATGATGATGGTTAAGAAGCAGATCCCTGGCAGTGCAGCAGTTGTTGGTGTGCAGATGCAGTGAACCAATCCCCATGAGATCCCTCCACCTGCTGTGCTCCGGCATTGAAGCTAGGCACACCATTCCCTCAACCTCCTTGGAGATTCGCGCATCTAAAAACGCACCAGAGCACTTGTCTTTGGCGAACGCAGCGCACTTGCCCTTGGAGGCAGCCACACATGCCTGGAATTCCCGCTCTTCGCACTTGTCCCGCTCCCTCATGTCACCGGAGCCCCGCCACCACGGCGGCTTACAGTTGTTGGAGGCGGAGACGGCGCACCCAATTCTAGCACCTTCCTGGCACTGATCCTTGATTAGGGTTTCGCAACGCTTGAAAGCGGCTGACCATGAATCCAGGGATCGGAAAGCTAGAACGTATGAGCCACCGGAGGGTACAGGTCCCCGGAGCAGCGGAATCGGACGCTCGAAGACGACGGTAGTCGCAGCCGCCGAGTAATCATCATCGTCCATCATTTCAATATCTCTTCAAAGGCCCATCGGGCTTGCTTGAGGCCAACCCACCCACCCACCTTTATATTTATTTAATTAAGTAGTAGCACCGAATGCACTAGATTCTTCTTACTTGATATCCTCTGGTCTCTCTCTCGATAACTATAGCTGCCGCTACTCGTTTCAATATCTCCGTCTCCGGCTTGATCCGCCTAGTAGTAGGTATCTCCGAGAATCTTGATTCTTTCCTGCTTCTGTTTTCTAGGTCAGGCTTCGTTTTTTTTTTTGTGTTTTCTGGTACTCGATTTTGTTTTTGGAGTTCTCGACTCTTTTGTTGTGGAATTTCAATGATGCACTTGTGTTAGTTAGTTATCCTTGGTGTTGTTTTTAGAGAGGGAGCATTCATTCATTCATCTTTCTCTTCTACTTTTCTTCATGGTGTTTATTTTTGGGGTTTAGGGTTCTAGGTTTTTTCAAGATCTGTTGGTTTCAATCGAGCTGGGTATACTTTCCTGTACTTATATTTTTTTAGGAAACTTGTAGTTCTCCTTCTAAATCAGCACATCATCATCATCTACACTTGATTCCATTTGTGCAGCGATGAGTAAAAAAAAGAATCCTAATGTTTTCTTGGATGTCTCTATTGGTGGGGATCCCGTTCAACGGATTGTCATTGAGGTATTACCTCTACCTCTGCTTTTTTTGCTTTCCCGATTCTTTTCCATCTCCAGTTTCTTAAGTTTTTTTTTTCTTCTGTCGATGGCAGCTTTTTGCTGATGTTGTCCCCAAGACAGCGGAAAACTTCCGTGCCCTCTGCACTGGTACCTTGGGCTTGCTCACTACACTTTCTGCATCTATCTCTGCCATTTTATCTCGCCAGATTGCTCTGGACCCTGCATGCTTCAAATTTCATTTTTATGATGTTTTTACTTGGTGCAGGTGAGGCGGGAGTTGGAAAGACCACTCGGAAGCCTCTACATTTCAAAGGATCATCTTTCCATCGAGTTATCAAAGGATTCATGGCTCAGGTATCTATGCATTATTCTTTTGCAACTCTTTGCTGACATACAATTTGTTTTTGTATAAACGAGATTCATTAGTGGTCTCTTTCTTGCAGGGTGGTGATTTTTCCAATGGAAATGGTATTCTTCAAACCTGTTATCCTTTACACATGAAATCATATTCTTTTCCAGTTTCCAAACCGTCTATATTCCTTGACATCACAATATACTCTATTTGCGATCATATTTTTTTGTGTGATGTAGATACCTTGTGGACGTAGTCATTATCTAGTTTGTAGTTAACTAACACATAAGTTTAAGGAATTGACACAAGGAGCTAAGTTTATAGAATGAACAATGGCAACTACGGAAAGGCGAATTAGGTTCCCTTTTCATCTTCTGAATGAAGTACTTCTTGCTATAATGCCATAGAGATACTCTTGGAATGCTATTACTGATGTACTCAGCTTGACCTGATTATAAATTGATAATGCCCAGATTTGTAAGGAGTTTGGTTGATTTGCAGGCACTGGTGGGGAGAGCATCTATGGTGGGAAGTTTTCAGGTATAGTTTTGTTTTTCTCTGTTTTCAGTTTTCTGATATTGAAAATTTTTCTCAATATATCCCGTTATTCTTTTGCAGATGAGAATTTTAGATTGGATCATGATGGAGCTGGAATCCTTTCAATGGCAAATTGTGGTCCAAATACCAACGGGTCCCAATTTTTTATACTGTTTAAACGCCAACCACATCTTGATGGGTAATCTCTGCTCCTAGATTTTGTTGTTTTGAGAAATTCGAGTTCATTGTAAAGGGCACTCAAAAGGTTTAATGCATTGTCAAGGGTCCTGATTTTTATTATCCATCATATTGTAGGAAGCATGTTGTATTTGGCAAAGTCGTTGAGGGGATGGCAGTAATCAAGAACATGGAACTTGTGGGGACGAGTGATGGGAAACCTACTAGCCCAGTTAAAATAATCGACTGTGGCGAAACGTCTCAGATAAGATCACATGATGCTGCTGAAAGAGAAAAAGGTAATGAAGTTAATCTTTGAATGTGGAGTTTCTAGATTAATGATGCGGATACTTTTAATGTTTTTTAGGGAAATCGAAAAAATCAAACAAGGGCCTTTCTTCTGGTGACATATCTGACCGCAAAAAAGAATCAAAGGATAAAAGGATAAAGCGAAAAAGAAGATACTCTTCGGCGGATTCATATAGCTCAAGTTCTGACTCAGATTCAGATTCGGATTCAGAAACATATTCATCCTCCTCCTATGAGTCTAGTTCTTCAAGTGATGGGAAGCATAGGAAGAGGAAGTCAACAAAGAGACACAAAGGCGGACGCGGGGAAAGAAAGATTAAAGGACGAAACGGGAAAAAGAAAGCTCGGCGAGATAGACAACCTCGGCGCAGGTTTGACAATTAGTTCATTGGTAATTAGTTTATTCGCTGCCAGTTGTTTTACTTGATTTTATTAGTGGTTCCTTACAGAAGCACGTATAGTTCAAGTGACACAGAGAGTAGCAGCAGTTCTGATGATGAGAAAGTGGGCCACGATAAAGGAAGAAAGTCAGTGAAAGCTAAAGGTAAGTGTGCTTGTTAAGGATCTTGGTTCTTTAAATCTATCCTTGGCAACTACTTTTCGTATCTGAAATGCATTTGTGTTCCTGCAAGTAGGCTGTTCTGCATATATGAGAATCTTACTCTTCTTGGAACAGATGGTGGAAAAGTTTCGACAACTATGCCTGTAGGGAATGCTGCTGATTCTAGTCCCGCAGAGAAGAGCCTTCTGAGAGAGGAACCAGATTCTTTCCTGAAGAACGATGAACCTGTGGGTAATGGAAAGGCCACCAAAGCTGATAACGCTGATCAACGCGGCGACTTGGATGACTCATTGAAATCAAGGTTTACCTCTCTGGCTTTATGTATTTCAGCTTTGCTTCTGCGATTTGGTGGTCTGATTTTGTGGTCACTGGCAAACTTTGCCGTTTTTTATTGCTATACAGGAGCAGGAGCCCAATTCGTAGGAGTAACCAAAACAGCAGAAGCAAAAGTCCTAGTAAGAGCCCTGTGAGAGATCTTGGAAATGGAAGCAGAAGTCCTCGTGAGAAGCCAACAGAGGGAACTGTGGGGAAATCTTCCAGAAGCCCATCTCCAAGTGGTGTGCCCAAGCGCATCCGAAAGGGGCGTGGGTTCACCGAACGCTATTCCTTTGCTCGGAAGTACCATACACCTTCTCCCGAGCGTTCTCCTCCTAGACATTGGCATGACAGAAGAAGCTTTCAGGATAGGAACATGGATAGGTAACTTAATCTGTACATACTTACAACAAAGGAATACAGCTCTGCGGATAGTATTAAAGCCTCATTTTGTTTAATTTTGTAGGTACCCGAGCAACAGAAGTTACTCTGAGAGCTCACCGAGGGGACGCTTTAGAAGCCCACCCAGAAGAAGGAGCCCTCCAAGGTTCGCTCTCTTATCTTTATACAGATTCGGGCTTGGGACGATATAGCTTGTAAACCACCACCTAGAGCCACTTAATTAAATTTATATCCTAGAACGACCCTTTTTGTGATATTATTTTGGTTAAGCAAAACATACTAATTCAAGGCTGAAAGTTGAAAAGAACAACTTTATAGCAATGTTGGATGTCCTCTGAAATTGAGTGTTGTCTTGCATAGGTACAACCGAAGGAGAAGGAGCACTTCTCGGAGTCCAGATGGGTACCATAGACGCTTGAGGGATGGAAGCAGGAGCCAGAGTCCGAGGCATCATAGCCAGAGCCCTAGAAAGAGGCAGCCAATTAGCCAAGACCTTAAATCCCGTCTGGGGCCACAGAAATCCCCCATCAGAGGAGGACGCACCTCTCCTGCAGGATCACTCAGCCCTTCTCACTCATCATCTCCACCAGGACAGAGAGGTCTGGTTAGCTATGCGGATTGATGATCACTCATCCATTGGTTTCTCTGGTGACTTGAGAGTTATTGTTGTAATTTCCGTGTTTTAGTGCAAGCAGTTATAGGTAATGATATTTATCATGTTGGTCGGATATAATACTCTTCTACCTTAGTTGCATTATAGATTGTTGAACATTGATCAAATTCAGACTGATATATGCTGGCAAAATTGAGTTTGGGAATCGAAGTTTGCAGAAACAGTATTGATTAGGCAGCATAGATATCTCAACATGAAATCAAGTAATAGAATCGTAAAGAAAGCAGGTTGATGATATTCCGCTAGTTCATAGACAGGACTCGAATCTTTCTTTACCACAAGAGGGGTTTACAATGATCATGTCCTAGAAGAGATGGATCAGATGGGTTGGTCTTTGGGAACGATCTGATCCTTGATCCACATGTAGATCGGGACTAGGACAAACCAGGCAGCTGCTAGAGTTCCCAGGAGGAAGCGTCCCAAGAAGGAGAAGGGGTTGTTGACAGGCTTTTCTACGTCCTCTTCTTTTGGACCAAGCTGCATTTTTTGAATGATAAATAGAGCATATACTATAGTATATAATCAAAGAGAGAAGAAAGCAGAAAAGGTGAAGTGAGGTTACCTGGAGAGGAGAGTCACCGGAGGCAGGTTTAACACCAGTGACAGAACATCCCATGATAAGGCCGTGCCTGCGAACACCACGGTACCACTTGGGGCCAATCCTCTTGAGCTGAACGTCCTTGAAACCGGCATTCTTGAACCACTCAATGTACTCTTCCTCCTTGGGGAAGAGCATCCATACATCAGCAAAGAAGCGAGAGAGCCAGAAGGTTGGGTAGACAGGGCCGATGAGACACGCTTTGCCACCGATCTTGAGAACCCTGTAGGCTTCCCTTATTCCCCTCTGCGGGTCGGGCCAGTACTCAATGCTGTGTGATGATAAAACACAATTAATTATTCACCAGAAAGAAACCTCCTAACATACACACACACACACACACACAGATTATAATAAGAAAAGAAAAAAGGATACCTTCCAGCAGAAACGTATCTGTCTGCATAATCGGTGGGAAAAGGAAGATCCTCAGCATCTCCCTCGACGATCTTGCATTCTTTCAACGGCTCCTTTTGCTTCGCTTTGGCCAGCTGATGTGGCGACTGGTCCAGAATGGTGACATTCTTAGCCTTCACAGTCTTGACTATGCCCAGAGTAGTGAAACCAGTGCCGCCGCCGACATCGACCACGCGCATGTCGGGATGGCTGAGATCCGCCGGCTCGAGAGCGTCGTCCCTCATATCCTCGGTCCAATGCCCAGGATTGATGATATGGTCGTATACGATGGATAAGAACCTGTAGAACCAGTAAGCCTCCTTTTTGTGCTGAATGAACCTAGGTTGCGCCGATGGCCGGGAAGACGACGACACGCTGCTGCATCTAGTTGCCACCGAGAGTCTAGGTGTGGTGGTTCGGGTCACTGAGAGTAAAGTCGGCCGAGGAATCGATCTGGCATGCAAATTGGAACCGGGGGAACCTAAACCCTTGGGGAAGGTAATGGCCCCGTTGAGCAACGAAGAAGCCATCGATGTCAGATCGAAGTTGAGCTGAAGAAGAAGAAGAAGAAGCTTATCTTCTATTCTCTCCGCCAGTGAAAACACACAAACGACAATGAGAGAGAGATTTGCTAAGTGTGACGACTAAACAAACCCTCTAACTCCAACAGAGTCAGCAACCACATACATATTTTCGTTGTCTGTTTGTTGAGGCCCATGGGCCCGTTTACAAGTATTGGGCTTTTTGGTTTAATTGTACTGTCAACTGTAAAAGCGACGAAGACGCCCATTTTTCTGCAAATGGAAGGGAAAAGGGGGAGAGAGACTTTCGACGACAATTCAAACCTGTACGGAATCAGAAGACTAGAGTCTCTCTGACGGTGTCAGATCTGCGACTAGCGAGAGGATGCGAATCGGCGATCCTCAGGAGGAGGAGCCTGTTTCTCTCGGCGGCGGCAAGCACAGGATCCTTGCAGAGCTTGCCCGCGTTGAACAGGAAGTCGTTTTCTTGGAGGTAAACTAACTCTCTATCTCTTTTTCTCCATTCCGATTTAGATAGCAATTGTCCATGTCAACCTTTTTAGATCAATTGTCTTGTGTCTTTTAACAACTAGCTAAGCTGGGTTGATTGTTTCCTGTGAAAGCGAAAGCCAGTTCTTCGAGAATCCTCTTGCCTGCTTTGTTAATAATAATTTATTACTCTGTGAATTGCATTCCCAAAATCATATCTGCTGGGTTCTCTTTGGATCCACTTTTGAAAATGGTTCTCTCTTGATCTTATTCTGTATTTAGTATTATTCTCTCTTGGTTATCATCTATACTTCACTCCAGGCGCCTAGTAAAGTTAACCTTCTCTGGTGCACAGATAATGTGTTTGGTTACATCTTTGCCTGACCGCTCATATTACTCCTTCTAGTGACCTCTAACAGTTATTAAAGTAGCTTTACTCTCCTTTTTTTTTTTCATGTACTATATCCAGAAAGAGTTGGAAGAGGTTGAGAGCACAGATATTGTATCAACCGTGTGTGAGGAGTAAGTGTGGGATACTCAACCTGTGTTTTTTTCTTTTTCTTTCTATTGTCTCTAGGAGTTTTAGGTATGTTATCTGGATTTGACTGAAATTTGTGCCTTGATTGGTGATCAAATTGATATTCCCTTGGTTCGCAGGCTGCTCTGTGTCGTTGAGAAAGGACCCGATCCTCTGTTGCCACTGTGAGTGCTTTTAAACCTTGAAACTCTAGTATTGGTTTGGACTGAATAACTGATGGATGTTGTGGTGCTGGCAGAACCAATGGACCTTTTAACTTAGGATGGGACCGGTGGTTTGAAGGACCAAATGGAGGAGAAGGCTGCAGATGCTTAATACTTTGATTCACTAGAGAGAGTAATGTTACATATAGTTTCTTGCTAAGAAGATATCTTCTTACATGGGTTCCAAACTGGTGGCTGTAGCAGTTTCAACACTTGCCACAGAGAAAAAGCGTACAGATTAATGAGCATTGGAATTGCATAGAATGGCTTAGTTACAAGTACGTAACAGTGTTATATGTATATGTAATGTATGGGATCCGAATCTGACATGCGAGCAATAGAGTTTCTGCTTCTCATCTCCTTATTTTAGATCTTGTTGCAAGAAGTGCATAGTGATATTTGGGGGCTAATAGAGTAAGTGGGTAGATCTTGAAGACCGTTAAGTGTGTCTCTCATTTTTTCTTTTTAGATAAACTTTTGTCCACATCCACCCTCCATGATTCACACACGCTAGTTTCGAGGTTCAGAAATACATACTGTCACACACCTATGTTTAAGATGATTTATTATTATAGATAGAGCGATAATGGAACCCAGAGGCCAGAGCACATGCCTCCTCTCTTGTCTTTTATTATTACTTATTACTGTTCTCCTCCACTTCCGTGTTTCCAGTCTTTACACATACATTTTACATGTAGGTGTCTGTAAAAGTAGAACCCCCTTTTGTTTTTTTGTTTTCTCTTGGTTTCCACTGTGACAAAAATAAAAGCAATTTGTGAGTTAAAAAAAAAAAATGAGAATCATAGAGGGTAGTAGTAGAAGTGATTTACCGTTGGTTTATTCGATAGCTAAAAAGGTAGTTTTTGCTTTCCAACATATTCCTCAACTTTGTGATGAGTAAACAAATACTGCTAATGTGGGTTTTCTGACAACATTTGAATATACAGTATTTCATCTATTCTTATTGGTCAAAATCAGAGTTGATGACCTCATTAGAGCTCACTCTTCTCCCATAATAAATAATAAGTAAGCCCACCCACCCAACTAAAAAAAACTGATCAAAGTTTGAATTTGTTATCTAAAATAAAAAGAAGAGAAATGAACACATAGATGTGAGTTGGTCCGATAGAGAAATGATTGAGCAGCCGAAAGAAACACGTAACAACATCTGCAGCATATCTGGTCAGAGAGTGACAAGGATAAGTAAGTTAGCCGTTGTGTCTGAAAGTTGTAAATCTCGAGATTAAGTGAAGTGGTCCGTTCGTTTTATGAAACTTAAAAAAAAAAAAAGAGTCCAAAGTCCCTAACACTAGAATGTACTAGTAAAGTATCTTCTTCACGTAAACGTTTTGAAATGGGGAAATGAATGAAATAAACAATGCAAAACGTAGAGCAGCCTGCGAACCAAGGGAATACTAATTACATCTTGAATTGACCGAAACTGCAGCCGCAACGGAAACCAGAGGCAGAGATGAAGACCTAGCTGCCTTGGGAATAGAGAGAGAGAGAGGGTAACAACGAACGATGGTCATTACTTTATTATGGCATTCCCAACTTTGAAACTGCCACGTCGATGCGGTCAACAGCGGGGTCCATCTCCCCTCATCTTCCGTTCCTTATTTTCCACCTGGCATTTTACTTATTCTTCTTGAAACAAAAAATAAAAAACGAAAATAAGTAACTAAAGGGGTTTGATCTTTACTTTTAGTACTCAAACTTGGCCATTATTAACTCAGAAATGTTAATGCAGAATTGTCAGTGTATTAGTAATTAAAAAAGAAAAAGCACGTTTATAGGAGGGGTAGGAGTGTCCTTTTGAGTTAGGGAGTGGTGCTTTAAAGAAGCAGAGAAGCGGGAGAAGAGTGCTGCAGCAACAGGAGGGAGGGGAGGAACCAATGTGAAAGAAGAAAAAACGGAAATGGAGAAAGTGAAAGAGCAAGATCTCGAGAAGCAAATCGGCGGTTGCATGGCCGGCTTCTTCAACATCTTTGATCGCCCCAATCTCCTCTCTCCTAATAAGCGTCTCTCTTCCTCTCCCGTAAGTTCTCTCTCTCTCTCTCTCTCTCTCTCTCTCTCGCTCTGTTCCTACCGGCAATTATATTGAGACTTACAAACAAAACAACAATGTCTCTGTTTCTCCAGAGCGCTGAATCTGAATCTGCCTCTGGGAGGAGTTCCCCGCTCAACTCACGGAGGAATCAGCAGAGCGTGTACTCTACCCCAGAGCTACGGTCTCCGCCGTCGGATTCACTGAATCTGACGACTCTTGCAGCAGTCACTGAAGACTTTAAACAACAACGATCTTCTTCTTCTAGGTCTTCGTCGTCACCTTGGAGGTTCTCTAAAGAAGCTCCTCGGCTCTCCCTCGATAGCAGAGCCGTCGTGGATGCCAAGGGGTGCCTCAAACCCAGACAGATCCGACCCGATGCGGATGAGAACCTGCGAGGCTCACCCAGCGTGATCGCACGGCTCATGGGATTGGAGCCATTGCCCCTCCAGAGATCTGCATCCGAGTCCAGGGTCTCCAGAGACTACTTATTTGACTTTCAAGATGACAAGGGAGCTGAAGATCCGGCGGCATTTATGAAGCCAGCCAGAGCTCCACCCTTAGTAGTACGCCGAAAGAGTTTCTTCGATTCCCCGGAGCCAAGGCAGTGTGGCCGCGATTTGGAGAGAGTTTCCAAAATGAGTGGATTTGACGACGCTCCCCCGACCGATCTGGAAACCCTCAAGCAGCTTCTCGAAGCTCTCAGGCTCAAAGGACTCTTGCACTCTTCACACAAACATGAGAGCAGGAATCTCGTCTTCGACCATCATCAATCTCCGATCAAACCCATCAGATCTGGTCTAGTAAGGCGGGATCGGGGCACCAGAGGAAGGGGACGGAATTCCCCGAGCGTCAATAGGAGACCAAGACCAACACTCAAGGAACAGAGGAGAGTCGCTCCACTCCCTTGGCGGAGACCAGAACCTCTCCAGTGGAGGATTGAAGACCAGAGTAGCAGCACTCTAGCCGAGGAAACAAATTCTGATGTGCAGAAGTGGAAAGTGGATGTCTATAACAGACAAGGCAAAACCTTATTGGAGAGATGCGACAAGCTGCTCCACAGCATTGCGGAAATGGCGGCGGCGGCTGAGGCCGGAGAGTCACAACCGAGCCCCGTCTCTGTTCTTGACGCCTCAATTTACCACGAGGACTCTTCCCCGTCTCCTGTCATGAAACGCACCCTTGACTTTTCTGCTGGTACTCCCTCAGCTCATCATTGCTCTCTGTTTTTGTGGCGCTAGCTAACTCTTTCAATGTCAAAACTAATTGTTCTTTCTGACAGAATCCGAAGACGAATCCTGGGGTGGCTCAATATTATCATCGTCCGACACTGAATATGTTTACATCTCGGACATCCTCCGAGCCTCAGATTGCCTTTCACAAGAGTCCGACATCTTCTCGTTCCTGGAAAAGCAGCAATACCTCAAAGGTAAATGCACCTCCATAGCCGCAGCTCAGGAAAGACGGCTCATCTTCGACGCAGTGCAAGAGATTGTGGCGCGGGGAAGGAGCTTGCCCCCGTGGAGGATGGTGGCAGAGGCTGATAAGATGCAAGTGATCTGGTCTGAATTTCAAAAGATAAGAGAGAAAAAGTCGTCCACGGATGAAGAGGAGGACCTTGTGGGATACGTGTGCAGGGTCCTCGGAAGAGATCTATCAGAGGACCGATGGCGAGATTGTCATGTGGAGATGTCAGAAGCGGTTCTTGACATCGAACGCCTTGTATTCAAAGATCTCATCGGTGAAACCATACGCCATTTAGCTGCTCTTAACAGGTCCGACTCGCTGCGTAGGAGGCTGCTCTTTTGATACAAACAAACTAGACTAAAATCTCTGACCCACCTACCATGTCTAACCAAACATGAGAGAGTGATAGTTCTTTTGTGTTCTTTTTCTATTATCAATTGAAATGTGTGATTGATCATCCGTGCATAAACTCGCGTCTGTTGTCTAAAACCATACACAGTGCTCCATCCGCTTTTTTTTGTAATTCTGAATCAAACTGCTGCTCGTTTCATTTGTGTGGTACGTTTTTACACTTGTTTACAAGTGTTATGGGCTTCAAGTGGACCGCTTATCTCTAATCAGATTCTACCCCAAGATTCATCTACTTCAGTAGTGGCCCATTCAGACCCAACAAGGCTTTTCGGCATTGACTTTAAGAGTAGAGAGATAAATACGCAAAAGATGCCAAGGCAGTAAGAGAAGCGGATCATCCAACACTAGTCTCTTTCTTTGAAAAACAGAATCATATAATAATATCTTCTACACGGTAGAAAACGAGACAGGTAGACAGACACATCACACACACACTTTTATTTTTTTGGATAGAAAAAAAAAAACGTTAATGGGAACACAGCCACGTGAAGGTGGGAAGAACGCACCAATTAGAGTGTAAGCAGACAAGTCAGCAGAGAGGTCACAGTCGTGGACCAGTCCACTTCCAACACCACCACAGCCGTCCCTTCGACACTTTGGCTGACAAATGTTCAAAGGTAAAAATATGATATTGGGACCAAGATTTTGCTTGGGACAAGCTATGCCCCACGACTCTCCCGCTAGTGCTCTCTGGTCGCTTCTCCTCTGCTTCTAGAGACCAACCATTTCCACCAACTCTGTTTTCAGTTCACACACCTCATTCTGCAATGCCCACCACCGCACCAATGGAGTTGAGAAGAGCCCAACTTCTTTCTTCACTTTGTTCAGAACTGGACTGGTCAAACCATCATCTCTCTCTCTGACCCTACCCCTACACCCGAGATTTCTAATGGGTGCACAATCTTCACTGGGCCACCTTTTGTCACCCGTCTCTCTTTTCTTTTTTAATCCTACTCCTCCATAACATTATACCCTTCTGGTTACTATTTGAAGAATGATCCTAATCTTGAAGAAACTGAACGTAACTCTTTGCCAAAGAGATCGTAAGTAGTAATGAAAAAAAAAAAGGACCACCCCAGATGATTCTGTCTGAAGAAGCAGTGAGTCCCTCTCTGTTATCCACCTGCCGGATGTTTAGCAAAAGTAAACTAAATCATAATATAAAGCTAATCTCATAATAATTGTCTGATCAAAAGAATTTAGGAAAAGAAGAGATGGTTCATTTAGTTTTGTCAGCTAGCTGCAATGGGATCAGTAACAGGAAGACTTACTCATTGGTTGCTTTGCTTTGAGCTGTCACAGCCTATTTTTCTGCGTTACAAGGATTGTGTTGTTGGGGCCCAACATTACTGAAATTGCCTCCTATTTTCCCACAGAGAGCACAAGGATTTTTTTCCCTTCCACGTTCCACCATTCTTTTTTTTTTTTTTTTTTTCTCACAGATGAATCAGGAACAATCCTTTTGCGCTTCATCCGAGTCAAAAGCCTGAAAAAGTGTGGAACACAACCACATATAATACATCTCAGCCTAAAAAGCAATACCATACCTACGACACGACTGGAAAAGAGATAAAAACATATGGGATAAGAGGATATATAAATAAAGGAATCCTTCAAATGGTAAGTTTCAAAGTAAAAGTGTTATTGTATGATCTTGTCTGCCTTTTCTTTGAAAAAGGCAAGATTGTGGGTGTAACTGTTATCAAAAGATATTAAAAAAAAAAAAAAGATTCGTGAGATCTTTCTTTCTTGTGACTTTTTCCTTCAACTAGGCTCCTGCTTTATGGTTTCTCAACTATAAAGTGAAAATTTCTAAAGCTATTTATAACCCTTTGCTAGACAGTCAGTCCCCATTCGGATTCTCACAACCAAAAAGATTGGTTGCCTCGGCCATTCAGAATCACACAACTTTTTCCATCTTTGGTTTCTATACTCTCGTCTCTCAGAAACCAAGAAGAGGCCATATGAGCTATCTCCTCAGGAAAAGAACCATGCTTATAGTAAGAAGCTTCACCATCTTGCTTCTCAGCTGCATAGCCTTTAAGCTGGCTTGCTGCTTCTCTAGCAGCATTTCTTCTTTGAAGGCGCTTCCCCTAGTTGGCCACTTGGAGTTTGAAGATGTCCATCACGCCTCCAGAGATTTTGGGAATCGATACCAGTTGATTCCTTTGGCGGTCTTACATCCCAAATCGGTAAGCGACATCGCCTCAGCGATACGACACATCTGGATGATGGGCCCTCATTCACAGCTTACGGTGGCAGCGAGAGGCCGTGGACATTCACTCCAAGGCCAAGCACAGACAAGACATGGAGTTGTTATACACATGGAATCACTCCATCCCCAGAAGCTGCAAGTCTACAGTGTGGATGCTCCTGCTCCATACGTTGATGTGTCTGGTGGTGAGCTGTGGATAAACATTTTGCATGAGACCCTCAAGTACGGGCTTGCACCAAAATCATGGACGGATTACCTACATTTAACTGTAGGTGGTACTCTGTCCAATGCTGGAATCAGCGGCCAGGCATTCCGACATGGACCACAAATCAGCAATGTTCATCAACTGGAGATTGTCACAGGTTAGCTCAGAGTAGATAAAAAAAAAAAGTTGCAGTATTCGTGTTTTGAAAGCATAGACTATATATATGGTTGGTGACTATTAACATGAAAGCCTAAAGAGATTTCCGAGAAGAGCTACTCACTAATGTCATGCCTATGGACTGCAGGAAAAGGCGAGATCCTAAACTGTTCAAAGAGGCAGAACAGCGACTTATTTGATGGTGTTCTTGGTGGTTTAGGTCAGTTTGGCATCATAACGCGGGCAAGAATAGCATTGGAACCAGCACCAACCATGGTAACCAAAAAAAACATAGTCGCTTAAAAACTGTAGACGTATGGAAACTCACTCTGTATAATGGACAGGTAAAATGGATAAGAGTGTTGTACCTGGATTTTTCAGCTTTTGCCAAGGACCAAGAGCAACTAATATCTGCAGATAACAAATTCGATTACATAGAAGGGTTTGTGATAATAAACAGGACAGGCCTCCTGAACAACTGGAGGTTATCCTTCACCCCGGAAGAGCCTTTAGAAGCAAGCCAATTCAAATCTGATGGAAGGACCCTGTATTGTCTGGAGCTAGCCAAGTACTTGAAGCAAGATAACAAAGATGTAATCAACCAGGTGAGAAAACAGAGTAGAAGCAATCGTAGAATCTTCTTTGGTAGATGACATTGGAACTGAATATTTTTGTCCAATCCAGGAAGTGAAAGAAACGTTATCAGAACTAAGCTACGTGTCGTCGACACTGTTTTCGACGGAGGTAACATATGAAGCATTCTTGGACAGGGTACATGTGTCTGAGGTAAAACTTCGATCGAAAGGGCAATGGGAGGTGCCACATCCATGGCTGAACCTGCTGGTACCAAGAAGCACAATCAAAGAATTTGCAAAAGGTGTATTCGGAAACATACTAACGGATACAAGCAACGGGCCAGTCATCGTATACCCAGTGAACAAATCAAAGTAAGAAAGAAAGAAAGAGCTAAAGATGATGATTCTCTTTTTGTTTCACAGCTTAGTTAGTAGTTGACCCAAAAAAAGCATTTTTGGTGGTGAGCAGGTGGGACAATCAAACATCAGCAGTAACACCGGAGGAAGAGGTATTCTATTTGGTGGCGATCCTGACGTCGGCAGTCCCAGGGAAGGAGGATGGAGGAGGAGTAGAACAGATATTGAAGCGGAACAGAAGAATACTGGAATTCAGTGAAGAAGCAGGGATAGGGTTGAAGCAGTATCTGCCACATTACACAACCAGAGAAGAGTGGAGATCCCATTTCGGGGCCAAGTGGGGAGAGTTCGTGAGGAGGAAATCGAGATATGATCCATTGGCAATACTGGCGCCTGGCCAGAGAATTTTTGAAAAGGCTGTCTCATACTCATGACCCGTCGTCGTCTCGTGCGTGGAACAAAGAAAGATGCATGTCGTTGTCGTTGTCGTTTGTTCCTACTCTATATAAGTAAACATTGTACATACTGAAGATGAAGAAGAAAGAAACGCAACCACTGGTATGGGCTCTAACGATGTGGGCTTCTTTATTTATACTCTTTTCACTTTCTTTCAGGCCCAATAGACCCCTTATGTGCTCCATTACAAGACGAAAAGATTCCAAGCCGTTATCTTTTGTCCCACTGCATTTCTTTTGTTTTCTTACCACGATACGACCAAGTCCAAAAAAATAAAAGAGAAAGCTACTCTATTTTACTTTTGTTGTAAGCTGATGATGTGAAAATATCCCTCTCTCTATCTTGCAGTAGAAAAGTAACCAATAACTTGTTTTTATAACAGTGATAAACGACAACACACTTTGAGTCTTCTTGATATGTTCCCTCAAAGTGATTACAACTTAATTAGCATAGATGTATGTATATATGATTGAGGGATACCAAAAAAAGACAAGCCTACCTTTCTTTTTCTGGTGATTTATCAGTCTCTTCTTGTGATATTATATATTAAGATCGCCTGTGGGCTGTGGTCCATTCCATAACATTCACGGACTCATTTACTAACACTCTTGTTTAATGAACGGTACAAGAAACAACCTTCCCCCACGTCTCACTACTTGCTCATCACTTTTTTTTTTTGTGGTTAATCTTCTCTTCCTGCAATGACATGCCAAAGGACTTTTTTTACATTGGGATACATATAATCTCTTCCATTTTCATATTACTATAACCAAATTTACTCCTCTCTCTCTCTCTCTCTCTCAACAGCCTACCTACCACTGGTAACTGGTTAGTTGTTTTGAATAGGTTTAGATCCCAACGCGACATGTTGTTGGTCCGCTGCTGCCCTGTGATATCCCCATCATTGATAACCTCGGCATTTGGCAGTTGAAGGACTTGAGAGAGTCTTTCAATGTACTTGTACTAGACTCATCATCATCAAAATACGGCGACGACAAGCGAGAACCGTTTGTGTCTGCACACTCTTCAAACTCGAGACAATGCTGTGTGGGTGATGCAAATGGGCTATCTACCAGCCTATCATCCTCCAAGCTGAACAACCGGAAAACAAAAATATACATACTCAGATGATCTTCTTCAAGCTCACTAAAACGACTATCAAACTGGGAATACCTCTCTGGAAGTTTGATTGCAACCTCATCATTCTCTTTGGTACACACTCTCTGGTTTCTTGAAACTGCCAGCAGGAGAGAGCGATCAGGTTATCACACATGTCAGACAAGCATAAATTACTTAAATCAGAGCAAAACCGAACCTAGTCGTGGAGAAACAAATGTTTGGTCGAAACTGAGTTGAAACTGTTTCTTGACGTCTAGAAGCTGCAGATTCATCAGCCTCGTGCTCTGAAGCTCAAGAGCTCGCTCTTCAAACCTCCTTTTCCACAACAGATCTTGGGTGTTGTCATGAAAAGCCCTCCCTCCTACACACAAAGCAATCAATACCAACCCAACTCTTAGGAGAAAAGAAAGAAAGAAAGAAAGAGAGCTTTATACCAAGCTGGAAATCCATAATGTCCCTGGAATCAAGGCCGGTCGCAGATGGCTTAGTCCTGCACAAGAGGAATCAAAGCGTCATAAATACATGAGGAATCAGGAGCAGCTCAAGGAGGAAGAGCCAAAGTACCTGTACTTGTCTGGGACTTTGCCTTTCTCCTTGTAAGGCTTAACAAGAACCCTGGAATCACACACAAAGTGAGGGTTCCCTTTGGCCAGAATGCTCTTCACCGTATCTGGGTACATGAAGGTCACGAACCCAAACATCCTCTTCTGCTGGAACGGTATCCTCACGTCCTGAACTGGCCCAAAGTACTGCACCACCATGCTGTAGCGCA